>NC_047519.1:12253738-12588738 GCF_902827115.2 Pseudochaenichthys georgianus | reverse complement strand
TTTAAATGGTATCAACCAAAGCATGGCTCTCCCAGGGAATGAATGGCTAAATATCTGTTTTATATATCATTCAAAAATCTTCTTGGTGAAAATCTTGGCAAACAAATTTGGATAGGGTTGATGGATTATGTAAAAACACGAACCATGATCCAACCAAGACCCTTTTTTAGCCTCTATTTATGTCATTACCTTGCATTGCTCTAGTGGTGCTAAAGGCATTCAGTGGTCTAAAATATAATAATAATTTAAATAAATCACTCCTAGCATTGTATTCACAGCAGAGCAATGTGTCTTTTTCTACAAATCTGCTAATTCCAATTGATTGAAAAGCAAAGTAATCTCATTCTGCTTTCAAATAATATGTTGACATTAGAGAACTTAAATTCACATTCCTGTTCAAGAGTTAGATGAGAATATCTATTCCACTCATTTCTGCATCATGCTGCATTCATGTCATCTAGTTCAGTCATCATTTTGAGAGGGGAATTTCCGACAATATTAAATTACTAATGCTAGAGGCTGGAAGATGTAGTTAAGCTATCATGAAGACTGGAAGCTACAGTATGAACCAGCTAGCTAGCTTGAAAAAACAACAAACAGCTATCTTAAGCCACAGTATTTTGTTTTGCTTCATACATTCCCCCAAAAATGTAATAATAAA
Organism: Pseudochaenichthys georgianus; assembly: GCF_902827115.2. Lineage (NCBI taxonomy): Eukaryota > Metazoa > Chordata > Actinopteri > Perciformes > Channichthyidae > Pseudochaenichthys > Pseudochaenichthys georgianus. The sequence continues at coordinate 12,588,077 of NC_047519.1, read as the reverse complement.
TGTACTTATACCCAGGGTTCAAGTTATGTGGGAGCCAATGGAGCACATACATCTGTGGTCGCTAATACATTACCAACAACCATTATTTTAAACACACATAATGCATGTGTCAATGTAATGAGTATTATTTAAAAACATGTTTTCCAAAATAACTAGGCATTCTCTTAAATGACAATATGCCTGCACTTCAACTCCAAGGTGCGCAATACATTGTTGCGCAATAGATGCCTGTGAGCGTGCTGCGCGAGCCGAGATGATGTGGTGTGCGTAGTTGAACCTTTTCATATTTAACTTAGTTTGTAGCAAGGAGAGGGCTGCTGCTGTGTTGTGTGTGTGTGTGTGTGCGCGTGTGTGCGTGCGTGTGCATGCGCGCACGTTCGTTTTTAAAGACCCCATAGAGCTCAGGTATAACTCGAACCCTGCTTATACCTTAAGAATTTAGAGGTTTCTGCTAATTATTTTTCTTTGATATTGCTGTTTTCCCTGCTCCCCGTTTTATGCTAGGCTTAGCTAATTGCCTCCTGGCTTTAGCTTCGTATACAGCACAAACATGAGAATGCCGTAGATCTTCGCATCTAATTCTCAGGAAGAAGTACACTGAGCGTATTTCCTTTCAACATTGTAACTGCTTTGAAAGTAAAGAGACTCTTTCAGTGCCTGTCGCAGATTCATGAAGTGGTGGCTTAATATAGCCACGCTGCTAGGAGCAGCCGTCCCAGAGGAGATCTACTGTTTTTACTTTAAGCATGCAATGTAATGGACTATTTATGAATGTTCATGTCAAATTTATTGTGGATTTATTTTCGTACAGGGATATGTGTATTCACATGAGTGTAGAAAATCCACACTGGTGCTTCTGTGTGAGTGTTACTGAGTGTGCTTTTGCTCCAGATGGTGCGTAAGCCCATGTTGCTCCCACAGTTATCAATGCAAACTGGAATTATGCAGACGCGCTTAAATTCTGCAAACAACCCTTAATTCTTTATTTAGATATTAATTAGTTTCCCTGTTACTTGGTGAAGCCCTGTTATTTCCCCAGACACCACGTATTTTTATAACTGGGGCATCTTCCGATTCATGCTGCATGTCGACGATGTACAGTACTGTAGAAGACTTGATTACATGATTGAAACAAGTTCATTAACTGAGACCACTGCAGTGTGCTTCACGTAGAGCATGATCATTAGCTAGCAGTTAAAAGACAAAGAAACTGTGCTTCATACCGTTTTTGATGTCTGTTTTAAATATCAGACCCTGCATTATATTATAGTCTTTGATTATGATGAAATATTAATAGTCTTGGAAACACTCTGTCTTTAAATTATACAATGTACAGCATTATCTTTTAGTAAACTGTTTGAATCCCACTGCTGGGTCCGGAAAATCATTAAGATCTGGATGATCTTCCTGCAATTGCAAATCATTAATTTACTCAAGAGGCATTTGGAAGAATACTATGGAGCCATGTGCTAAATCATATTAATGAATGTGTGACTAGAAAAATCATCAATCAGAGAACATCAATGTCTTTGTGTTTGCTGCGATTATTATGTAAACCTCATGTTCACTTGACATCCATTGTTGTTCACTTTCAGGATGATACAAGTGGCTGACTTGATTACTGTCGGGCTGCATCTAACAAATACGTTTTATTTTAAATTTGAGATGTAAAATATCAGAAACTAATGAACCCGTCTCAATGTGCCTAAGGTGACTTGCTCAGATATTTAAATATAAAAAAAAACAATTATTTTAATTTGTAAAATACTGTTCGATAACAAAAACAATATAGAAGATTACTGTTGTTACTGTGTCTTATTTTGGCTTCTGGAGTCCTAAACAGACGAAATAATTGCATTACTTTACTCCCACTTGCTTTTGGATTCAAGAACCAAAACAAAGCTGCATTGGCTGAGTCCCCTGATCATCTCGCTCCATTTAGTGGTTAACATTCATGTATTATCCTCTTCAGATTCCTTTTTGCCTCAATTCAACTGACTCCTGTGATACCCTTGTTGTTGACAACAATACTAATACAATAATAATTGTATTGTATTGTCTCATTGTCTCTCTCTGCATTTCTTCCTTCCAGTGCACTCCCATCATCGGCCATGGATTTGTGTTGGACAAGTACAAGTGCCAGTGCAGGAGAGGATTCTACCATCCAAGCAGAGTGGTGCTCAATGGCTTCAAAAGTAGGTTACAAATCCCCCCTGTGATATAAAAAAATACAAACTGCAGCAAACTGTCAGATCAAAACTTTGCATTTTTCAAAAGTAAAGCATTTGAGATTTAGGAGAAGAAAATAAAACACATTTTTTCAGCTGAGAGTCACACATCTTGTTTGATAATCTTCTTTTCTCTTTGTATGGGTATCCTGGGGCCTGTGAGGATATGACGCCTCAAATTTCAGTCAAAAGATTTTGACAGCTCTTATTGTGGAAATGTCTACTATGTATTTTGTCTGCGTTCTAGTGGGAGCCACAGGTGGATTCTGAAAAACAAACCTGTTGGATAATAAGATGTCGCTACCAACCCGGTATAGAATATAATTGGGAGGGATGAAACCCTCTTTTAATGGTCACACATTCAGAGAGCACACAGCACACACAGTGACATTTGGCCTCTGCATTAACCCACCACTAGTACCAGGAGTCTAGTACTAGGAGCAGTGGGCAGCTAGTGGGCAGCTAGTGTACAGCGCCCGGAGAGCAATGGGAGTGAGGGGGGAAGGGGGGTGTCCGGTGCCTTGCTCAAGGGCACCACGGCAGGGCAGCAGGTGAACTGAGACCTCTCCAAGTAGCAGTCCACACTCCATATTTTTTAGGTCTGGACTTGAACCGGCGACCCTACAGCTCCCAGTCCAAGCCCCTACTGACTGAGCCACTGCCGGACATCACGGCAAGACGTGAACATGTGACGATTTACCATGCTGGGAGACTTGAAGATGTCACGATTTCGTCCCTTCAAACGTGACAGTTACACAGTATTGTTAACATGGCCCAACCAGTGGAGAAATACCCGGAAATGCCAAGCAAATGCTGTACCACGACGGTCGGTTGTTATTGTCAATATTAATATAATAATGATTTATTTTTTAATAGTCACACTCGATTTCGCCGATTTTCTTGTTGCCCCAGCTAGTCGACACCTCTTTTAGCAGAAACAAAGGCTACATTAATGTATTAAATAGATGTTAATCCATGTGCGCAGTTGTGGAATTAACGGACGTGACGTTGTGCGATTGCGTTGCCAGGCAACAACTTGGGTTCATGTTAATTTACAAACTCTTCAACTAGAACCGTAGTTATATTTAAAAACATTTTAGAAGGCCTCATGAAATACTTTAATGTAAATTTAAATTTAAATGTGAAGGAATGTGTGTATAACAAAATACATCCGTCATAAACAATACCGGAAAAGATCCTCAGCATAATAAAAAAAATAAAATACAATAATGTGCTTTAACCACTAGGTAGTTCAGTAAATAATATCTTTAAAAACTACAAAAAAAATCCCTTTCTATCAGCTGTGCACCGTTAAGGTGTAAATACAGCCTATCTACCAATTGGATAAAATATAAAAGTCAGCCGAATTAGTGTTGATACTGCAAGGAGACGTATTGTGTGAAAAGAAATGTAAGATGTTGTTTAATTGCTGATATATTTATGATCCACGTCACGTTTTCAGTTTTGGCCGCAGTTCTTCCAGTTTGTCCAGAAGTCTTCTAATCAGGGGTCTATAAATAGAGAACTACAGCAGATCTGCAATATTTAATGCGGCCGAACCGTGTATTACAATGCTATTATGTGATGACTTTCAAAGAGACAAGCAAGCACACTCGGAATAAAGTATTATTTGATTTTTTTTTTAAATGTTTTCGGATTTCCCATCGCAAAAACATCATATCCCAACGTATCATTGCGGCTAAACCATCCAATCACCGAGCTGAGGATCTTGCCTACGTCTGTTTCCGGTATTGTTTATGACGGATGTATTTTGTTATACACACATTCCTTCACATTTACATTTTAATTTACATTAAAGTATTTCGTGAGGCCTTCTAAAATGTTTTTAAATATAACTACAGTTCGAGTTTGTAAATTAACATGAACCCAAGTTGTTGCCTGGCAACGCAATCGCACAACGTCACGTCCGTTAATTCCACAACCGCACACATGGATTAACATCGATTTAACACATTAATGTAGCCCTTGTTTCTGCTAAAAGAGGTGTCGACTAGCTGGGGCAACAAGAAAATCCAATAGTATGAAGCTGCAGCGTCGGAGGCTGCAGTCTCAGGACCGCACTCCTGGGACCGCACTCCCAGGACCCTAGTTGTTTTGCAACATCGCCACCTAGCGAATTGGATGACCGCAAAAGTACAACCAGCGAGTATTGAGTCTCATACACAGAGAGTCTCTTTAGACATTGTAATGCTTGTTATCAACCATCTAAAAATGCATGAAAATATGTTTTTCTTACAGAAATGTAATTATTATTATTAACAACAATTTGTTGTTATTATGTTTTTGTTTTTTAATAACAAATGTATTTTGTATGTCAGATATAAAAAGATAGTATTTTATATTTGTCTTATCAAATTTGACATACAATGTAAATATATATATATATATATATACCCTATATATATATTGTAGTAATAATGATATAATCTATTTATAATTGTAAATGTATATTGTATGTAGACATACATTTAGATGCATATTTTGTTAAAACAAAACTGTTAATTTAGTTTTTGGGAGAAGGGGTGGGATTAAATACGTGTAAACTCCTTCCCACGCCTTTTCGGATGTGTAATTAGGTAGATCATTTCCTTATATATATAATTTGTAAGTCAATAATATTTAGTTTGATACTGCTTATGTTTCTACAGAATCATAATTCTCTTGTTTCATTTCATTATTATTATAATTTGTATTGTATTACACGTTTGAAATAAATCAAATGTGTCTTTGAAGAGGTGCTAGATTACTCAACAACAACTGTTAGTGTGTTTATGCACCAGGCTGCAAAAGATAAACATGCAGTTCGAGAGGCATTTCAGTGCAGAATACATTTTTATTTATTGGGCACAATTTCCACACTGTGGATTCTTCACTGGGGTGAGGCGGGGTCTGCTGTTCCCTCAGCCACCAGAAAACAGCTCCAGCTGCAGTAGAATGTCATAAGACAATTACAATTCAGACAGAAAAATAACAAAACCTTCCTTAATTTAGCTGACCTTACTCTTAGTCAATCAACTTCATCTAGGATAGGAGAAGGCAGAAGTAAAGACACTTTATAAACGTACTGTCAAGCCAGTTGGGTCTGAAACGACAGATTCTAACCTACAGAATAGGCCGACATAATAACTGACTAAAACACCTCATGCAATATTACAAAACATGTCAAAAATGATGAGACTGTCTGATAAACAGTAAACAGGCAGTCAGCACAGTTAAGATTATTTACAATGAATTCAAATAGGAATACAATGACTATTAAAGAAGCATTTACACTGAAGACAGAACTTAGGCTACTGCTTATTTAATGTAGCGGACAGACAGATCATATTGAAATGCTTTTGTCATCCTTTGAAGTTTAATTAATTAGCTGTCTATAATTAATGATCAGGGTTGGGGAGTTTACTTTTTTTAAATGTAGTACAGATGACTAATTACACTGTTAGAAAAATGTAATAAGTAATGTAACTGACTATGTATTTGTATTGATATTATAATGTTAATTAACAGATGTTTGTTTGTATTGTCTTAAGACTATTATAGTTAACGTTAGCTAAGTGTAACCGGTCTGGTTTGACGCCACATGTGATCTCTGCGTTGTGTTGTGTAAATGAGAACGACTTCTTTCTTGCCAACCAGGATTTATTCTCTGTGCAAAACAGAATATAATAATTAAAGCAGGAAATGGCTTCATCAGCTTTCTAACTTCACACTTCTTCTCAGTGGGGCCTGAAGCTAACTCAGGAAAGTATACAGAGTTCTAAATAATACAATTAACAGATATACATCTATCCATGGTGGCAAACCGGCTTTTCTTTGTAAACCAATATATATAACCAATAATTTACACTTACATAACAAACAATACAATTTACAGTTACAAAACACAAAAAGAATACCCACATACCTGTGCAAAACAGAATATAATAATTAAAGCAGGAAATGGCTTCATCAGCTTTCTAACTTCACACCTTCAGTGGAAGAAAACACCCACATGTTAGGTTAGCATATAGCTAAACTTTAGAAAACTCTCAAACACTGTTTGAAGCGCTGCACATTATATAAACTACAGTCACACACGGCAACATATAGATATTAACTGCAAATAGGTTTGGCTTGTGTGAAGTGTAACATTAAACAATCTATTAACATATAAAATACAACATTTATGACACCACTCATTCCACTTACTTCTCCTCAGTGGGGCCTGAAGCTAACTGAGGAAAGCAGCGGGAGTCTGCAGAAATGTGCTGGTGCCAAGAGTACCAAAATAAAACGTACTTTTCAAAATAAAAGCATCTAAAAAATAAAGTTTTACAAATAAAGTATGGACAATGATTTTACTGAAATATAAACAAGTGAAGTTATACATCGGTTACATAAGCACACTTAATTTCAAGACACCGGAATTGTTATTAATTGTTATTGTTGTTAACAAATACAACTTTAAAAGCACTTCACATTACACACACTCTCTGCATTGTCGTTCATATTCATGTCTCCTGCTCGCGAGAAGATGGATCTTTATTAATCCCCCAAGGGGGAAATTCAGTTTCCACTCTGTCGTACACACACATGCGTTTTTATACAGATACATACAGTACACACAGTACACACTTTTTACATCATGCACATACATATACAAATACACACACAGTTATATGCACACATGCACATGCAGTTGAGAGGTCAGTTCCTTGGAATTTGAAGAAAAACCCTTGCGCGAATCGTTACCTGACATCCTATTCTTAATTTAACCATCACGCTAGATCAAGTGTTTCCATCTAGCATACAACCTATGTTTACCATAACTATGAGACTGAAATAAATAAGGATTACCATACAGACATGAATAATCTAATGTTCATGTTTGGTTAACTACTGCACAATCGCAGTTTGAAGGTTCAGAATGGTGAATTATAACAGTTTTTTTGAAAAACTTCTGGCTATCAATCTCTATTCCCTACGTTTTATTGCTAAAAAACAATGAATATGGGCTGCATATTTAAAAATCAGAACATGTACACATAACTTGACTTTGGACCTTTCCTCCACTGATGTTTTATCCTTTCACCCTTGCAGTTTTCAAGTTTTTTCCTAACTTTACCTCCCTGCTCGTGCTTTGGATTTTAATGACCATAGCTGACAGCTTGACAGAAAGCGAAGCAGTGTCCTCATGCTGAAAGCTTGGCCCTGATGAGCGAGATAATCAAGCAACTACGGCGGTTTTCATCCCTGACTCCAACAATACAGCACCCCAAGGGAGATGATATGCTAAGCTGCAGCTTTATTGTAATGCAGCGTGATGAGGCCTGTAGTCAAACGGCTGTGAAGAGACTCTGCATCTTCCAAACCCCATGCCGACCCCCTCATTACAAATCACTGCGGCTCAAATTGGGTCACAGTAGCTAGCGACCCTGAACTCCCCCCATGGAACCTGTCTGTTATTCCTCTGTGCACATCCCAGAAAACACACTAGACTGGAAACAGATGTTGTATTGTTCCCTAGCAACAGGCTAAAAGGACAGATATCAAAGCAAGGGAAAAGATTGAGGGAGGAAAATAAATAATTATTAGAAAATGTGCAACAAAGACATAAAGTGTGAGCTGTTTTGTGTTTCCTTCTGTGTGCACCATCACTATGCAACACCTCCCATTGTGTTACACTTGCGTCCTGTCAAGAGATAATTGCTAATTTTGATATAAGTGAAAGGTTTCCTTTTAAAAATGGTTTCTTTGGAATGATGCAGTAACAACAACAATAACTTTTCATTTTGATATACATGTTTGATTTATTTTGGTTGTGCTATAGGCCTACTTTCTATTTCATTGATGACGATTATCAGAATCCTGTTCGGTACAGTAGAGGTTTACAGTTGAACAGTTGAACTATATCATACAACTCGTACCAGAATCATATTCCAATGTGGGTACAGTTCATTTAAGTCCCTGAGCTTAATTAAGGCCACAAACCCACAAAGTATACATGCAAAGGCAACACCTATACCACTATAGTAAAAAATGCTTTTCAACAAAACAACAGCAGCTTGAAAGACGGGCAATCACCAGAAAAAAAATGTAAGCAATACAAACCTTCTAGAAAGATCACTCCTTAACTTAATAGGGTAACTTTTTCTTACCTTATAGCAGTGTTGTAGTCAAGTCACCAATTCACGAGTCCAAGTCACCCTCGAGTCACCACTCTTCGAGTCCGAGTCCAAGTCCGAGTCACCAAGGGAGAGTCGTAGTCGAGTCCGAGTCCGAGTCCAAGTCATCCTGTGCGAGAATTCACGAGTCCAAGTCCGAGTCGCGTCAATCAGTGCGCGAGTCCGAGTCGAGTCACGAGTCCCGAAAATCGGCACTCAAGTCCGACTCGAGTCCGAGTCCAGGACTCGAGTACTCCATCTCTGCCTTATAGCCTGTCTCAAGTTATGTTGACAATGGTTTGACCGTCTAAACTCCAGCGAAAGAACAAACTGTGTGCCCAGATGTCTTAAAGAAGACCAGTTTTCCACCTAATAATCACACAAATAGTCTCAGTGTAAACTAATGGGATACATTATTTAGATATGACCAATTTGTACTAAACGATCCTTAATTCTTGCTGTTGGCTAAAACATTGTAGTCAATATATAAAGATATGAGAATCTCTGAAGTGCATTTAAAATGGTCCAAGCTTATCAAACATTTGTCGATAGCATTCTCATCCAATGCATCTCTGACTTATATTATTCCTCGAACCTCCCGCTCACTTTGGAGTACTGATTTTTAACCAGACTTTTATCATGTTACATGGCTTTTTATTAAGCCTCAGCTTGGACTTTTTAAAATGTCAGGTTTGGCAGTTAAACTTATACATAAGTATAAGCAGGAGAAAAAAGATGTATTGCAGAAAACAAGGCAGATAACGAATACAGATATTAGATATTTACCAGACGCACAGTAGCTTTGCATCACACCCCTAATATGTAGCTACAACATCCTTCAGGCTGTTCTCTTACAGTCTTCGTAGCTATACCAGAGACTGCAAGTCATATTTCACAACAAACATGTGCATGTTGATACATCATTTTTTCCCTTAGGGTTAGGGTTAGTCATCACGTAACTTCCGCATGTAAGTAATGGCAGGTAGCTATTTTAAGTCATCCTTTAAACTCAAACCACCGTTTTCCTTAAACTACCAAATTACCCCTAACCCCAACCCTTTCCTATACAAACAGATATTGACACCTGTTGCTGTACATATGATAGCTTTAGCGGCCAACATCACAGAAAAGTCAAACAGATAATGAACTTAAAAGTAAACTTCCGCTGAGGCACCAGATAGCGTATCTTATGCAAGGAATAACTTAAATAATAACACTAAATAATAATAGATTTACGATAAACAAAACAGCAAGAAAACAAATGTTTAAATATTGAATAATATAAAGCAATATATAGCTCCAACAATAGCTTTTCGTAAGATATGATATACACATTGCATCCTGAACCAATAAAGCCAACAGTTTGCATGTCAGTGAATGATTGCATGCCAGAGAAGACCAACAGCTTAACTGGGTTTCACAGCAAACAGGCAAAAGACTGTGGACCATGAGTCATTTCGTATTCATGATCACCTCCTTCCATTCTTGTACTGACCGTTAAACACAGAGAGGCTAACTGGAAAATCTAAACCACTTTGTTTAATGTCTTGCATCAGTGACTGCCTGATTGCTTGATCAATTGTTTTTGTCTTTACATCTTAATCGATTCCTACGTGACATGTTTATTCATTAGTACTTTCTGAACATTCTTACGCAATGATGCTCTCATACAGACAACTTTAGCACAGTGTGTGCATACTGCATAAGCTCTGGGACATACAGAGGAATTACATGCTTATCAAACACAATTTTCACGAAGAGCTGCATCGTGTGTGTGTGTGTGTGTGTGTGCATGTGTGTGGTGGGGATTTGCGCTAAAGATTGACTCCAAATCCCCCCACAGCAGACGCGTCGCAGAGTGAAGAAATTCTATTTTTGGCATCGTCTTTCCCTTTTCTTTCCTTTGTAATTAATGAATTCCGGGTTTCAGGTGGCGCTTGGCAGAACTCATCCAGTCATGCTAGTGTGAAAACTCTCACAAAATATGTTGGAAAAAGTAATCCAGGGACTGATTCGATAAACCACATCCAAGTGGGCCACATGCTGGTATGACAACAATTATTCAGACCGCGAGAGATGAGAGGAGCGGTGTCACAGCGCTTTATCCCCTCCTTCATTATTCCCTCATCTGCCTAATTAAAGGCTGTGTTCTTGTAATTATCACCCGCAAGGCTTTGTGATTTAATGGATTGATGACTTCTACTCTTTAAAATTGATTAACTGAGTGTTTAATGAGAAGTCAGAGAGTGACAGCGAAACCACATTAATTACATTGAAAATCCTTAAAAACACATAAGATCAGTTTGATTAGATGTTACATTTTTAAAAGGCTCTGTTTAATCTTAGAAGTGTGTGAAGGCAGTATATGAGCAAACCCAGGATTTATATACCTGATTGTAAAGTGCTCTCTCGTCCTCAGGTAAGGAGCAGGGCTCTAACAGAGACGATTCCTCTGAGGTGTCCAGTAAGTGCCTGCCGTGCCGTGAGGGCTGCCCCTACTGCCGGGACGAGACCCCCTGCCTGGCGCAGGAGGACGGGGCCCTGAGGCTAGCTGTGGCCTCCTTCCAGGGTCTGTGCACGGTGCTGGACCTGGCCGGCATGGTGGTCATCTACCACTTCAGGAGGATGAAGGTGAGAGGACACAGAAGTCACTGTGCAGGAATGTTTCATTGTCATTTAGGCTGGTGACGTTGGGGTCCCCACTGCTTGTTTGATTCAAAATGTTCTCCCCAAACCCCTTTTAAAAGTGTAATTTGTCAAAAATGTTCTGTCATTGGAACTGTATATTGGAAAGAAGGATAGAAGAGATGTTAAAGTTAGCTTAAACTTGGAATGGTGGACTAGCTAAAGAAAGAACAAAAGGATAGTGGGACGTTCTATCTTGGAAAAAGAAACCGACTAACTTATTTTGAGGAAAACCCACAACCAGGACACACGTTTGGATTACAAATGGAGGATGCCTGTTTTAACAATGTTATGGGGAGTCAACACAGCAATATGCTGAAATGTTTTTCTCATCGTATGAGGTAAGTTTATGTTTACGTTTAAGGTAAGACAATTATGTAGCAAAAAGATAGTTAACTGATATTCTGTACACACTGTGAAGACCACTGAGACAAATGCAACATTTGTGATATTGGGCTATATAAATAAACATTGATTGATTGATTAACTGCTCTATAAGAAGTGTGAAATAAATGGCCATTGACCAGTTGAATAGGGACTAAAACTTTTGTCACATTACATGGACATATTTAAGCATGCATGTCCTGTTTTTGGTGCAATTTCCAGGCTGGCTCTGGTGGACTCACAATCCTCTTTTGTTCAACTTTGAATGAGCATGGGCCGCCGATTACTCAGCAGTTAGAGCTGGCAGCCCATATGTTGTCACCGCTGCCTATTGGCTGAACATTTCAGGCAATATCCTCCCCTCTGTCTCCCCCTTTCAACTCTAACATCTCCAATAAAGGCCCTCTGGCCCAAAGATACCTATACTTTATTATAAAAATTACTTAATTGAGCATTGCACTGTCAGCCAATAGATTAATCTATGAGCTCTATTTAGAAATGTAAAGATTGTTAATACCTATAAGTACGATTTAACATTACCAGATAATAGTTTGTGAAGGCCGTGCTCAATTTCACGCATTCTGACTCATGGGAATTGTAAAAAAAACTTTCTTTGGAGCTTGACCCATACTCAGGACTTAATGTAAGAAGATATAATCCTCTGCAGCTTGGATTTTTGGGTATAAAATATGATTCCCAAACTTTACGAGAATGCAATACCAAATCCGTGTCTGCAAACTATTTGTCCCCATTATGGGAAAACTAAGATTAATTCAACATATTTTTCAGACTTAATTACAGAAAGGCAAACAATCCCTCTGTGCATTGGTTGACACAGTAAATGGTTGTAAAATTAGACAAGATCCAGCAGTTCTATTTCACACATGGCTGCCCTCTAACTAAGGGCTCATTTATGTGTTGGAGAATGTAATTCTATACCACATATCTTTGTTTTTAATTAAAGACACTCCTTTTTTCAATTTGTTATTATTCCATTCTTAATCAACAATGACAAAGCTTACTCTCACCGCCAACATACCTGAGCTCTTTCCTTAAATCCACACAGATTTGTGTGCATAGTTGCATAATATCCACTCTGCTAATAAGATAAAGTTGAATAAAAATGAGCTCCTCGCGGTGTAGAGTAATTACCCCCCCCCCCCCCCCCCCAGGCAAACTTGGGTTGAATCTTATTCCTATGTGCTATTTATAGACGTTTGTGTATGTGCCTCAAAATCCCCTACATTTCTTCAGTTCACAAGAAATGTCCCCAGAGCCCTTTGAATGTGCATACACAACTGGGGAACTCCTCAAAGAGGTCATGTGTGTGATTAGAGCCTACCCAGAGAAGGTGCTGTTGTCAGTTTTATTATTTGAGGCAAAACCTCAGTCAAATATGCAACTCAGATTTATGTTTGCTTTTCAAGAGGCAATGATTTATTATTAGCATTTTTCAAATGGCAAAGAAGCTGGAGCTCCAACTCGTCACACACATCTGTTTACTGTAAGCAAACTGCGATGTCGGATTCACACCAAGGATTAGATGCATTTTCTGTTGACGTTTTTCTTCCATTTGGTTGCATTTCACATAATTTACTAAGCTGAGAAAAGATCTGATGACTTAGGACAAACAGTAAATACATTTCCCCTGTCAGTGATTTAATTATGTTGTTTCTCTTTCCCCATTAACAGAGCATCCGCACATCTGGTCTCATCCTACTTGAAGCCATCTTGTTTGGGGCTTTGCTGCTCTACTTCCCAGTAAGTCTGCACTCTCATCTTATATAGCACCAACAATTTTCTCAGTGTTTACTACTTTGGTTTTGATTTGTTCAAGTTATATTCCATAAAATGTCCTAATTTAGCCAAACATTGGTAAGTGGTGGCAACAGTGTGTGTGAGCTTTATTGGTCAAAAAATACCAAGTAGGACTGTTTTATGTTTTCACGTCATATTAAGCAGTGATTGTAGCACCATAGGCTGTATTAAATATCCCTGACAGGTTGTTGAAGAGTTGTTGTGAAGCTGATGCTCCTGCCCTCACTATCTTGTCGTTGAGAAAAGACAACTAGCAGCTAGCAGCTAGCAACCTTACAGCTAGCAGCTAGCAACCTTACAGCTAGCAGCTAGCAACCTTACAGCACCCACCCAGGACCTTGAGCCTTAATTTAATGTAACTGGTCATATATAAAACATGCTTTCTATAATAGTGTGCCTTAGTATTATATGAGTTATATTTTGTAATAATTATTTGGCACATAGTAGCTAGTAGTATCTTAGCTGTACAATATCAGCATATTTGTATCGCCGGTTATTACTGAGCCATTGTGCCTGATGCCTTTATGGAGAAGGTGGTAAGACAAATATGGAGGAAAGAGAGGAAGTGCATCTTTGTTGGAAGTACTGAGCTTCTGTCAGTCAGAGGGCTAGGTAAAGATTGGGCTAGTTAACATGTGAGAAGAATTAAAGAAACGAAAGCAACAGCACCCAGCTAGCAGATTTAGCGGATCATACAGAGAGCATTCACATCCAGGCTCAAGATTTGAGTAAGGAGCCTGGTCAGGATTAAGACAGAGAACCAGTTCAGGAACCTGTCTCATATCCTTACTCCTCTGACTCAAAGGGGTGAACCTGCTGCCACTGCTAGTTTGGTGGAAGTTGAAATTGCCTCAGAACCGCTGAACCTCTTACCACCGCTGATGAACTTCCTGCCATCACTGTCACCCAAGAGTGTACACTACTCTGCCAGATTGTACCAGCGGAGCAGTTTAGGGACAGACTCTGACAAGGTGTTATCCCTAACACTTCTTCTGGCCAGTGTTGCTGTCCCTACAGCAGACTTGAATGGCGACAATATGAGTGAAAGAAATCTCTCGTCTCCTCCACTTGATTTGCTGACACCTAGTTCTGAATCTTGTTCATTACCTACTTTTGAAATGGGCTTAGGGTTGGGGTTAGTTCTGTATTAACTTAGGTTAGTTCAATAACCTGTTCAGGATTGTTACATCAAAATGAAGGAGAGGTAAATGTGTATATTTTTAAATCAAATGTTACCCAAAATGGGTCTGTACAAGTGTCTCTCATTGCCTTTGTCAGCCTTTGCATTGTCTGTATGTGTGAGCGGGTCCAGGTGGGTAGGTGCCAGCGTGCGTTGAATAGGTGTGTATTTGCACTTGTGAACACAGCCCACAGTGCACCTGGAGTGTCGCGTCAGAAGCCCATCTTTCGCAGAGAAACAGATGGAAGAAACCTGAGCGCCATGTAAAGGGGAGATCAGATGTAGCCTGGGAATTCGCTCCCTTCAAATACTTTCACAGACTGCCAACAGTGAGCCACCGCTCTCCTCAAACACAAGGCCCGATGGCTGGATCATAGCCAGCTTTAGGACGGAAAAACAAATCTATTGAGAAGAAAAAGCTTTAACCGTCTCGGGATAAAGGTTTTTGTTTGTATTCTGAAGTTACTGGAGTGTTATCGTAGGAAATATTTCGATTAGAATAGAACGCCTGGTCTTTTTGGTGCAGCAGATACAGGTATTGTAGGTTTGTGACCACACTCTCTGCCCCTGTTCAACCCAAGGATAGCCAAAAATAGCTCCCTAAAAATATCCTGCAACTCTTGGATGTTCACACACACTTGGAAACACTCAAGGGTTTTTCTACATCTCCATCCTCCCCCCCCTGCATTACTCAGCACCTTCTCTGCCTGTCTCTACCCCCACCCCCCCCATGTTCTTCCTTTCATTACTCCTCTGCTTGTTCTCCCGCCGCCTCACCTTTGTGTCTGTCTCCTCTCCCGCAGTCTTATCGTTTGTTGCTGCTGCTGTTTCTTTGTTTCTGCCACCACAAGCCTCCTCAGCTTAGCTTGGCGCAGCTGCTCGGCTCTGCTCGATGCATTTTTAAACAGTCCATCAAGTTCTAGCACAACTCGTTTTAAAAATACATCTGCTGATTAATTGATGGAGGAGGCATTGGAGGTTGGATGCTAACCAGGAGGGCCACCTTCTCTTCTGGGCGATGTCAAAAATGTGGCCTTTTATCGTGCAGTCCCCGTGGGTAGCACTGCAGAAAAAGGGTGTGTTGTGTCTCCCTATCAAAGTGTATGTTTGTGTGTATAGGCACAAGAGTGGCTTTAGATCTCCAGATTTCCCTGTGATTGTGCATTTTTGCATGGATTTGCATTTCTTCATCTGTACGTGGGTGTAGGAAACGGCGTGGCCTACTTTTACCTCGTGCCGGTATTTGTGGAGGAGATTTATTGTCTCGGTCCGTTATGTGGACCAGAGAGCTGGAAGGGGGGGTGCTTGGAGATGGAGGTGCCAGGGAGGATGTGCCTGGTGATTTGTTGCACTCTTATGGGTTGGCAACATTGGGTCTGTTTATTCTCTCTCTGCTCTTGAGACTCTTATTTCTTTGTGTATTAGTCTGCTCTAGTATTTGATCTAGCACTAACATTAACTGTTTTTTCAAGCAAGCATTATGTTGCTTCACAGAAACAAAAGAATACTTCAGGATTACTTGGAGTCGGAATATTAAAAATGACAATTGTTCAATTATGAAGTCAGTCATCATTGGATTGAATGACTAGATGTAATTTGACAAACCCAACAGTGTTGCTAGATTTCCGATGATTTTTGTATTTGTATAATTATTTTTGTATTAATAATCAATAATAGATGTTATTTCTCCTGCTGCTCCAGACTAATTTAAAGAGAGTTTTAGAGATTAACTGATGCATCCATGGGCAATAAATCAGAGCTTGAGAAAAATTATGCTGTCAGACTGATTGGTTATTACCCCATTTCAAGCATCATATAGTCAACGTACTTAAAGGGACCCTATTTTGCTCATTTTTAGGTTTCATAATTGTATTTTGAACCTGTACTGTGACATGTTTACATGCTTCAATGTTCAAAAAGTGCTTTATTTTTCTTATACTCTCTGTAAAATAACCTATTTTGTTGGAGGGAACTTTGGGATTTTAGCCTGTGCAGGCCATTAACATGCACACAACCTATAACACAATACAGGAAGGGGAAACCCCAAAGAACATAATAGGGCCCCTTTGAAAATGATGTGGTTAAATTCCTCAGAGGGTAACACATGTGTTTTAATTAGGGCTGTCAGTCGATTAAAATAGTTAATCGCGATTAATCACACATTTTGTATCTGTTCTAAATGTACCTTAGAGGAATATTTTTCAAGTTCTTAATACTCTTATCAACATATGAGTGGACAAATATGCTTAATGCAAATATTTGTTTATTATCATTTGAACAATGACAAATATTCTCCTGAATATTTTCAATACAACAACCTGGAACCTCTCTCTCTCTCTCTTATGGCGCGTTTCCACTGCAGCGGGTAGCTCGCTTTAAGCGTGCCGAGCCGTGCGGGCCCCGTTTTTGGTTGCGTTTCCACTTGGCCTAGTTTTGGCCCGGGGCTACTTTTTCACCTTTTTTCTGGCCCGACTAAATCGTGGTTCTAGGGCCAGGAACAACCAGGCTGAGTCGGGCTGAGTATGCTAAACTAGAGAGAGGATCGCTGGCAAGGGGGCTACAACTACAACAAGATGAACATATTTGACCGTGATTTAATTGTAATACACGTTTCAAAATGATGCCGAAGTAACAACATACTGATACCGGTTAGTAAAAACCATGAATTAATGCTTTGACAAGTCTGCAGACAGACGGCAGGCGAAAAACCCTTTTAAAATGCGTGTTTTCTAAATGTAGCTTGGCTAAGCTAACGTTGTATATGCTCCGACCGTCCACACTCACAGCAACGGCCTATACAGACATAAATAAAGCAGCGACTGTATTCACCATGACACAGGCAGTCTGTGGTTTGTACTTGTTTAACTTTTGTCTAGTTTCTGAACAGATATGAAGAGCTGTGAGCTCTGAGTGCTAAGAGCTAACGGCTGTGTTGTTTTTTGGGGCGCTCATTGAAGATGACGTCACGGCTCCGCCTACACTGTGTTACTATAGTTACTGCCCCAGTTCCTAAACTGTAATGGAAACGCAGCATTAAAGTGAGCCGGGCATAATAAGGCCTAACCAAACCGAGCGAGGCCGAGCGAGGGCTGCAGTGGAAACGCGCCATTACACTCTCTCCCAACCCTGTGTACTTCTTAGCACTGAGCCAGTTGCTCAAACAGACAAGCCTGTTTACAGTTGTCGGCGAAATGCCACTCCTCTGTCTTCATAACAGCAGGGGCGGTTCTAGGGGGGGGGCCAGGGGGGCCAGTGCCCCCCTAACACTGACCTCTGACCCCCCTGTGGCCCCCCTAACAATGACATTTAAAAAAAAAAAATGTATATTTTCTGGTACCGCAGGATTTTGTTGCTGTAATGTGAGATTGTGCAGACACCCTTATGTAAAGTAGAGATGTAACTGTTCATTGCCTTTATTTTTATATAAATATGGTGTTAGTGCAAACATTGCACTATAACTTAAGCTGAAGCTAACAGTAATAACTATAAGATCTATCTGAAATAAATAAGTGTACTGAAACAAATACCAATAACTGTATTGCATTGTTTTCTTATGCGCAATTACTTCATACTGTCTAGTTCTCTTTTTCGTCCTGCATTTATTATGCCCCCCTCAGAAAATAACTGGCCCCCCAGTGGCCCCCCCAGTCAAATTGGTCTAGAACCGCCACTGCATAACAGTCAAAGCATGAGACTGAAGTTCCCACTGTGGGTCAAAATAATGCGCTGTGATGTGCAGTCGACACGTTGGATGGGATCAGAATTATCTAAAGCAGCCCCTCGTCCTCCACAATGTTAAACTGTAGCCACCCATTTAGCTATCGCTGTTGTTGTCCAGGCGTCTCCCCGGCAAACTTTCAAGCGTGGTCTGCCACAAGCGAGCGGCAGGAGCGGGGCTGTCAGCATCAGCTGTGTGCTTGGCTTGCTGTTTAAATGCCTTTTTTTGTATCCATATCTCTCGCTAGAATCTCCCACCATCCAACTAACAACAACAACAACAACAACAATGTCAAGCCTTTGGGCTCTGAAACTACGGGACGGGCCGAGGACAAATACACATGCGTTAATCGCACGTTAAAATACCGTTAAATCGTTAAAAACCCATTTGCGTTAACGCGTTATTAAAGCGTTAACTTGACAGTCCTAGTTTTAATACATACTTTGTAAAATTGCACATACAGCTCTGAAAAGAATTAAGAGACCACTGCAGCATTATCAGTTTCTCTGGTTTTTACTATTTATAGATATGTGTTTAAGTAAAATGTACCTTTTTTATTTTATTATATAAGCTACTGACAACAATTATCTGCAAAAGCTCTCAGACACAAAAAGTGGGCAACCTAGCATTTAGCAGCTTAAGATCCAGATATTCTTCCAAGAAGTTGGTGGGGACCAAAACAGAGCTAAAAGGGGAGAGAATACTGGGCTTGTATTCCTCAGGTGGCCAGGTTAGGAGTAAATGTTGCCACTGTTTAGCAAATTAACTTCATAAGTTTACAAGATGTTGATTGTATTTATAGACAACAGTTTGTTATGCTGCCCTCAAGCAGCCAAACAAATATACAAATGCAGATTAAAAAGAATACCTCAGTATATTAGAAAAAACCTACAAATGAATCTTCTGAGATAGAGATAAAAATATGTATACCATTCTCATGTATGTGTCACGATCTGTCTGTATTGTATTTTGTCTTGTCTTTTTCTGTCCTTTGTTTCATGTTTTATTTTGAAAGGTCTTCACCCTCCGTCTTGCCTGTTTCTGTCTGCGTTGTGTCTTGTTTAAATCTGTCTGTGGTTCCCTGTCGTTAGTTTCCCTGGTGTGTCTAATTTACCCGAATGTGTTCACCTGGTGTCCCTGTGTTTTCTCCTCCCTCCTCACCTGTGTCTTGTTTGTATTTAAGTTCTGGTTTTTCTGTCTGTCTTTGTCGGTTCGTCTTGTGTCATGACTAGTTCGTCGGTGAGTGTTCTGTTTTGTCTTTGTTTATCACCAAGCCTTGAAATAAAGGAATTTTCACTTTATTCTGCATTTGGGTCCTGCCTGCTTCACACACCGTAACATTACGAACCGACCATTATGGACCCAGCAGACTCAGCCCATTTTATGCTACAGGCGGAATGTCTTGGATACTCTCTGGAGTACATTTTTTATACGTGGAAAGGCGCCTCATCTAGACGGGGTAGAGAGGCTGCGTTGAAGGAGGCACGTCAGGGGGTTGCTCGCAAGCCGTGGCTCTGGAGCTTGTTGCCCGAGTGGCTTAGGGTTTTCTCACGTAGCCCTGAGTGCCAGTCTTCATGTTCTGACCCTTTCTTGGGGTCTGGTCTGGTGTTTGGAGGTCCACGAAGCCTCCAAAAGACTCCTAAGAGACGCAAGGCCAGGGTTTCAGCCCCAGTTCAGGCTCCAGAACCGGCCTACAAGGCCATGGATCCATACACCAGTACCGGCCCACGCAGCCATGCTTCCATTCTCCATTACCTGGCTTACACAGCCAGGGTCCAGGCTTCCGCTCCGCGCCCAGCAGCAATGGTTTCGACTCCAGAACCGGTCCCCACAGCCATGGTTCAGGCTCCAGAACCAGCCCATGCAGCCATGGTCCCTGCTACAGAACCGGCCCACACAGCCATGGTCCCAGCCCCAGTCATGGCCCCAGCAGCCATGGCTCCGGCCCCAGCAGCCATGGTTCCGGCTTCAGTACCGGCCCCAGTAGCCATGGTCCCAACTCCAGTTTCGGCTCCAGAACTGGCTCTCCGGCCGACGCCAGCTCCCCGTGTCCTGTCGGCGTACCGGCACCCCTCCAGTTCCCTCTCGAGTTCCCTCTCGAGTCTTCTCTCAAGTTCCCTCTCAAGTCCCCTCTCGAGTCCCCTCTCGAGTTCCCTCTCGAGTTCCCTCTCGAGTCCCCTCTCGAGTTCCCTTTCAATTCATCTCTCGAATCTCCTCTCGAGTTACCTCTCGAGTCCCCTCTCGAGTCCCTGTTCAAGACACTTCTCAAGTCCCCTCTCGAGTCTCTTCTCAAGTCCCCTCTCGAGTCTCCTCTCGAGTCCCCTCTCGAGTCTTCTCTCAAGTTCCCTCTCAAGTTCCCTCTCGAGTCCCCTCTCGAGTTCCCTTTCAATTCATCTCTCGAATCTCCTCTCGAGTTACCTCTCGAGTCCCCTCTCGAGTCCCTGTTCAAGACACTTCTCAAGTCCCCTCTCGAGTTCCCTCTCGAGTCTCTTCTCAAGTCCCCTCTCGAGTCTCCTCTCGAGTCTCCTCTCGAGTCCCCTCTCGAGTCCCCTCTCAAATCACCTCTCGAGTTACCTCTCGAGTTTCCTCTCAAGTTCCCTCTCAAGCCCTCTCTCGAGTTCCCACTCAAGTCCCTACTCAAGTACCGTTGGAGGTTCCGCCGGGGGTCCTGCCAACCCTATGTCCTGTCCCGTTGGAGGTCCCGCCGTCTACTCTCCTGCCGAGGGTCCTGCCAACCCTTTGTCCTGTCTCGTTGGAGGTCCCGCCGTCTACTCTCCTGCCGGGGGTCCTGCCAGTCCTGTGTCCTGTGCCGTTGGAGGCCCCGCCGACAACTCTCCTGCCGGGGGTCCTGCCAATCCTATGTCCTGTGCCGTTGGAGGCCCCGCCGACTACTCTCCTGCCGGGGGTCCTGCCAACCCTGTGTCCTGTCTCGTTGGAGGCCCCGCCGACTACTCTCCTGCCGGGGGTCCTGCCAATCCTATGTCCTGTGCCGTTGGAGGCCCCGCCGACTACTCTCCTGCCGGGGGTCTTGCCAACCCTGTGTTCTGCCTCGTTGGAGGTCCCGCCGTCAACTTTCCTGCCGGGGGTCCTGCCAATCCTGTGTCCTGTGCCGTTGGAGGCCCCACCGACTACTCTTCTACCGGGGGTCCTGCCAACCCCATGTCCTGTTTCGTTGGAGGCCTCGACATTGCATGTCTCGCCGGGGGTCCTGCCAACTCCTTGTCCTCTTCCGTTGGGAATCTTGCCGACACCTGTCCCACCGGCTCTGGTTACTGTCCGGTCAACACCGGCTCCTGCCCGGTCCCCTGAGAGCTGTAGTCTTCGCCCCTCCTCGAACTCTGCCTTGCCCCCAGGCCGTCCGCCCGAGAACCCCTTTTTGAACTCTGCCTTGCCCCCGGGCCGTCTGCCCGAATTCCCCTTTTTGAACTCTGCTTTGCCCCCGGGCCGTCCGCCCGAGATCCCTTCCTGGTCCTCTGCTTTGCCCCCGGGCCGTCCGCCCGAGATCCCTTCCTGGTCCTCTGCTGTGCCCCTGGGCGGTCAGCTCAGTCCCGTCCTCCTGACCCCCTCCACCCACCCTGGTGGCCTAGTGATACGTTTGTTTATCACCTAGCCTTGAAATAAAGTAATTTTCACTTTATTCTGCATTTGGGTCCTGCCTGCTTCACACACCGTAACAGTATGTGCATGAAGGGGGGCAAACACTAGCATAAGAAACATGGGGAAACATTAGCATTGCTTTGTCTGAAAAAAGTAAATACCTCACAATGCTTCTAAAACTGACTTGTTGGTTAATCCTTCCAAACACAAACGTGTAAATGTGTAGCCTTCGGGAAAGTTAAGCACTGTGTACCTATTTTTTCATGAACTACAGCACCTTTCGTTGTGTTGCCAGATACTGTTGGTGTTGTCAGCACAATGGTTCGCTTGCAAACAGTCACTGCACACTATTGTTGCTAGTTATCATTACCTTATCATATCATCAAGGTTCAAATATCCTAGTGGAACATAAACAACAACAAAAAGATGTTGGAAAGAGAAAGCTACCTCGCAAGAAATTTCAAATCTTTATGCTTAGATTATCACCTCTTGGTTTGGTGGCTTTTACAGCTACAACAATAAAGTTTCTTAGCTCCAACAACCGCCAAGGTTCTCACATAACTCTTTGAAAGAAAGTAATTACTATTTCCCCGATTGTTGATCTATTCCTTGAAAAAAAAGAAGAGGAAATGTCAGTAAAGCATATGGTCAAGCTATGAGTCATGCCAAGCTGCTTTCAACATAATTACTGAAATGTAAGAATGTGTATTTGTCAGAAATATGGATGGATTATTTTGGTTATAAATAACTTTCAAAATGATTATGGAACCTTTTCTTTTAATACCAGATACCAAATAATTTATACAATCCTGAGCTGCAACGGTGGGCTACATAGGTGGCGGAGCATTGAAAGGAACAGCTATAATTCCTGTTCTTGGGTATAAAATGGACTTGGCTCCCCGCTTTCTCGTGACCGGCATACTAATTAATGAATTTGGCGCAGCGAGGTTTTGATGAGGATTGTGGATGGAAGGAAACTGTTGCTTTAAACTCTGTGACAAATTCTTAATCAGGAGGTGAGAGAAATGTCTGTATAGAGCTGAACTGAGAGTAGATGGACTGAAGGCTAGACATAGGGACGCTATGACAGCCTAAATGCACACTGAGTCACTTGTCATTACACAAACATGGTCAAATGGTGATGATAAAAGCAAGAAACACGCTGCGGTGGAGTAAATTGCTCATTTTAACGTAACCCTAGCTCAAAACATGCTCACTGTGATTCAACTTGAGAATATATTTAATTCAAACTTCCTGAATAGCTGTTAAATATTTTCATTTTATAATAATTTCTTTGTGCCATACCATTTACCCTGCATTTATTTTGGAGGTCACACACAAGTAAACAATTTAATCCATTACACAACCCTAACCCTTAGATATTATGTTTGCTTTGAACACATATTACAGCCAGAATGCTACACCCTCAGCGTTGTTTTTTTAGTTGAGGCAATAAAGGTTTGAGGTGTTGTTGTTGCTAAGGCTTAATTACTCTGGATAGCTGCTGTCTCTCGGATGATGAGGCCTCTTAAGAGCTGGGACATATTACTGGCTGTACTCCACTGGGATATGTTTATCTGCATCTGTAATGATATTCAACTTGCTGTCAGAGGCAATGTGATTGAATGGAGTTCGAATTGATCCGGGCTAACATTGTAGCTGCTCCATCAACACTCAACCGTCATCTAAATAAGGTTTAAATATGGCAGAGAGGTATTGTTCAGACAAATATATATATAGCATTTAAAGCTATATAGACTCACCAACATTTACGATTGTTAATGGTCATGTCAAGTGACTAAAGGTGGATTCACTTACCTGTTTCTCTATTTCGTTGGTGACAGTAGGAGAATCTCAACATCGACAGCTTTAGTTTGTCAGCATCAATGTATACTTGCGTGAATAGACAAATGGCTCCCATTGTATGTAAACTTGCCACATGAAAAATGTTCTCGCCTTCCGTGTACAATCACCCAAACAGACTTGACAGGGGAAAAAATAGCATTGTTTGATACTTCTTCTGTTTAGAAATAGCTGTAAGATGTGGCAAAGCATTGATTTATAATTAGAAAAAAAAAAATGTGTAACTACTTCTCTGAGACAGTATGTCACGTCTTTATTGTAGGTCTTGTTTTTTTTTATTATTTCTATGATTGTTTTCAATAAAGAAATGAAGAGAAACACTAGAAAATAAGCTGAAATTGAAATCTGTAAGTATAAAATACTTGCTAGAGGGAGGCTCGAGGCAGAAGAGCCTCGGTTTTTATGTTTTATGCTGCTCACTGGCTGGCTTAGAGTATTCAGTTGAATCATCTGTCAGTGCTTTGAAATGTGGGACCTGGTATAAAGATGCATCATGAAGGGATTTATTTGATTGCATTCATCATTCATCAGGCGTCTTACATGCATGTTTTGTGTGAACTGATGCAGAGCACATTTGAACAGGCTGACTCAGAAAGCGGTCATTCTTTCACCTCGTGGCGGATGTCTATCCATCAGGTGAGCCAGGCAGCTTTCTTTGCGTCAGTGGGTGCTCAGAGTCACTGCACAGGTTCTTTCTGCTTCACTCGGGTCACTGGAGATTTGACAAGTAGCGCCCCGCTGAGCCATACTATTCAAATAAAACGCAGCTGTAACAATAGTGCAAATGGGAGCTCTGAACTGTACAGCTTGACATGTGAGACTATTTCTTAGAAAAGAAGGAAAGGCTGACATTTTAAGAACCATTTAATAAAGGTATTTTTAAATTCAAATTACATAGAAACCATACAAAAAGAATGTTGGCTGTATATGTGCACATACAGAAACATCCATGTCTTGAAAATACAAAGGAACAAGGGATGTTAACGCTTACGATTATTGTGGAAAACGTATCACGTAAAAAAAGGAAGATTAATCACAATATGAAGTTTGATCCCAACTTCCAGCACGTATTTTTAACATTAAATGTATTTCATAAGCCAAGATAAGCACAAACTACGACTAAAGACCATTGGACATACAGTAAGTGAGCAGTTTAACGTCACACCTAATCCATGACCAATGGCGACTGCACTCGTTTGCTTTCGCTGATTAAGATGCGCTAGTTTTTGAAGTTGAGTAGGAGTGGGAGAAGAAAGACACTGTCATCACAAATGATAGTGCTCGCAATGTGAACACCCCTATAGAATCCTAGGATGTGTTGCGCACATTAAACAGAGCGTGATCACACCGGCTTTGATGCTTAGGCAAGTGTTGTAATATTGTTAGACTTCATCCCAATAATTAAATAATCAATCATGATTAATCATAGATTATTTTTGTGATTAACGCAATTATATTATTTAATCGATAGACACCACTCAAATGAACATGCAAACAATCACACCAGTGATAGAACAACTAACCCTTCAGACTCTAACAGCTGATGTGCTCTGGCAGCTGACATGTGAATAACATGTTTAGTTAGGGGATTTCTGCCTCCTGCTCTGGTTCTCACATATTGTCCTCTGATTCCTTCTTATACGAATATCAGTGTGCCAGCAGTGGGTGTGCCATGCTCTGTTTGCAAAAAAAAGAATATATATAATGTGTGTGTCTGTATCCCACTGCAGGTGATGATCCTGTTCTTCCAGCCCAGTGTGTTCCGCTGTATCCTCCTGAGGTGGGTGCGCCTCCTGGGTTTCTCCGTCATGTACGGCACCGTCATCCTCAAGCTGTACAGGTAGGCCTGGAATCATCTTGAGGCATTTCCTGTTCGTCTACTTCCTCCCTCCTCCTCCCTCCTCTCTTTTCTTCTTCTTAATTTCCTCTCCTTGCCTCTTCTCCTTATCTTATTTGGTCTCCGCTCCATTTCTCTTCATATATTTTCTTCATTTATCTCCTTGTTGCCTTTATGTCTTTTGCTTTTCTTCTCCTCTCGCCATCTCATAACCTCTATTGTCCTCTCTTCCTATCTCCTCTCCTCACCTCGTCTCCTTTCCTTTCTTCCCATCTCCTCCCCTCCCCTCATCTCCTCTCCTTTCTCAACCTAATTTCCATTTGTTTCATTGCCTCTCACCCCCTTTACCGCCTCCTCTACTTTCCTGACCCATCCTTTCCTTTCCTCTCTCCTTTCCTTCCCACATCCACTCTTCTTTCTTCTTTTTATATACTTTTGATTATCACCTCTCCATTTTCCTCTCATATCTCCTCTCCTTTACTCACCATCTTCTCTCATTTCCTTATCTCCTTTACCATTCCTTTCCCTGCCTCATCTAATCTCCTTTCCTTGCCTCAACTCTCATCCTGTCATCTCCTCCTATCTCCTCATATGCCCTTCTCACATCATCTCCTTTCCTTTTCTTTCCTGATCTCCTTTCCTCTCCTGATATTAATGTGCCCTATGTTAGCCTTTTTCAGTTTCAATAATTCCGCCTCTTCTCAGTCTGCACTCACACAGATGTGCACGAGGTCCATAAGCACATTTGAATTCCTCTCTGTGCTTCCTGCTGAAGTATCTATTCTTAAACACACTCACTTCTTGCTCTCCAGCTCCGGGCGAGTGTTGCCGATATAGTAGAAGGAGGCCAAAGGCCAGCGAGAGTGTTCCCTTGGTAAAATTACCAATTCGATTTTTTTCCCCGGGCTCGCTGTGTGTGAAGTGTGCCCCGGGGCCAAGCTCTTACAGCCCGGTCCCGTTGAATATATCAGAGATAAGATAGATTTGTCACAGTCTTGTCGAAGAGAGAGCAGATCGGTGCAGCGCAGAGACCATAAAAAGAGAAGTGACTTTTTGTAGAGAGAAAAGCTCTCCTTACCCAGCATCAGATTACTTTAAAACTATTCTGGCTGATGAGTTGCATTTTTATTTCCCTTTTCAGAGGCGCTGTTGTGTTTTGCATGCAGTGGAGATACCGTGCAAATACTGACTCACTCTCCATGCATTAATTTGAATGTTTGTTCGAATTTGTTTAACCATCACTGAGATTAAACATTTAAAACAGGCACCCATATGACCAGATGCATTATAATATGTTTATTGCGCTAATTAAATATAGTTAAAATGTAAATACAACAATAATCATCACACATCACAACGCATTTTATAATGACTCATAAGCTCAAATATAACGTGAGGATCATAATGTATGACAGTTAGTACATCGGTTATTATAGATGCAATACATAGTCATTAATGTTATAATTAAGATGAACTTTTATTAATCCCTCATGGGGAAATTATTTCTCTGCATTTGACCCATCCTAGTGTTAGGAGCAGTGTGCTGCTATTTTGAACGGCGCCCGTGGAGCAATGTGGGGAACGGTGCCTTGCTCAGGGACACCTCGGTAGCACTTGGTCTTTCGGGGACTTGAACTGGTGACCTTCCAGTTCCCAAGCTAAGTCCCCCCCCATTATAATGGGATTATAAGTGATGCTAAGTGATAATAGTTTGCTTTTCGGAAACTGAAACAAAACATGGTACTACATTTCTTTACTTAGAGAAGAAAAGAAGAGTTAAAGAAACATTTTTTACATAATTATGACGTACAATTATACTTCATGATTGTATAAAGCATTATAAATCTTGAGTGCTAATAAGTAAAGCTATAAAGCATTATAAGTAAATAATAGCAAGTTTGTTGATAACGGTTTTAAACACAGGTATCATAGAAAGTGTTGTAGTCAAAGATGTCCAAATAAAACTGTTAAAACAAAGAATCTGTAACCTTAATCTCCACCAAGACAAATTCCTGCCCTCCGCTGATATCTTCTCTCCCCATAAGAGATGTTACAAAATGAATTACCGAACAGGAATTAATTGAATTCTCACTGAACATTTAATTCAAGTGGACATGCTAGAAAGAGCAAAAGCTGGGGGAAAGAGATATCAATCGCTGGGAGAGAATATGTGACTCACTTCTCATAATTTCACCCAGCAATCTCAAAGTACTTCTTCACCTCCTCAGGGTGCTGAAGGTGTTCCTGTCCCGCACGGCCCAGAGGACACCCTACATGACCAGCTGGAGGGTGCTGCGGCTGCTGATCGTGATCCTGCTGGTGGTGCTCTGGTTCCTGGTGGCCTGGACCTCCGCTGTGTGTCAGAACCCTGAACTGAGCCCGGCTCTGATCGCCGCCGGCCTCACCCCAGAGGGCCTGCAGTTCAGCATGTGTCTGCTGGACCGATGGGACTACATGATGGCTGTCGGTAAGCAAGTGTTCTGTATTCCTGTACCTACAATGGATGTGTTAAAGGTCCCATGACATGCTTTTCCGGTTATTACCCTTGTGTGTTATATAGCTTTTTCTGCATGTAAACGGTCTGCAGAGTCACAAACCCTTAAAGTACACCCTGTAGTGAGTACAACTTTAACACAGAAAAGACCTGGCTATGCTGCCCCAGAACACCTCGTTGGAGATTTTTCTTTTTCCATTTTTTTATTTTTGGGTATAGTGACGTAGTGACCAATCCGCGGACTTCCTCACACACACACACTCCATCTTTTCTCAGCTCCAGCTCCGCAGATTTCTCACCCTGAGACGGCGGGACGCGAGGCTCGGCCTGGGCTCGGCCTGGGCTCGGCCTGGGCTCGGCCTGGGCTCGGCCTGGGCTCGGCCTGGGCTCGGCCTAAGCACACACAGACTCACAGCCATGCTGCGGGTGTGTGTGTGTGCTCGGGCTGGGATTCGCTGTGTCTCGCTGTCTCGCAGATCCCCCGCAGCAACCAGGAAACGACACCAGTAAGCCAGCTCACACTGTCCGCTCCAGCAGCGAGCCCCGCAACGTTCCGCTAACACGGCACCCAGACCCCACGCAGCATTCTCATCTGTTTGTCATTGCTGGTGTCATTTTCTGGTTGCTAACGCCATTGTAACACATAATCACTGATGTTCCGCTGTAATGGTGGTTGACTAATCAGAACAGAGTGGGCGAGCTGACCAATCAGAGCACAATGGGCTCATAGGGGGGGGGGGGGCAGGAGCTCCATCAAGCCGTTTGGGACAGAGAGTGAATACACATACTATACAGTAGGGATCACCAACTACATTTGTCCAAGGGCCAAAATGTATCCAATAGACACTTTCGCGGGCCAGCGATTTTTATATATAGCCCCGAATTTTTAAATTGTTGACTGGGGGGTGCTAGTGGAGCACGCTCAGGTACTGCGGAGCGCATAAACTTAGCAGACTCTTCACGCTAACGAAGGATCACTTCTTCTTCAGGGCAGGGAAGGCTACGCAGTACACAGGCTACAGTCCCGCGCAGCTGCTGCCTCTCTGTTGGACTCTGTTGGGGGGGGGGGGGTGCATGTACTGTGAAGTCGCCGGAGCCTCGCAGCGGGGCTACTGCTGCGGAGCACATAAGGCAGACTCTTCACGCTAACCAAGGATCACTTCTTCTTCAGGGCAGGGAAGGCTACGCAGTACCGCAGCTGCTGCCTCTCTGTTGGACTCCGGTACTGCACATTACCCACGAGACGTTGTAAAAAAAAAAAAAGAGTGTGGGGGCGAACGCACTAACCACTCCACCAACACCAGAGTCACCTCCGCCGTGCGGGCCAGATGAGAATGTCTGGCGGCCCAGATGTGGCCCGCCAGTTGATGGTCACTGCTATACAGAGATGCTGTATGAGAAACCAATGTGATTTTGGAACATTGAATAATGTAAATCTATTCTAGTAGACCTCAACAATGTTATTATGATCAGTAGAAATGGCCATGTCATGGGACCTTTTAAGAGAACTGGGTACAGCGTTGGAGGCGGGGTCCCATCACTTCCTATGAATGTTGCTCATTGGCAATTGAAGCCAAAAATTTAGCGATTCAAGGACACCAATATCAGGATCTGGGCCCATAAAACACGCCCACTTGCGTTTGGCCTAAGCTCCGCCTTCAGGTCACTCTGTCAAGACCGATCTCAGCTCAGTCAGATAAATGGAGGGAACACAACTCTGGATTGAACTTTTAGCGTATTTTACAACTTTTAGGACCTACGTAAGGGCTTTTCATGTGTTTGTAGTTGATGTAGTTAATACAAAAATATACGATAATTTACCAAAGGCTCTTCCCCAATGTAAGTCAACGAAAGCACATATTGTTGCTTGGTACTTACATGTATTACATTTTTGGTCCCACTTGACACTTACTGTAAGGAGCTTTTGGGCTTATAGCTTGGGCTTGAGGGTAGCCTGGGTAAGGCTTACATTTAGTTTAGAAAATGCATCAAGGGTCAGGTGCCTCATACCTCTACTGACTCTAATCATTTTCGTTGTCATGCTTCAAATTTTGTACTTTTCCAATACATTTTTTCTCCACCAAATGACTCATAAGTTGTGTTGCATTCTAGCCATTGTTATGCTTTGTTAAGTATTTCAAATTGTGCTGAAAACGCTGAAAGTTCTTGAAATAATGCAAAATAGTTTTTAGGTTTGGCTCATTTGAGAATGTTGATGCACCCAGAAAGGCAAAAGGTGGCAGAAAAAAGTGCAACGTCCACAAATGATGATGTAGGTCAGGGGTGTCCAAACTACGGCCCGGGGGCCAAATGTGGCCCGCGAGACATTTTGAATCGGCCCTCAGCAAATTCAAAAAGTATAATGAAATATGGCCCACAAATGAAACTTGTGCTTGTCTTATATTGTACTCCTCAAATACATATGTAAACATATATTACACAGTATTATTCATGAGTAAATAAGCCAAATATTTCAAATACATTCAGTCAATTAAAGACTGTTTTAAAAACAATTCTTAATTGAAAGAAAAAAAGCCCAATAACTTATTTACATAACAAGCTTGAAATATACCCTTCCTATTTCCTCTTATGGGCAATCTGAAGTTTCTGTTTTAAGGAATGAGTTTCTAATCAAATAAATGAAACCCTATGGAGAGTTGTGATGTAGGCTGTTTGTTTTCATGAAGCATATTCAATTAACAAGCCTACTTTACCTACATTTGATTGATCTTGCTGACTTATAACGTAACTTATGAGGCGATATACCTCTAGTGAGTGGCCCAGCCCTTCGTATATTTGTATGTATGTGGCCCTCGGGGAAAAAGGTTTGGACACCCCTGATGTAGATGAATCATTTGACTTCAACGTCTATTGGAACAAAATAAATAGTCACAGTTTGAATAGCTCAATGCTCAACATTGCATTATATTTTTGAAACTAATAAAAACTTCCATCAAGTTATCTACATTGGTTTTATTTTACTTTTTAACCTAAAGCCATTACCTGCATGTCATCCTGTCTCTCTTTAATTATTTTCTTTAACTTGCTGAAGGATCAGTAAACTTCAACACCCTTTTTTATCTCAGTTCAGTGCGGACTTATACGACAGTCGGTAAAAATAACTCCTTAGCACAAAACCGTTAACTTCCCTTGCATTTGGACGTGACATTGTATAATCTGAAGATATCATTCCTTAAAAACTGCTCCAAATGCCTTCTTTTATTCTATGATTGAGCCTCTTATAAAAAGCATCTTGAAGGTACCCTTGAGAGTTTCGGACTGAATGAACGTCTTAATGTGTTGGTTTAAATTCCTGACCTCATTGAAATGAGTTTTCAACAGTAAAGCAGCACCATATCTCACTTATTTACAGATCTCTTCTATATGGAAACTGAAGGCACTGGCAGTAAATGGATTGCTGACAAATAGAGGGTACTTTTGGAAGTCGTTCAACTGCATCTTGATATTTCCAGCGAGCATTAAGCACAAAGCATCCATTTTTGTTCGAGTGACAAATAACGTCAGACGGGAATAAACAGGTATTTGCTGGCAAATCTTGTACAAGTGTGATAAACTTCTTTGCTTTGGCGGGTTCTTTATTGGAGATCAATAGAGTCACCTCTTAAATCGAGGGATAAAATGCTCCTAAACATGCCGCTCCACTCGCCAAGAGATATGACTGTTCTGGAATAGAAGTGTTTATTCAGTGGCATGCCCCCAAAGGATAGTTTTGCTCTAAACTTGAGGTTGCAGTTGTGAATTTTGATGGCGGTGTCCATTGTTTGATTTGTCTGAAAGGTTTAGCCACAACAACTTTAAGCGTAAACCGCTGTGTATTGCGTTAACGATTGGATGATCTGATAAACAGGATGGAGCAATACTCTCTTAGAGTGTCTTGGACTGCCACCAGCATTAAATCAGGTGACACCAAGTCATGTATTTTACCATAAACATCTCAAACTCTTCCAAGAGGGCATGCCTATCTAGTTTTACCAAACAATGTCACCGGGTAAGGCAAAAAGGACACAAGTGCAGTACAAAAGAAGGGAGGCAGAAATGAAGAATTAAAAGCAAGCTAACTTAAATTAAAGCTGGTACCAAAAAACATAAAACTTAAAAAAAACAAGCATGGTTAAACAACAGGAAAGTTGGCAAACAAAAAAAGGAATATTCCAGTCACAGGAAACTTGGGAAGCTGAACCAAACTGAGGAAGACAATGACAGCAGGAAACATCCACAGGGATACATTTACATGGACAGCCAGATACAGGACTAATTGCATTGACAAGAAACAGCTGGAGTACGAAAAAATAATTCATACATGTACTTGACCCATGCTACACCTTTCCACCAAGCAAAAAAGAAAATGAGGCCAACAGTTTCTCTCTAATCCTGCCAACAGAAACCAAACCATTAACTTGACCTTCTTTGTAGAGGTATGTGATGGCCTCAGCCACACAGGGTAAACCAACTACACTGCACCCTCACCTTCAGTAGTTTTACTTCAGTGCAGCTGCAATTAACACCATACATTTGCTTTAAATGGTAAACTCTTTATTTGATTGTTTACATTACTTCAAACATTTTAGCACAGCTAACACAAGTATGTATTTGTTTGTATTCATTACTTTCTTTGGCCCTTTCTCATTTCATCAAATCCCCCTCCTCGACTCCTTGGTCCTCCGGTAGTGACCCGGAAATGAATTTTAGCGCGCCATGTTGAAGGACATCTCATTTCTCTCAATGCACTCCGAGGACCGAGCGTCGAGGAGGCTCTCTGGAGGAGCTATAACCGAGGATACACTGATGGGTCCTCCACGGTCCTCCACGGCTCCTTCGTGGATACATTTCCGGCAACAGAGATGTTTCAAAGAGTCGTGACGCACGGCCGGACTTATCTCAGCCAATGACAGCTCTGCATGCATCCCCTGGATATTATTGTATTAACTGCTTTCATCGCGACGCGATGTTTACAGTGAGAACAGCTGTGAGGTCCGTGCAGAAAGCAGAGCAGTGTGTGTAATATATATCACTCAGTATAACAGGCCTACTCTCTTTATTTGCTTTAGTTTAGTAGATATCTACAAACAAAGAGTCGATATTTTTCTAAAACCATTTAGTGCTTCACAATAAAATATTACAAAATACACAACGGCTGTAGCCCGTTTTAGGAGCTGTATGTGCGTGTGTGTGGTACAGTGTGTGCGTAGATGCAGCGGACAGACAGGTCTCAGTTGGTTTGGTGTCCTCTGCTTACTTTTAATACTTGTAAATACAACTTTTGGCCCGTAATTTATTTTCTCATTGTAGCGACCAGAGGGGAGAGGGGGGGGGGGGTATATCCAGTCTCTGATAGTGTTACGTTATTATGAGAGTGCTCTGTTTGATTCTGAAATTGTATATATTTATATAAATATATACATATATATGTGTGTGTGTGTGTCCGCATCTGTAGCCTGTTATTGTCTCATTATACCGCACTGTGAAATGAATCAAAGTAAATATATAAGTCGTCATGAACACATCTGTCCATCAGACAGAGGGCTGCTGTGCCTTCTGTCATCATTAATTAACTGCTCAGAGGAGAGGAGTTCTCATTTATCTAACCGCCTGCTGCTTCCCCTCCTCTCTCCTCGGCTCCTCCGCTCGCATCTCCTGTGGGCGGGACTAAGTATAGAGGATAGGAGTCGAGGAGGGGAGTTCGAGAAATGAGAAAGGGTCTTTGTCTCTTGAGTTACCATGTCCATTGGGGGAGGTTACTTCCTGGTTCAGCAAAGGGCGTGGTCAAGCGCTGAGGACTCATAAATACTGCAAGGAGCCAATTGGGACAGATTGGGACTAACCACCTGCTTCCATGTCAAAGGGGGGATTTGGGTTTTGTCAGTGTCCTTTGTGTATTCTGTTACTATTAATTATCCCTTGGTTTCAACTTGGTTTGGCCAAGCCACTACATAGGTTCCTTGGTTTTTCATTGTAGCATTGTTTGTTGAGTTAACACCTGTTAAGTTGATGCCATGTTTCTTTGAGGTATTTTTTGTTGACCTCTTTTATAGGCCTAGTTATTAGAAATTATTGATGTTTTTTTTGGACTTTTGGGTAAATAAAAATCCCAGTTTAGCTAAACTTCTGTGTCCTGTTGCCTTACTGCTTGGTCCCTGACAAGGTAATAACATGGTATATATATCTATGACTTTTATACCTAGGCCCTCTGACCCCCCCCCCCCCCCCCCCCCGAAGAGTTATTACGTCACACCGTATGCTTCAGCGGAATATCAAAACAGTGGCCCGGGGTGCAAAACGCATCAATGACAGCGACCCTCTACCACACAAAACAACACCATTTATATAAACACCTATCATGACAGGGCACCCACAGCCAAGTAACAATTAAAAATGAATTAAGTCGGCACGGCGGCCCACATTGAAAATGACTTAGGCCTACCTTTGATGATCAAATCACTGAAACAAAGTCCATCCTCCTGCCCTTTTGGATGAAGCACTTGATGGCGGGTCATTCAGCTGATCCTTTGCCACTCCAGGGGCCTATACTACGAACCTGGTTCAACCTAACCTGGATATGTTTGAGTTAGCTGGTTGGCCTAATCCAAAACATACGCGCTGTCGCTAAACTGTACTACGACGCTGGTTATCAAGTGGATCGCTCAAGCCAGCCGTGTCCTATCTAGTTAGGTGCGCGTTCACATGAAAGGGGTGGTATTTGGAGCATTCGACCAATCACAAACATGGAGAAGCGTACTGACAGCGCAGCGTCATACTTCCTGAATGAAAAGTGAACTTTAATACTAGTCAAAAATGAAGAAGTTAAACTTTAAACATCCATGACTTAAACACTTTATCCAGGATAAAAGCCACATAGCTGCACCTGCAAGGTGAATACAGCTGGCAAAAGAAAAAGCGTTTGAATGCGTACATCAACAGGTTTATGATATCACTGCCCCGTCTAAAACACGATCTGACTTCAATTACATTTGTCTCGAGTGTTTCGTCAACTTAATGTGTTGCTTAAAATAATACTTCTGCATACAGTATGTGACACTGTGAGTGTTGCACAGCCAGATACGGCTCAGCTGACGCAGATAAGGAGATATATGATACATTATGAAGTGATATGCCGCGGACTGTACTTAATGTACTCTGATCCGGTTACTTATGTTGTGGCCGATATTTAAGTAAGCTTTCTTAACGCTAATGTTATAATAGTCCGATTGCTCTGAAGATGGGAGGGTGATATTCTATTAATGTTCACGTTCACACAGTCGGTGATTTTTGCCGGCCGTCTTTCCTGCGACGGCAGTTTTTCTGTATTTCCTTTCTCCTGTAATATGACTTGATCGCTTTAAACTCCGCACACTGAGCTCTGATTGGTCAGCAGGCGGTGCTTTCACTGAGTTGAGCTCTTAGCCTGCAACCTAACCTGGTCCCGACCAGGTTAGCCGCTAAGCATAAGTTACCATGGAGATCTAGCCTGCTAAAAAGAGAACCAGCTTCGTAGGACCGGAAAGCCGGAGTTTCCCCTGAATTTAGCCGGCTAAGCGAAAATCCTGCTTCGTAGTATACCCCCCAGTTTATCATTGTAACTCAATCTTGAAAATGACTCGGTTAATAATTTCGCAACAATGTCATCACTATCACTGAAGTGAGCCATCATGAACGAACTTATGCTAATCATAAATCTATCGATTAGATTTATGATTCGAAAATAATAAAAGTAGGGTAGACATGTGGATATTATCAGGCTGAACAAAACGTGCATTTATCTAACAGGTTCGTTTTCCACAGACCTTATTTCCAGCTATCTTCCAAAATCCTATGGAGAAATCCCATTGCTTTTTTGTCGAGGTAATCCGAGCGCAGCTTACTTCCGGGTTTTAGGACACGTCACTGCACCACTTGCATAGACTTCAAAGCGGGCGGAACTTGTCATAAAGTCTGCGAAAATAAAGGCAAGGCACGTTTATTTATATAGCACCTTTCAACACAAGGCAATTCAAAGTGCTTTACAAAAAATGAAAGACATTAAGAAAATGGCATTTAAAATCAGTCATTAAAAAGAAAAGATAATAAAATAAACATTAAAAGAAAAATTACATGGATAAAAGTTACAGTGCAGTTTAAGATGTGAATAGTTCAATTAAAAGCAGTGGCAAAAAGAAAAGTCTTTAGTCTGGATTTAAAAGTAGTCAGAGTTGCAGCGGACCTGCAGGTTTCTGGGAGTTTGTTTCAGATATTTGGAGCATAATAACTGAACGCTGCTTTCCATGTTTAGTTCAGACTCTGGGGACAGAAAGCTGACCAGTCCCTGAAGACCTGAGAGATCTGGATGGTTCATAATTTAGCAGTAGGTCAGAAATGTATTTTGGGCCTAAACCATTCAAAGCTTTATAAACCAGCAGCAGTATTTTGAAATCTATTCTTTGACACACAGGAAGCCAGTGTAAAGACTTCAGAACTGGAGTGATGTGATCCACTTTCTTAGTGTTAGTGAGGACTCGAGCAGCGGCGTTCTGAATTAGCTGCAGCTTCCTAATAGATTTTTTAGTGAGACCTGCAAAGACACCATTACAGTAGTCAAGTCTACTGAAGATAAAAGCATGGACAAGTTTTTCCAAATCCTGCTGTGACATTTGTCTTTTAATCATAGATATATTCTTTAGGTGATAGTAGGCTGATTTAGTAACTGTTTTAATGAGACTGTTGAAACTCAGGTCAGAGTCCATGACTACACCTAGATTTCTGGCTTTATCTGTTGTTTTG
This sequence comes from Pseudochaenichthys georgianus, assembly GCF_902827115.2. Classification (NCBI taxonomy): domain Eukaryota; kingdom Metazoa; phylum Chordata; class Actinopteri; order Perciformes; family Channichthyidae; genus Pseudochaenichthys; species Pseudochaenichthys georgianus. The sequence goes on along the minus strand of NC_047519.1, from coordinate 12,551,334 downwards.
AACATTGCAGACTGAAGCTCAGCGCTAACTTTTATACGTTCTGCCTTGGTTCCAAAAACCATTACCTCAGTTCTATCTTTGTTTAATTGGAGAAAGTTCTGACACATCCAGTCATTGATTTGTTCAATGCACTTACTCAGTATTTGAATTGGAGCATAGTCTCCTGGTGAAATGGTTATGTAAATGTGTGTGTCATCCGCATAGCTATGGTAACTTATTTTGTTGTTTTTCATTATCTGAGCCAGTGGTAGCATGTAGATGTTAAAGAGAAGAGGCCCCAAGATGGAGCCTTGAGGTACCCCACATGTCATATTTGTCAACTCAGATGTGTATTTACCTACAGTATAGAAACAACATTTTTTCTGTCCTTTAAGTAGGATTCAAACCCATTTAGAACTGTTTCCGAAAGTCCCACCCAGTTTTCTAGTCGGTCTAGTAATATGTTGTGGTCAACAGTGTCAAACGCAGCACTGAGATCTAATAATACTAACACTGAAGTTCTGCCACTGTCTGTGTTTAAGTGGATGTCATCGAAGACCTTTACAAGAGCAGTCTCAGTGCTGTGGTTTGGACGAAAGCCTGACCGGAACACATCGAAACAGTTATTTAAATGCAAGAAATTACTCAACTGTTAAAAAACAACTTTTTCAATGATTTTACCTAGAAATGGCAGGTTTGATATGGGCCTGTAATTGTTCCTTACTGAAGCATCTAGATTATTCTTTTTTAAGAGCGGTTTAATGACTGCAGTTTTCAGGGCCTGTGGAAAGTGAAGAGATGTGTAGCGGCCAAGATGTGTTTACTATATGAAGTAGATCTGAGGCCATGCAACGAAAAACATCTTTGAAAAATCCTGTTGGAAATAATATCAAGGCAGCAGGAGGAGGATTTCAGAAGTTGAATAATGTCCTCTAGGTTTTTATCATTAATCTGATGGAATTGTGTCATGGTGTTTGAATTGATATTAGGTGGATATTCACTTCCAACCGTTGCATTTTCATTTCCAACACGGCCATAAGCCCACCCATTTAGAAGGAAGATATGATTGGTCAATTGTACTATCATTTGACATTACTCTCTCATTGAGTTATTATAGCTGGGCCATCTGTGAATCTACAGAGGGACCAACAAGCTCTCCTGTCTTCTCATAACTCGCAGAGACGGCATGTACAGATGTAGCACTTCGTTTCAGACGCCTACCCGTGCGGGTCCGTGATCGGCACGGGGTGGGCCCCTGCTGAAAAGGAAAACCCCCCCGCAGGACTTGAAACGCCCCCTTGATAAATACATTTAATTATAATGAAACCAGCTGCAATGGATCATGGATCCACCAGGGGGAGCCGTGAAAAGCTGCCACACTGGAACTCATGTGAAATAAACAGCTGATCTACAGGTATCTGATATAGCGGATATTTGTTAAGATCCATATGTCACGGATAGGATCATATTCTGTGCTAAATAAGAGACATGTAATCATTTACTAAACATCACCATGTTTTTATTTAACAAAATAATGTTTAATTCACGTTGGCGTAAGTACAAAACCATCGCTATGTTTTTAGATCAGGAAATGCATCCAGACTCAATCAAACGATTTTCAATCATCATCCTCACAATCATGTAATGTATCATATCTTCGCGAGTTGAAAAGTATGCACTAAATGAATGTAATCCACGTGAGTTTACAACAACAAAAATAATCGCTTTGTTTTTATATCACATCTGACCAGAGGAAAATGCAGCGGCTCTCACTACCGATCATCCTAATCCCACGGGCAAACAATAATATGTACAGGGTTAATAGTTTATTGTATTATTAGTGTCTAATATTACTGGGGATTTCCGAATGGTACTGGATTTTGATTTATTGTCGTGCAATACCGAATCCACCCCGCTACACGCACATATTGCCAATTAGTTCCGCGACCCGACCCGACCCGTCGGCACAAGATCTGCAACCCGACCCGAACCCGCATAGCCTAGCCTATATATGAGTAGTGAAAACGTGCAATTATTAACACATGCAGTTGCATATTTGTCTCAAAAAGCGTGGGATGTTGGTTATTTTCTCCATCTAGGATGACACCAAAAGCCTCCCAGACGTTAGATTTCGCTCTTGAGGAAGTGTTATTGAAAATGCTGTATTCTCCATAAAGAGCTTCACCTCAGCCATTTCGAATGTGGCGCGCACAGCAGCAGATTGATGCGTCATTTTGACGGACAGGATCGTAAAACTTCTGTCAAAATCCAGAATTACCCGTCGGCCTTTACACAACTCTGACGGGGGGGGGGAGAAGCATGCTCGTGAACTGTCAATCTTACAGTTCACATGCGCCGTGTTATGCATGGCTGCTGCACCTCGCGGGAGCATGCACAGCGTAAAGCCAAACTCACAGACATTTCAATGATTTGTATGGCACAGTTAGGTTTGGAAACGGTATGATTTCTTTTTTGGAGGGCATGCATAACACGGCATAACACCGGAGCCTTGCTGCCGGGAAACTTTGGCGCTGTTCCGAGTTTGTTCTAATCTGTCAAAATGACGGACTGCTTTCAGATTGGTCCGTCATTGTTAAAACCAATCCGTCATAGACGGAAAATATTCGGTTAACGCGACCTCTGGCTTACACCATATTACATTTCACTTTCTTTTGATTCACATTCATCTATAGTTCTGAAACTATTTACCTAACCAAGCTGCTAATGTTCAGCTAGTTACTAGTTATGTATCAATTGTAAATTACAGATGTGATACATATACAAACATCCTTTGCATATTGTTAACCACAGTTAGGTTCATCGCACACACAAAGGCATTTTTTAAACAGAATTAGAATGCAACAGTTCTCCATTGTATTATTCTACACTCTCATGATCACTAATAATGTATGTACAGTCCCTAAAATGGCCAGAATCTATAACACTGTCACGCTAACAAAAGTTGCAGCTTCTCCCCTCATGTATCCGGTGAGTATCCAGAGGGCCTTCTGTGTGCACTACAGTAGCTTCCTTAATGGCAGACTCTTGAAGCAGGAGGCAGTGATGGGCACCTCACTGAGGCCAGTCTGACAGCAGGGGAGACTAATCCTGTTTGGGAAGAGGCAAAAGGATGGATCCCTGCTTAGAGAAGCGTCTGCCTCTGATAAGTGATAGACAGGCCGACACAGAGCGGGTGGGGGGGAGGTGGCAGGGAATAGGAAGAGAGGAGCCTGTGAAGTATGACGCTTGGAGGGATGTGCGAAATGAGGCAGAGGGCAGGGGGGGGGGAATTTAGAGGAAGAGAAGAAGAAGAGGAAGCTTGTGAAGGGAAGACAGCTAAGGACACGACGGAATCTTCAGAATAAGTGAAGGTGTGTGTCGTGACATAAACACAGCACTTTAAACGGACAACAATCCTTCAGTTTGGGTTTTAACACTAGTTGTGTGTCGGTGTGTATTTGTGTTTTAAGACCAGACAGGACATTAGGGATCCCTGCTGGTATTTGTGGCTGTCAGTGAGAACAAAAGCTGAAGGACAGGAAGCACCCTGCGAAGCTGCTCTGGAGGATTTTCAACAATGCTTGATACACTTGTGGAAATTAATGTAATTAATTTTTTTTTGTGCGTCACACTTGTTTCGTTATTATGCTGACAAAAGAACAAATGTCGGTCTATAAATGAATAAATCAGAACCTATTTTGTGTTGAAATGCAGAGCAAAACGGAGCAGTATTGATAACGCCAACAATAAGCAATTCATTTGAATAAGCAATTCATCTGCATTAGTTGGAATTGTTATCCTTTTCCTCTTGCAAGCAGCTCTCTGTGCATCCCGACTCATAGGCTAAGTACTAACTAATTAGTGATGATTTATGGACTGGGCCAATTCATGAATATTAATGTCCTGTAATCCCTGTAAAGGCTTTATGGACTCATATGCCAACACAGTGTTTGGCACAGTGGGGCTTGCAGTCTGCAAACATAAGCTCATAGTAAAACCTCTGACTCGGTCACTTGGAATTATTATATGGAGTACATAATAAGTGAACATATTTTAATTTTCAAACATGTTTTTTTCCTCTTGCCAAAATAAAGCTTTTTTTAATCAGAGCAGCAAATACAATAATACAAGAAGTTGCTTCAAGACATAACCTCTTGAACACAATATAATACATTATATTTAATGGTCACACATGCCGAGCACAGCACACACACAGTGACATTTGTTCTCTGCATTTAACCCATCATAGTACCTGGAGTCTAGTACTAGGAGCAGTGGGCAGCAATTGTACAGCAATGGAGTGGGGGGGTTGTCCGGTTCCTTGCTAAAGGGCACCACGGCAGGGCAAGAGGTGAACTGGGACTTGGGGCTACGGTACTTTCTGGAATAAGTTGATAACGGCGAAGAGAGCTATCTCTTTAAACTTGCCCCTGTCTCTACATTGCAGTTGGGCTGTGTGACCTTTCGTGAGATTAGGTGATACACTGTTGAGGAAGCACCTGCATTTCAAACTGTTAAAATACAGGAAACTCTCGCTGAATTTGAAACTACATTATTGCCAGAACAAAGTGTCAAGGATTCTCTCTTCTGTGTTTCATTCGGTGTGAAGTGAATACAAGTATTGCAGTGTAATTAAACAGTTGCTGTGTCTCAATTTGACACTTTACTTCCTACACTTTGTCATAAATCACACACAGCTGCTGTTCCCTCAGGTTACGATTAGTGTTCTGAGCTAGCTAGCTGCAACTTCCGTAACGTAGCTAAGATTGCAATTGTTTAATGTCCAGTGCTCCACACTCAACTTTTTGCCCATTTTGAATGTATACAGGTTCTCGGTATGTACATTTAGACAGTGAGTAAATATATTTTGCAGGTTTTCCACAGTAAGTAAGACCAAAAGTGCTGCTTTCGTTTAAAATACAAGTACAACAGAGACTCAATAAATGCTCAAAGGAAAACTTTAACTTTTCGGAGGATGAGAATCTTTTCCTGAAAGTGAGATGAGAACATCGATGCAACTTTCATTTCTGTGTGCAGAGCTGGTGATTATCTTAGATTCAAATAGGGAACAGGGGAAATAGCTGGCCTTTTCGCAGGAGGTATTTATCCGTTTGTAGTACAACACAAATCACTATTCCTAATAGTTTTAAGGAATAAAATGTAACATAATCAAGTTTATAATTATAAATATAGATATGTATAAAGCCATCAAGTTTGGTGTATAAGTGCCGGTAAGGGATAATTAGCTCTAGAGTATTAGGCAAGTAACTAAAGCAATTAAACAACCCCGGGGACAATCATTCGAGAAAACTGAATTGTTAAACCAAAAGATCTCTAGCCAATTCAAAGACAACTTCAAAGAAACATTTTACAGAAAGAAAACATCACCAGTGAACAATACAAAAAGTCACAATGAGGCACATTCGCTAATACTTAAAGTGGACCTATCAATCATGCTATATTTGAATAATATATTGTAGGGCCATACCTATATAAAACATGTCTGTGGAGTTTTTTTTCATCATGCATTTTAGCCATGCCTCATTTTGCTCTATTTGCTCTTTTCCAGCCCTGTTTTTGCAAGGGCTGATTCTGCTTTTGTGGCAGACTACAGCGCCACTTACAGGCCTGGCATATGTTCTACAGCGTCTCCAGCGCTTTCGAGCGGCAATGGCTGTGGCCGTGGCCCAACCCCCAATTCCCCTGATAGGTGGAGAGTTGCCCATATAGACGGAGCACCCCTTTTCTGACGTCAGAAAAATTCAAATCTGTATCAGCTCCGTTTCAGCCCCGTTTTTAGAGATTTGGGTATGGAGGAAAAGAGAGAGGGTTGTGTTTTCTGACACTTGGTGAGATCCCTGACACACTGGGGACACATATTCATGTATAAAAGACGTACAAAACTGCATTTTGCATGATAGGTCCCCTTTAAGAAACGCCTTTTACACGGCTCACACAGAGACGCAGCAGAAAACTGGTCACACACTGACATCCAGGCAGACAGAGAAGAGAAAAAAGTGTTTCTCAGCCCTTTTATGCAAGCCTTTATTTGGGATTGGGATCACCTGGGAGAGAGGTCGCACCTGGAGGAAGACAATCAGGGGAACAATGAGAGGGAGAAAGACACAAACACACACACAATCACACACCACGGCACGTAACAGTAACACCTGAATAAAGTGGAGATGTTTGGCTCAGAGTACAATAAAAACATTTAGTTGAAGACAGATACTCGATCTGTAGTGGAGAGTTAGAAATAACTTAGTGTTGGCACTAGTTTTGTGTCTATCACTAGGTTCACCCCGATGTGTCGGCCAGAACACCACTTAAGGCCAAAGGTCCAGAATAGAGGAGATGAGGAGCTAAGATGAGGCTTGACTTCTTTAATGATTTAGGCAGACATACAGATATGTGTGTGTGTGTGTGTGTGTGTGTTGTGTGTGTGTGTGTGTGTGTGTGTGTGTGTGTGTGTGTGTGTGTGTGTGTGGTGTGTGTGTGTGTGTGTGTTGTGTGTGTGTGTGTGTGTGTGTGTGTGTGTGTGTGTAAGGGAAAATAAACAAAATACAATTAATATAAGATAACTTATGCATACATAAATAATATACATAATATTATAAAACCTTATAGAAATAATAGTCTAGACAAGCTATAATACAACATGTCTCCCTTCACCTATAATAATAAACACATTAACACATAATGTCAAACACTCATTAATAGGGACACACAGAGGCCCTTTCTCATTTAATCAAATCCCCCTCCTCGACTCCTCGGTCCTCCGGTGACCCGGAAATGAATTTCAGCGCGCCATGTTGAAGGACATCTCATTTCTCTAAATGCGCTTCGAGCACCGAGGATCGAGCGTCGAGGAGGCTCTCTGGAGGAGCTATAACCGAGGATACACTGATGGGTCCTCCACGGCTTCTTCGTGGATGCATTTCCGGGAACAGAGATGTTTCAAAGAGTCGTGTCGCACGGCCGGACTTATCTCAGCCAATGATAGCTCTGCATGCATCCCCTGGATATTATTTTATTAACTGCTTTCATCGCGACGCGATGTTTACAGAGAGAACAGCAGTGAGGTCCGTGCAGAAAGCAGAGCATGTGTAAAATATATATCACTCAGTATTTAGGCCTACTCTTTTTATTTGCTTTAGTTTAGTAGATATCTACAAAGAGTTGATATTTTTCTAAAACCATTTAGTGCTTCACAATAAAATACACAACGGCGGTAGCCTGTTTTAGGAACTGTATGTGCGTGTGTGTGGTGTAGGTGTGTGTGGTACAGTGTGTGCGTAGATGCAGCGGACAGACAGGTCTCAGTTGGTTTGGTGTCCTCTGCTTACTTTTAATACTTGTAAATAAAACTTTTGGCCCGTAATTTATTTTCCTCATTGTCGCGACCAGAGAGGGGAGAGGGGGGGGGGGATATATCCAGTCTCTGATAGTGTTACGTTATTATGAGAGTGCTCTGTTTGATTCTGAAATTGTATATATTTATATAAATATATACATATATATGTGTGTGTGTGTGTGTGTGTGTCCCCGCATATGTAGCCTGTTATTGTCTCATTATACCGCACTGTGAATGAATTAAAAGTAAATATATAAGTCGTCATGAACACATCTGTCCATCAGACAGAGGGCTGCTGTGCCTCCTGTCATCATTAATGGACGTTTCTTTAAAATGACCGCTCAGAGGAGAGGAGTTCTCATTTCTCTAACTGCCTGCTGCTTCCCCTCCTCTCTCCTCGGTTCCCCTCCTCGGCTCCTCCGCTCGCATCTCCTGTGGGCGGGACTAAGTATTGAGGATAGGAGTCGAGGAGGGGAGTCGAGGAGGGGAGTTAGAGAAATGAGAAAGGGCCAGAGATTTGAAGTTAAGCTACCGCTAATGCCAACGTTCCACTTCTGGTCCGTGGAAAGTGGCAGCCGATGCACTTATTGTGAAACACTACAGACATGCTACTTCCGGTTAGCGGAGCAGTAAAGATCGATAATCTCTAAGAATCTCACATTTAACGCAACATAAATGTTTATCCACATGAACTACATCTTAAACATTAATTATAAAGTGTAGAACAACATAACAGGCAGTACTGTGGACAAACACTCACCTTCATTTAGGCACACAATACTAATAGAGAGGTGAAGTCCCTCCCCTTCCGGTGGGACTCATGGGACCTTATTTCGGAAAAAGTTTGTATTAAAGTCAATCGAGAGAGAAAGATTATCTTTTGATCCCGTTCGAATTGTGCCAGAAATTACACATATGATGTTTGTCAATCTTAAATAATAATTTCCATGTAAAAAAAGTCACAGTTTGTCGTAAAACTGTTGAAATATAAGACTATGAAAAATACACAACTAGAAAGACTACAAATCCCAGAATCCCGGTCCCGCATGCTGGCTCTTACGGAACCGACTAACTCCCCTTTTGTGTATGTACAGCTCTCAACATGCCCAGACTTGTAGTGATTTTCACCTCTTTTAATACTTTCCGTCTCATTCTGAAAGAAAGAAGTGAAATGTGCCAACGTGATGGCCGTCTTGGTGTGTGGTGCGAGATGGGAGATGTAGTTCATTGAGCGGTTTCACACAAAAAAAGTGTTACTTCACAGTTGTACGACACTTTTTTTTTTTTGACTATCTGAATTGAATTATCTTTTAACCTGTTAAACCCTGAGCCTGTTTTTTCAGGTTTCAGGCTCGAAAATGACATTCCCAGAACAAATGACCATATCTTCCCTTCTAAAAGGGTTAAATTAATAATCTTTTTTCTCAAAGTAATGATAAATCTGTGAGTCGGATGTAGAAAAGTCAGAATAAATATAGATGTTTTTTATTTTAAAGAAAATTCAGATTGAACATGGTAAAAAACTGTAAATTATAGTGTTCGTCCAAAAAATATTTTGTACTTATAGTGAAAACCAGGGCCGGACTGGGACAATAAGTCAGGCCGGGAATTATACACCCAGCTAGGCCACTACCAGTTTTTTGTGCCATTTAGCTGGATCTATTTGTCAATTGTTACTGCGTTGCTATAGTGATAGCCCTCTAAATCTACCCAAAAATAAACATATGGACATGGGTTACTATTTTTAAAAATGTGCAAATCTATTTAGGAACCTATGTGAACATATTTTAAGTGGGGGTGTACCTCAAATCCTATAGGGGGGTCCGGGGGCATGTTCCCCCGGTAAGATTTTTTTTTTTTTTAAATGTTGGACTTAAATGCATCAATCTGGTGCATTTTGAGGGGGAAATAAAGAGACTACACCCATATGAAACATAACTCTATACATTTAAATAATCATAAAATCATAAAAACATGGCCATAACCAATAACATACCATATCCAATATGAAAAAACATTGAAACTTGTTTATTTATTTGTTTTTGGTTCATTTATAGTTGTGAGTGTGTCTGTGCTCCTGAACCAGCCTCACCTGTCTCCCTCCTCTCCCCCCTGCTCCTCTTTGAGGCAGAAGCAAAGACTAGTTTTAGCTCTCAACAAGTTTTAATAGTTTATCTTACCTTTTTTCACCTAGTTAACGTTTTTTTTTAATTATTATTCATGCATATTTTATTAATCACTCCCTCCTCAAATGGAAATATGTGTTTACATAAATGGTGACCAAACCGTTTGAGACCCACTGAGATAACTTAGACTAAGTTAACTATCTAAGCACTCAGAGAGTAATTTACCACACCTGAGCTGTAGTTATCAGTCTCTCAGTCTGACAGGAGAGGACTCTCCTCCACCTTGTTGTTGAAAAAGCTCCTTATATCCGTTAGCGCAGATAGCTAGCACCAGATGCTAACAACAACAATACTCGTAACCGGCCGCGCGCGCTTTATCTCACTGGCTCGCGACACACATACACAAACACACACCCTCCCGAGCTTGAATGACACACAGAGACCAATCGAGGGCATTAGTATGATCTGTATGAAAGTGGCCATGTCGGCAGGCCACATCATGTAGACAGCCAGTCACCCTCTGTGAGGCAGAGTCAGACCCACATTTGCGCAGCATTGCGTTCACAATACATAAAAAAAAAAATCCTTAGGCCAGCAGGCCACTTAACCAGTTAAGCCCCATGCCCTAGTACCGGGGGCAAAACGCAACATCTTGCAAGAAACAGCGTCTGAGGGCTTCTTAACATTTAACAAACTATGAATGTGTCATACCCACTTAACGGGAAGAAACTCAGCTATCAGACAATATTAACCATTTTTAGCTAAACAAAACACAACGGTCATACCAAGCTTTTGAATTAGCCCTGAGAGAACAAATGCTAACGCACTTAGCACAGAACTCACGGTAAAATATCCTTATTACTTATTGGATCTGCACAAACACGATATCAGCTAGCAAGCTTAGATTCCACAGATTCTAGAAATATAAGTATCATCACTGAGCGATCAAAACTCGCGGCAGGGGAAGCAAACCCAGACATCACACAACGTAGCTTTACGGAGGAAAAACTGAAAATATGTCTTATTTTGTTTCTGATCAAAAGTTGTGTTCAATGGCATTAAAACAATAACAACGCTGCTGAAGGTTAATCCAATGTGTCTGTGTCACTTTGAAATGATTACTGATAATCCATCTTCATATTTATGTCAATAACGGAGATTTCATATTAGCTGCTACGAGAGTGTATGACAGCTTCCGGTTTTGGGCATTCTGGCTACGCATCACTCATTCACCAACAGTGTTGGGTGTAACGCATTACAAAAGTAACAGAGTTACAGTAATGTATTACTTTTTGCTGTAACAAAGTAATATAACGCATTACTAATGACATGTGGGTAATATACTACGCGTTACTGTAAGGGAAACTTCTGCATCAATGGAGAGTCAGGACTCAGAGAGACACGAGGAGAGTTGGAGCTTTGATGTCAAACACTGGTGTTTTATTACAAGTATCGGCCGGAGAATTTCACATCACAAGTCACAGCAGCTAGAGGTTCTGACTGCACGGGTGGGTTGCCACATAAATTCTGACCAGCCTCTCTCTCGATTAGGGTTGCCAACCATCCCGTATTAGCCGGGACGCCCCGTATTTGAGCCAAAAAGGGCGTGTCCCGTACGGGACTTTGTTTGTCCCGGACTCCTGTGTAAAGGGAAAAATAAAAAATATTTTTCTGTTTGCGCGCAATGCAGTTTGTCTGGCTGCATGCCTGTGTGTTTGTGTGCTGTATGCGAAGGGCGCTAGGACCGCTCAGTTGACAGGGCAGGCACAATGCTCGCACGTGTGTGTGTGAGATTTTCTCCGGTGGGCCGCGGGCGTGGCATCATTGTTTGTGTGGCATGTCAGCCTGTTCAGTCGTGTGGGAAAATAAGCACTGCCGGTGGAGGAGGTGATAATGAAAGAAGAGAAGAGAGAGAGGATGTGGTTCTGGGCCCTGGCCCTTCTAAAAAGAAAAGACTTGTGTCTTACAACAAACAGTGGGAAGAAAAACACAGTTGGGTAAAGCTTGTGAGCAGGGTTGCCAACTTGGGGTACCTGGCTGGAGTGAGATTTTGATATCATGGGTTTAATTACACATATGCGCACTAAATGGTTCTACTAAATGACTGCTGTCGTGTCAGCAGCGGGACCTTAGGATATATATATATATTAGGGCTGTCAAACGATTAAAAATGTTAATCAGATTAATCACATCTTAAAAATTCATTAATCATGATTAATCACCATTCGAACTATGTCCAAAATATGCCATTTATTTATGTATATTGTTGTGGGAATGGAAAGATAAATGAAAGCAGGCGGATATATCCATTAACATACAGTATGTATGTTTATTATAACATTTTTCTGCATGTCAAAATGAAAGACAACCCACACACCTATCAATCATCAAATCGTGGGGTCTTAATTCATTACGTGTTGATTTCTATCAACGGGGGAGTACTTCAGGAAAGTCGAGGGGGGGGGGGGCTAGTGGAGTACTTTGTGACCACAGTGTGTGAACGTTGTGATCAGCTGTTTTAGCGCAGTTCTCCAGTGAAGGGGGGAGTCTCCCCCCGCAGCCGGTTGGCGTAGTTTTGGCACAGACCGACGTTAACAGCAGCCCTGTCTGTGCACACGGAGACCGACTCTGTCGTCCGGTGATCTAACCGCCTTCTGGAAAAGCTTCACAAGTACGTCGGTACGCAAATGCGCTTTGTGACACAAGTGACGGTACGCATTTCAGATTACGCACATAACCTGCGTACCAGTTATGTGCACCCTTGTACCAGAGCCATATTATTACTATTATATGGCTCTGCCCTGTACTACAGCAAGAGTATTCTCCGTCGGGACTTCCTGCAACAACACCACGCCGTTATCAAAGATGTTCTATTGAGAAGACGATCACTACGTGACAAAAGTTTTCAAAACCGTGGCTACTGAAATCAATCTTACTAACTGCTGTCTGTGCAATTTACTCCGCGCGAGTTGGCAGACTTTAGTTTGCTTACTTTAACATCATTTTTCATGGTGGGGCTAAGCCATTTCTTGGTATGGGTGTAGCCTACCCCAGCCATACCCTGGCGCTGCCACTGGTGGAACGTATGGGGCGGGCCATTCTGCACATGCGTTAAATGCGTTAAATATTTTAACGCAATTAATTCAAAAAATTAATTACCGCCGTTAACGCGATAATTTTGACAGCACTAATATATATATATATACAAATACACAATATTGGACACAGACTATAAAGGGCACACAGTTTCATTCACTAATGAAAGTCAAACACATGTTTGTTTCCATTGTTTTATTGTGTGCCTGTCACGATAAGCAATTAATTGACTTATCGTACGATAAATAAAAATGAACTCGATAAATTGCCATTTACATGAGGATGTGACTGGCAGTTTGAAAGGATGTACTTGAATTATTATTATATATTATCATTATGTCATATGCTCATACAACGGTGCCGACAATATTATCGTTTATCGCAATAATTTCCCGGAAAATGTATCCAACAAAATTAATTATCGTGAGAGGCTTATACATGAAACACACACACAAACAAATATACAGACTTACTCCAAACTGCCAAATATATTAATTAACACACTCTCACTCTCATATACTCTTTGACTCTATTTTGGCCTAGTAGAACAATAAGCAGCAGACTTTTACTTTTTTATCATTTCTACTGGTTCTTAGATCTGCGCATGCGCAATACGGGTTGGCAGTTGCGAGAGAGTATTTTTGTTGGGTAATCTATGGTAGGGCTAACCCATACAGTGGTGGGGCTTAAATCAGTATTTGCAATGTAATTACATACACGCTCCCCTTGACAGTGAAACGCCACGCGTGAGGTTTAGATTATTCCCCTGTCTCAATCCAAATGGAACTGTATGATATAAAAAGGCACATTTGTCGTGTAGTAAATAAAAAGGGCGACCTGGAGCCAATCCTGCAATTTACCCACAGGTGAAAGAGTTGACATGCTGAAAACCCAACCCCTGCAGGAGGGTCTGGTTGAGATTCTCCCCCCATGAATTTTTTTTAAATACTAACATAAAATACACATTCTGGTACTCTCTTGAGAAGAAAAATAAATAAATATATATTACTACACGACATATTTAAAAAAATGAATGCCATTTTAGTTTGTTGTTACTGTGTTCTGAAAGCTGAACCTGCTGCTCCTCACAGAGAGAAGAGGGAAGAGGCTGTGTGAATGACTTTACATTGTGGATAAGGGTGGATAGTCCCCATTGTTCTGTGTGTCAAAATGAAAGACGGTCCACACACCTATCAATCATCAAACCGTGGGGTCTTATTTCATTACGTGTTGATTTCTATCAACACGTAATGTTGTATCGATGTATATAGAGATGTACTACAGCAAAAGTATTCTCCGTGGGGACTTCCTGCAACAACACCACGTCGTGATCTTGATTCTGATTGGCCAGAAGACATTATCAAAGATGTTCTATTGAGAAGATGATCACTACCTGATAAAAGTTTTCAAAACCGTTTCTAGTCTTCGGTATTCTTGTTTTTGGCGTGAGAATAGTTTGGGCAGCGTGAGAGCGTGAGATTGAGAGTGAAAGTGTGTGTCACACGCCAGATGCGTGAGAGTTGGCAACCCTGTTGTGAGTGGAGATCTGTCTGTCTTCTGCGCGTGCGTGTGTGTGTGTGTGTGTGTGTGTGTGTGTGTGTGTGTGTGTGTGTGTGTGTGTGTGTGTGTGTGTGTGTGTGTGTGTGTGTGTGTGTGTGTGTGTGTGTGTGTGTGTGTGTGTGTGTGTGTGTGTGTGTGTGTGTGTGTGTGTGTGTGTCACACAGTCAGTGTGTCACACAGTGTGTGAGTCAGTCAGCTGATTGATGGGAAAATGCTGGGAAAATGGTTGGTTGAAGGATAACATTAAGTCTAATAATGATGTTCCGTGCATGTTCACATCATGTATACTTAATACCATTTTTCAAATATTTAATTTTTTAACATTTTGGACAAAATAGCCAATTGTACATCGAGATGCCCAGATGTCCCTAGTGCCCACCTATCCGATTTGAGCATGCTGATGTACAATGTGATGTAGTAGCCTAATGCAGGTGTAAGACCATTGTGTTTGTATTGTGTTATACAGTAGTAGGTATGCATAGTTTTCTATGCATTTTGAGGGTTTTGGGGGGTTTGACCCCCAAAAACATTTTCGAACCCTAGGGGCTGGCTCCCCCAAAAGAATTAAATAACATAACCCTAACCTAACCCTAAAACCGAAATAAAGTAACAAAGAAAAAGTAACTAAATCCGCCAGAAACCCGAAAATGCATGTGTCCCGTTTCTCCATTTCTGGAAGTTGGCAACCCTACTCTCGATAGACCTTTTAACTAGTTCAGAGAGAGTAAACAACATATTTGGGGAGATACACTAAACAGCTGGGATCACTGGAGATATCCCCAACATCTGGAGACACTGAATCACTTGCCTGACTCTTAGACTCTGTGACCGAGAGTTGATCGGTCATAAACTGAGATAACAGAGTCAGGGTTGGTCATAAAACGTTAACAGGCAGAAAAGTTAAATATATTAGGAGTAGCCTAAGGGAGAATTATTCTCTGACTGTTACAATTCTCAGTAACGCAGTTACTGAGAACACATTTTAACCCGAAATTAAATGGTGTTTTGTTTTTTAAGAATTTACCAACATCGCGAGACATTCCGACACCAGAGAAAATTGTGCGGGTAGATTAGTAAGCCTGGTGTTTACCCTTCAGGCTCATCAAGAGTCCGCCACTTCGCGTCGGGTTCCCTGATCAGCATGTCGGGTGTTCTTTTCCACATAATGACCACCTCGCTGAACATTATCCCGCTTATTACACAGCCATATACTAAACAAACTACAGAGCCCATTCCGTGTTCCTGTTATTGTTTACTTCCTCTCTGCCTTCTTCTGGTGATTTTTCTGACATCCAGCGCTCTGTCTTTTAACCTCTTTTCCTTTCTCTTTCTTGATCCTCATTAGCAACCTTCATTATAGTCCTTGACAGTGGTCAAGGCCGTGTAATAAAAGTTGTTAGTAGCCTTAAGGGCCTACACAGTTTTTATGCTATACCACAGGGATCCAAGGGCCAAAATTATTCCTAGAGACACTTTCGGGGCCAGCGATCTTTATATAGCCCTGAATTTTGAAGTTCTTGACCCGGAGGGGGGGGGGGGCACGCTCATGTACTGTCAAGTCGCCAGAGCCTCGTAGCGGGGGCTACTGCGGAGTGCAGAAAGCAGACTCTTCACGCTAACAAAGGATCACTTCTTCTTCAGGGCAGGGACTGTCCCGCAGCTGCTGCCTCTCTGTTGGACTCCGGTACTGCACATTACTCACGAGACGTTGAAAAAAAAAAAAATGAGTGGGGGGCGAACACACTAACCACTCCTCCAGCGCCACAGCGCATGCCGGATGAGAATGTCTGGCGTGCCAGATTTGGCCCGCGGGCCACCAGTTGATGGTCACTGCTATACCACATTGCCCTTTACTGGATGTATAATGAGCTACATTTAAAATACCTAGCCATTCTTTTGCGGTTATTTTTGTAAAGTAACTCAAAAAGTAATATAAAAATAGTGTCACTCATTACATTTCAGAGACAGTCATATTGTAATGTAACTTATTACTTAAAAAAGACAGTAATAAGTCATATGTACTCTATTACATGTTGGAAGTAACTTGCCCAACACTGTTCACCAATGGGTAATGTTTAGATGGATTTAGGAACCTCCCCTCGATTCCATTGGCTCTAACGATTAAAAAGAGATGTCAATCATCAAAATCGACTGAGGGGGGCCAGAGATATGGAAAATCCACCCAAATTACCCCAGAAGTGGGTTTTTTTGTGCTAAACCTCTCTAAAAAGGTCAAATGCCACTTGTTTTGCATCAATGTAGATACAGGGTACTTATTATATGTTATAGTTTGGATTCCTTAAGCTTTTAGTCTCCGATCCCATCATTCAAGGGTGGTTTTCACTATAAGTAATGTTTTTTTTTTTGGACAGACACGATAATTCAATTTTTTTTTACTATGTTCAATCTGAATTTACTTTAAAATAAAAAAATGATATATTAATTCTGACTTTTCTACATCCAACTCACAGGTTTATCATTGCTTTGAGATAAAATATGATTAATTTAACCCTTTTAGAAGTGATGTTATAGTAATTTGTTCTGGGAATGTCATTTTTGAGCCTGAGGCCTGAAAAACAGGCTCGGGGCTTAACTGGTTAATAGGCAAATGAGGCACACATGTTAACTTGTGGTGACAAAGTTAATCAAATATAAATCCTTAACTTGTGTTTTTTTTCTCCCACTAATTAAAAAGTAATCCATAGACAAACACATTTCTGGAGTTTAACAGCGTCCTTGTAAAAGACTGATACAATGGTGCCAGTTGAGCCCCATATGCTAAAATCTATTTTTGGATGTATTAACCTTGCTAATACCACAACTTTTCTTCTTTAAATTGTGTTTGTTTAGGGATTAAACAAAGGAGATACAGCTTATTAATTAATGCGACTTAAAAGGAGCTGGAGGGCATATTCAGTTACTTTAGAGAGTGCCAGGCTAGCTGTTTCCCGCCTTTACACTATAGGCTAAGCAAATCACCTCCCAGCTGCGGCTTTGTATTTAACTCAGAGACATGAGAGTGGTATACATTTTCTCATTTTACCCTCAGAAAGAAAGCAAATGAGTGTGCTTCCCAAGAAGTTGAACTATTCATTTTAGATTAAGTGGGTACTTTGAAAAGACAAAAGTTTCCGAAGTCAAGAAAGGCACATTGTATTAAAATAAAGCCTACAGTACTTTCAGGATTATAAAGGCTTGTCTCAGCTTGCAGGGTATACAGAGATTTACATAAAGACACTAAACTTAATTTGCAAAATAATTAAATTAAAGACTTGGAATCAGTTCTCTAACACTCCTCATTACCTTTTTGTTGTTTTCTTTTGTGTCCTAGCTGAGCTCCTGTTCCTGCTGTGGGGGGTGTACCTCTGCTACGCAGTCCGCACGGTACCATCGGCTTTCCACGAGCCACGCTACATGGCTGTGGCCATCTACAATGAGCTCCTCATATCAGCCATCTTCCATATTATCAGGTGGGTGAGAAATGTGGTTGTGGTAACATGCGCTAACCAAAGAGAGGAAAGGGAAAAGAAGATCTAGAGAAGTGGACAAATGGAAAAGGCCAAGACTGAACATTGTTTATAGTTTCCTTGATGAACATCTCTGTGACAATAATGAGGAAATATCCATGAACAATGGCAAGGGGCTTAAAGGACTTCACCCCTTCTTGCAGATGTTGTTTAATCATAATCATGGAGATATTCCAGCCTGTCCTCCTCGAAAAAATTACCAAATAGGTTTATTGTTCAGCAGCTTATTACGACCTATAGTCACGTTTAAAGTTTAGCGCCTCTAGTGGTCGTGTAAGAAACAACAATTTGCAGCAATTGCAAACGCTCCGGAAGTAGGTAGGTTTCCTGCTGTTACCTCAGTTGAAATAAAGCACAGCTATTGTGTATTTTTTTAATTTATAAAAATGTCAGTTAAAAGCTTGAAAAAATAAAGATATTTTTGCTATCTAATCATTTGACCTCTTTCTTTTACAATTTTGGAATCGAAACGGGGAATCGATAAGAACCGGAATCGATAATTAACCGCAAATTGTTGTTTCTTACACGACCACTAGAGGTTCTAAACTTTAGAACGTGGCTATAGGTCGTAATAAGCTGCTGAACAATCTCGACCTATTTGGTCGTATGAGTTGGAGGACTTGTTGAGATATTTGCATGTTAGAGCAGGCATTACAAGTGCTGAACATGTCAGATGGAAGGCAAAGAGTCCCCACCCCCCTTCATCAGGGAAATGAACAGTGTCAGCAGAACGACTTGGGAAAGCTAGTTAAAAGGAGTTGAATAAAAAATGTCATCCCCACGCAAACACAGCAAAGATCTACTGAGCCAAAGTGCAAAATAAGCACTCTGCCCTGTCACTGGTGGCAAGTAACGTTACAATTTTTTTATGTAATTCAATTAAATTACATTAATTATTTCCATGTTTGCTTGAAAATACGTTGGTTAAGCTAAATGCTACCCACACTTTGAGGAGATGTTGGGTCATACATTCTTTTTCTGGAATATGTTATCTTAGTGTTGATTTTGTCTGAAATGAACAATTGATCAAATACTCCAAGGGGATGAGCCTTTGACAACCTGGCATTGTTGTGGTTTTATTGGCAACATTTGTGCCAAAGTTAGCGACTGGACAAAAACATGACTCAAAGGGAATATTAATGTGGCTTTATTAAGTGGAACATTTCGGAAAAACTGAAAGACCCGGAAGTTAGCATCGCAAGGGCTCTCTTGAAAAAGCACAATGGGATTTTCCTATTGGATTTCGGGCGTGTTTGTGATACTTCAGATTTCGTTCAGCAGGATAACCTCCACATATTAAAATCACTTTTATGGATTTTGAAGCGTAAAGGCAATCGCCATTGAAGTTTGACTATAAACTATAGATCACAGTTGCATGGCTGCGCATCACCAGTGCTTAGCTAAAGGCGGACTCATGTTTCGATTGCTGACTTTTAGAATTCTAATTTAGACACTTGCTAGCCACGGGAAGTTTTACGACACATAGAAGCTATACAAGCATAAATAGTGGGGTATTTACTGACATATTTTTTTCATAGAACAAACCTTAAAACTCTCTAAAAGGTTGTGTTACTATAGACCTTATTTTAGGAATCTAAACAAAAACACGTCAAATAAATTGTTGCTGAGAAACAGGTAAAATGCACACTTTTATTTCAGGTTTTAGGACTTATGCCTGCAAAACTTTATTGCTACATGTTTGCTTAATGGGTAATCAGCCACTCTTAGCTAATGCGTAATCATTTGCATTCACTGATTTGAAACGCATGATAAAGAATAGGAACACAACTCAGATCTTCCTTATGTTTCCTGTCTCCTACTCCTCTGTCATATCTTACAGTATTTAAGTTAAACATTTACTACCTTTGATGCACTCATTTCATCCCACATTTGAAGACGAACTGTGTCCAATGTTTTAAAAACGTGATTTTCCAAACTTCAGGCAGCCTTTTTATGTTTGTGCTGCGTGAAATCAGTTTCGGAGGCTTCAAGGTTTATTGAGATATAATACAGCTTCTCAGTATAATACAATACAAATATGGCAATGTTGTGGAGTAGTAATACATTGACGATCTGTCTGTGAAACAGCCAGAACTGTTCAAATAATCGTGGTAATACACATTTGCTCCTGCAGGAGCCTGGGACAAAACAAATCCATTTGTCACACTTTCTCCGATAAAACTGTTGGTGATTGAATATTCTTTCATTTAGGCAGTGGCCTATTGTGCTCAGCTGAACAGAAAGGAAAATATCACATCATTTTAATCCGTTGAGGAACTGCAAAGTATTATGGGTACACCTTCATCTGTGGTGCGAAACCGTTATAAATCACGCTGTTCTCCCTTGCTGAGGAATAAAACAAAAGCCAGGAGATAAGGCTGGACTGTGTGTGTGTGTGTGTGTGTGTGTGTGTGTGTGTGTGTGTGTGTGTGTGTGTGTGTGTGTGTGTGTGTGTGTGTGTGTGTGTGTGTGTGTGTGTGTGTGTGTGTGTGTGTGTGTGTGTGTGTGTGTGTGTGTGTGTGTGTGTGTGTGTGTGTGTCTGGTGGGATAGGGTTGATGAAAAACACGCATTATGCTTCTATCTAATGTGAATAATGATCCTGAATAGTTTCTTTTTTGCGAATGTTGATAAAAGGACCATCAACCTCCAAGCCACCTTGGTCGATCTCAGACAAACAATGAACAAATAACTATCACGCACACACATGCACACCAGGGTTTCCGTTAGCCGGTAATTACCGGTTTTTAGCTGGTAAAATTTATAAAAAACCGGTAAATTCAAAACCTGACGGTCAAAATGTCTGGTAATAATTAGGGAGGCTCCGATCGATCGGCCGCCGGTCATTATCGGCCGATATTCACTCTTAATAGTTTGATCGGTGCTCTCTATAAAGGCCGATCAGGAGAGCTGGATCTGATCCATATGGACATAAACGCAAGTAACCGGACGCGAGAGAGAGATCAGATCAGCTGCTGAGTCTGACCGAGACACGCAGCTCTGCAGGATCACCTGAAGCCCCGCCCTCTGTTTAGCGAGCTGCATGAGAAACTGACGGGCTGTCAGGAGAGAGAGAGGGAGGGAGAGGATCCGTTTCTCCCGTGTTATTATTCAAAGTTGATGTAAACTTCTGAATAATGTACGTTATCTACTACAAGTAGTTTGTTTGAATGTAATAATTATGTTGTTTGTTGTTTGTGGAATCATTTATTGAAAAATGAATCTGAATTTTTCGATCTGTTACGATTATAAACTGAAGCAATATAAAAATGAGACCCGTGAACTGAGTTTTAAACTGAAGCATATCTGCTCATAGTCCGGTAATTACCTGCTAACGGAAACTCTGCTACACAACTATTATTATTATTATTGAAATATGACCGGTAAGTTTCAAATTAGTCCGGTAAAATAAATTCTGCCCGGACATTTGACCGGCGAGAAAAAATCCTAGCGGAAACCCTGATGCACACATGGGAATCTTTTCACATATTTTGGACAAAGTACACAATACTCACCTTGATTATGTCTTACAATGCATCAAGTTGTCCTTCATGGTGTCTGAATTTGATAGGTTGTGGAAAATTGGTGCCAAATGCAGCAACTTGTTGGAGCCCATTTAGGATTTCCCTGAAATAATTGTAGTGATTACCTGTGCTGGTGCTTGGGAATGGAACCTAAATAAGATTTGATACTGCTACAATAATGGGGATGATGGCATGAAGCTACAAGCTACCAAATGTGCTGCTGTGAGCTTTGACATGCACATGTCCGGCAATGGAAATGTATAGGAAAATAAAAGCAAAAAAAACTAAGAAACATCAATATATCATATATAATAAAGAGAAAATGTAAAAGTACTATAAAATATAAACATATCTGAGTGAACATAAAGAGCTGTGAAGTTTTAGAAGGGGTAGTTTTAGAAAGGTCCAAGCTATATAAAATGGTTCGCAGTATAACATATACAAAATATATGTGATGTAAAGATGTGTGTTATTGTAAAGCAAATAGACAGAAAGAAGGAAATTCATTATAGGGTGAAAGGGAAAGAAAAGCAAACAAATGATTCCATAATGATTAAAAAAAAGATGGTTTAAAGGAGACCCATTGTTTATCCTCCTACCAGAAGAGAAGAAGAATCAGCTATCAGACTGATAAGGGGTAAACAAACTACAAAGGCAGGACCATTCCTAGCTTTAAAATACCAGCAGTTAAATCAATTTAAAAGTCATCAGTCAGCCAGTGAAGGGCACCAAGTTGTGCAAAATCAAATCAGTCTAGTTTCTACAAAAGGTCTGCACTTGGGTGTAGGAAGTTTTTTACGATACCATTTGAGAAGATGTACAAACAAGTCTATGTTTTGGTGTTGTCCGTTGTGCTGGATGTGTTGGGGGGCATGTCTCATCTGCCTGGGGCCCCCAGAGTGTCTTGTACCGCCACTGCTCAAACCAGGATAACCCTGTGATAGCGCCGTGTCAATCACAATGAAGCTGCACCCTAAAGCATATGCTGCTTTATCGTCTGTGTTACTTTAAATAGGACCATTATCTACAAAACTAAGATAATACTTTCTTGAAAATGACCTAAATCTATCAATTGAGATCATTAACACATTAGTTAAATGTTCTCTGCCGGAATAAATCAAGTAAGAAATCTGACAATCTAGACTTTAGTTTTGCAACCAGTGGAGATGCTGGCTGTTTAAATATTGCAGGCTTTAGGAACATCCGCATTGGCTACATTTTTTAGACCAGAGGCCTGTACGACGAAGCCGGTTCAACATAACCTGGATATGTTTGAGTTAGCCGGTTGGCCTAATCCAAAACATACGCGCTCAAGCCAGCCGTGTCCTATCTAGTTAGGTGCGCGTTCACATGAACGGGGTGGTATTTGGAGCAAACATGGACAAGCGTACTGACAGCGCAGCGCGTCATACTTCCTGAATGAAAAATAAACTATAATATTAGACATATGAAGACGTTAAACTTTAAACATCCATGACTTAAACACTTCATCCAGGATAAAAGCCACATAGCTGCTGAGCTGCACCTGCAAGGTGAATACAGCTGGTAAAAGAAAAAGTGTTTGAATGCGTACATTAACAGGTTTATGATATCACTGCCCCGTCTAAGACACGATCTGACTTTAATTACATTTGACTCGAGTGTTTCGTCAATTTAATGTGTTGCTTAAAATAATACTTCTGCATACAGTATGTGACACTGTGAGTGTTGCACGGCCAGATACGGCTCAGCTGACTCAGATAAGGAAATATATGATACATTATGATGTGATATGATGTGATATGATATGAATGATAATGGGACACATCGACGTCTGCACTCACAGTGCCGCGGACTGTAGGCAACGTAATGTTACTTTGATCCGGATACTTATGTTGTGGCAGATATTTAATTAAGCTTTCTTAACATAATAGTATAATAGTTATAATAGTCAGATTGCTCTGAAGATGGGAGGTGATGTTCTATTCATTTTCACGTTCACACAGTCGGTGATTTTGGCCGGCCGTCTTTCCTGCAACGGCAGTTTAAACTGCCGTTGCAGGAACTATTTCCTCCGCACACTGAGCTCTGATTGGTCAGCAGGCGTGGTGCTTTCGCTGAGTTGATCTCTTATCCTGGAACCTATCCTGCTTCGGAGCACAGACTAGGTTCCAGGATAAGTCACCATGGAGATCTAGCCCGCTAAAAAGTGAACCAGCTTCGTAGTACTGGAAATCCCAGAAGTTATCTTGCTAAACGAAAATCCTGCTTCGTAGTATACCCCCCTGCTCCGGAGCAGGTTAGCCGCACAGCATAAGTTACCATGGAGATATAGCAAGCTAAAAAGAGAACCAGCGTCGTATGACCGGAAACCCCGAGTTTCTCCTGAAGTTAGCCCGCTAAACGAAAATCCGGCTTCGTCGTACAGGCCTCAGGAGGTTGCAGCTTGTTCGTTTACATTTCAAAATATAATGTATAAACTGTCAACATCTCAACCAAGAGGCTAAATGCTGGATGGTCAAACTAACTTGTAACTATTTAATGAAATAAAGCTTTAAAGGTTTCTTCAGGTGATTCGGTGTGCAAACGTGTGTGAATGTCTCACATTAAGCCTGTGATGGTTTTGCTTGTGGAAGTCTTTACCAAGTCAGACAGTTTGGTTGCCAGGCGAGAGCATAAAGCTCTAAGGCTGATTTAAAGGTCTGTGTTTCTGTCAGAGCTTACAAAACAGACAAACCAACTGCTCAACATTTTTTTGTTTTTTCTGCAGGTTCACTCTGGTGCCCGGGCTTCACCCTGACTGGATGCTCATGTTGATTTTCGCTCACACTCATCTTACTGTGACTGTGACTCTGGGCTTGCTGCTCGTGCCGAAGGTAACACTCCGTCAACCGTGTCAGTTATTAGGCAACAATGTCAGTCAGTGGTTGGAACTGAGTAAGCAATACAAGTTTGATGTACATGTACTTTACTTAAAGGTCCCCTATCATGTAAAATGCACTTTTGATGTTTTCTATACATAAATATGTGTTCCCGGTGTGTAAGGGAACTCACAAAGTGTCAGAAAACAAAACCCTCTCTCTTTTCCTCCGTACCCAAATCTCTAAAAACGGGGGTACAACAGAGCTGATCCAGATTTGCGTCCGATATGACGAAATATCGGAAATGTGGGCTGGCTTTACACCCACGGCCCTATCAGAAATGTCGCTATCAGAAACAATGAGCTATGTGTTTTGGAAGTAATATGGTCTTTGTTTACATTAGCAAGCATCGCTAACACTCAGAGCTAACCCATAATATATGCCTACAAATAGCATAATAGGAGACCTTTAGGCGTATATTGTACTTTTTACTTCCCAACATTAATCCGACAGATATAACTAAATAGTGCTGCATGCATGAAGTCTAACTTTTCATTCTTAAAAGAGCATTATTTGAAAAATTGTAATGGAGGTTGGTGACTGGTGTACAGAGGGTTTTCCTCTACGGCCGTAATAGCTTGTGTATACAACAGTCCATTAATCATCTCAAGTTCATTTGATATTAGCCATCTAGAAACACATACAGATGCACAGAGGCACATTTGGTACCATTACCTTAAACTCATTCCAACTGCGTTAGTGGTTACTGAGATTTAGCTGAGCACCCTCGCGGGTGTCTTTATGTTCAATCTCTCAAGTCTGATGGAAAACATTTAATTCTCCTGCTGTGTAAGGAATGCCACACACCATCAGCGCTCTCTGTTCCTTCATTCTTTCTAAATTAGGCACTTTAGAAGTGCAAGTCAGTTGAGTACGCTGGGATAATTAAGCACAATGGGAGGATGTTAATCTCACAGCGTCTGTTCCTGAATCTGGGCTAACTATTTGGTACTCTGTATAGACAGATTTGTTGTTTAATCCAGATGAAACAGTTGGCAATGAATAGAGAAAAGATTTTCCTCTCTTCTAAATGTTTGTAAAAAATGCAACCTCACCACTTGGAACCCAAGTAATGATGATATTAGTGCCTGCAAAAACTGAGCTGAATACATTTAAATATTTTAATACTCAATTTCGCAAGTGTGTTGGATTAAATACAAAAACGCAAGAACATTTTTAAATCAACATAATTATCTCAGCTTTTATTAAAAATGAGTTCAGATCTTAAGAAGAAACATCTCCAACAGTAAACAAGATGGAGGTCAACTTTTGTTAAAGGAGGCCTATTATTTTAATCTTCAGGCTCTTACTAGTATTTTTGGTTTCAACAAGAACGTTTCCAGATGCTATAATTTCCAAAAGAACAGATTATTTTTTCTTACACTGCCTGTCGGATACTACCCACATGTTTGTGTTCTATATTCTGCAGTTCATAATAATAATAATAATTTAAATTTATATGGCGCCTTTCACGAAACCCAAGGACGCTTTACAATGGGAAGTAACAAACAAAAAGTAATAATAATCATACAGATACATAGGCTGAAGAAAACCAAACAGGAACAGGTTGCTGGGTACTGTATATTAGTTGAGGCCAAAGGCCTGAGTGAACAGATGGTGTTTGAGGTGTTTTTTGAAGGTGTCCAGACAGTCTGCATTCCTGATTGCAGAGGGGAGAGAATTCCAAAGGGTGGGGGCTGCGACACTGAAGGCTCTGTGGCCAAATGTTTTCAGCTTGGAGCGCTGGATGGAGAGCAGCCCTTTGTCGGAGGACCGCAGGTGACGAGAGGGGGTGTAGGGCTGAAGGTGGTCAGAGATGGACAGTAATCGAAATAAAACGTTTTTTTTTTTTTTTTTTTTTAAATAGGTTTTTCAGTTGAATTATACTTAAAGTTCAGGGTAATCAACTGTTAAAAACATACTTTTCTAATTATTTTCTTCAATAAATTGATGTTTTTCAAAGTAAATGGTTAATCGTTTTTAATAATCGTGATATCAATTATTGACCCAAATAATCGAGATTATGATTTTTGCCATAATCGAGCAGCCCTACTTTGAGCCCAACATGAATGTATGGATACAGCTCTCAACACTCAGATGAAAGGGAGCTGTATACTTTTCAATAATCCAAACATCTTTAGAATATGATCACAACAAATCATTTAAACTTGTTTATTCTTATCTTATGTTACCTAGTTAGCATTCTTTCTTTTTATTTATGCATATTTGAATAATCCCTCCCCTTTTAAACGTTGTACTGTCCTATAGTACACATTGGAATGATTTCTTACTTTATTTTTTACAACTTTATTAAATAGATAAAGGTGTGCTCTCTCTCTTGCTCTCTCTCTCTCTCGCTCCACATTGCTTTTCTTCCCGACTGCAACGCTGTTGTGTGTGTCTGAGATTTTTACCAGTGGCGAGCCTGTCTCTGAGGGCCTAAGATATTCTACAAAATAATATTTAAAAACATTAAAACAAATTATATTTTTCTTTATATATTTTTTTTTAAATATGTTTTTAGTAATATTTGTCATTAGTTTTACCAAAAATAACTTGATTAAAAAAATTAAAACAAATTATTTTTTTATTTTTTTCCCCGCGACCCACCTATCACATATCTGCGCCCCACCAGTGGGGCGCGCCCCACACTTTGAGAAACGCTGGGCTAGGGAGTGGAGAGATTTGTAAGTTAGCAGGAGGAGTTTGTACTGGATGCGTGACTTGACCGGGAGCCAGTGAAGGTGGATGAGGGTAGGGGTGATGTGTTGCCAGGGCTTAGTGCGGGTGAGGAGCCTGGCTGCAGAGTTCTGGACGTGCTGGAGCCTGTCCAGGGCTTTGCTGGTGACCCCGAACAGAACTCCATTGCAGTAGTCCAGACGAGAGGAGATTAAGGTATGAATTAATATTTCTGCAACGGGGTCGGGGAGAGAGGGCCGGAGTCTGGAGATGTTTTGTAGGTGAACAAATGCAGTTTTGACAGTTGACCTGGTGTGGGAGTTGAAGGTGAGGCTAGAGTCCAGAGTGATGCCCAGGCTGCAAACCTCAGGGGAAGGGTGGCTGGAGCCGCCATCGATGGTGAGGAGCAGATCTCCAACCTTCCGGAGAAGTGTTTTTGGGGCCACAACCATGAGCTCGGTTTTGTTATTGTTGAGTTTAAGTAGATTTGTTGACATCCAGGCTTGGATGTCGCAGAGGCAGTTGACAAGTGACAGTGGGGGTAGCTGGGATGATGGATTGGTACTGATGTAGAGTTGGGTGTCGTCGGCATAGGAGTGGAAGTTGAGACCATGTTGGCGGATGATTTCACCGAGGGGGAGCATGTAGATGTTAAATAGAAGGGGGCCGAGCACAGAACCTTGCGGCACACCTTGGTTGACAGGGGCTGGGGGAGAGGTGGATTTTCCGATGGTCACAAACTGTTGCCTGTTGGAGAGGTAGGAATGGAACCAGGAGAGGGCTGTACCAGAGAGGCCAAAGTAGACGGATAGGCGGTTGAGTAGGATAGTGTGGGAGACTGTGTCGAATGCGGCGGAGATGTCCAGGAGGATAAGGATGCTGACGAGGCCTGAATCGGCGACTATGAGGAGGTCATTGGTTATTTTAATAAGGGCCGTCTCATGTTCTCTTTAAGTTTAACTAAATCCATGTGGGCAGGAAAGTAACTTTTATTATGTAACATCCATATCAATAAATATTTTGCTACAGGAAAACCTTGGTCAACTCAGCCCTCCACCATTGACCCCTTTAGCCAACATTTAGATATTGTTATACTCTATATCTTATTAGTGGTTTCCTATAGGGCAGAGTAATATAATTTGAGAAACCTTATTTCCAATTTAACACCTTTCCAGCAGCCTCACTGTTGTCATTATTCAACCCTGCTCTCCATCTGTCTTAGTTTCTGTCCAAAGGGACTCAGGCCAGGGATGATATTGCCACCGAGGCTTACGAGGAGGAGCTGGACATGGGAAGGTCTGGCTCTTACCTCAACAACAGCATCACCTCGGCCTGGAGTGAGCACAGCTTGGACCCGGAGGATATACGGGTAAAGTACCATTTGTTGTTCATACCTGGAAATTGAATATGAAAATATAAATCCAACTGTAGAAATGAAATTATTCCAAAGATGTCCAATATTTACAGGCCCTTCCCATTTTCAGGATGAGCTGAAAAAGCTTTATGCGCAGCTGGAAGTCTACAAATGTAAGAAGATGCTCGCCAACAACCCTCACCTCCAGAAGAAGCGCAACTCCAAGAAAGGTCTGGGTCGCACCCTGATGAAGCGGATAACAGAGATCCCTGAGACCATGCACATACATCGGCAGTGCAGTCGCGAGGATGGCAGTGAACACGGCAGCAACCGTAGCACTTTGAGAAGAAACCCACTCGAACCAAGTCACCACGGTAAGACACATTTTATCCGTACCATGAAACTGAAGCAGCAAAAATGAAATTCAGCCATTATTGGTGGTTTCATTTCCACATGTGGTTACTTACTGTCAAAATGTTTTCTTGTGAACACCAGTATGTTCAAAATACCAGTGTTTAGGGTTAGGGTTTGTAAGCGGGCTAAACCTTGCTACTGGACTGAGCTACTAAGTAGAGCTGAGGCATATGGGAATGGTTTTGCAGGCATTTGTCCAGAAACCAGTAAAGTTAAATTGTGTGTGCTTCATTTTTGTGAATATTTCCAAAGTGTAGAACAGACACTGAATAACATTGAACTTTTAATGTTTTTAATTTAAAGGTCCCATGACATGGCCATTTATAGTGATCATAATTTCATTGTTGAGGTCTACTAGAATAGATTTACATTGTGCAATTTTCCAAAACTCACATTGGTTTCTCATACAGCATCTCTGTATAGTATGTGTATTCACTCTCTGTCCTAAACGGCTTGTTGGAGCTCCTGCCCACCCCTCCCTGTGAGCACAGTGTGATCTGATTGGTCAGCTCGCCCACTGGCTCGCTGCTGCGAGGAGCTGACCGTGTGAGCTGGCTTACTGGTGTGGTTTCCTGCTTGCTGCGAGACAGCGAGACATCGCAAATGGACGCGGGAAAGGGGGGGTGCTGAGGGGGCTGCAGCAGGCCCATCTGCGCGGCTCCGTTTACATGCATAAAAACCTTCATAACTGTGAAGCTGACAATTGAGCGGCCAGACCAAGCAAGGAGGCAGAGGCAGAACGTTCAAAATACAACCCGGTGTGGGCATTTATTAAGTCAGGAACACTTGACACACAGCCTCAATCCTGCTGTTTCTCCCTGACCACAGCCTGCCGCCACAAGGATCTCACGCACACTCTCCCCCAAACAGCAAAACCCCAGAGCCTAAATACCTACATACTAATCAGCACAACAAGACACAGGTGAGGGGGGAGCAAATAGACACAGGTGTGGGGGGGAGGAGACAACACAGGGCACCAGGTGAACATAATCAGGAGTAACAGAAAGAACGGGAGGGGGAACACTTTTCAAAATAAAAACACATGTGCAATATACAAGGCCTGAAGCCGTCAGTCCATAGTGACAAAGTTATCTTCGTCACAATAACACACAAGGGGACGGGTATTAACCGGAAAAGCATGACATGGGGCCTTTAAATACACATTTTTTGCAATTCTTTTTTTAATGGTTCAAAACACAGATACTATCAATGGTCTAAGACGCTCTTTATTTTTTTCTTCTGTGTTTAGCCAGGGTACTTTCTCTTACTAGATATTTTTGTTTAATCTATGAACAAAAACACGAGAGAAAACCTTTAAGGTCAGACATAGAACAAGGTCACCAGAATATATTTTCCTCATTTGTTTCTAAGGGCTTTTCTTCATACATGATCACTACATCTGCGCACCTTGATGCCATTTCATTGTTAACCTCCCCTCAGGCAAATCTCGGGATGATTCCCTGAAGAACAAAGTCATTGGCTTGAAGAAGTCGCACAGCTATGACCATGTTTGTGACCAGGATGAAGAAACCGTAAGCCAAACTGGCTCGATAGCAGGAGACAAAATGACTCCTGTGGGAGGTGGTGGGGAAGGATCTCTACTGGGTTCCCTGATTGGCCGGAAACATACTAAAAAGCAGCTGGAACCGTCCATGACCCCACCAAGACTGGAACCAGCCGAGTCCACAGAGTCCGTTCCACTGTGCTGGAAATCAGCCAGCGTCCACAACTTGACCCACGAGAGGAAACCGCTCCACCTTCGGACCTCCATCATGCAGAAGTCTCTGAGTGTGATTGCCAGTGCCAAGGAAAAGATGCCGGGGCTGACCAACAAGACGCAAAGCGTGGAGGATGCCAGTAAGAAAGGTCTGAAGGGGCAGGAGGACAGGATGTTGTCTGAGGTGGATGAGACCCCTGAGCATTACTCCAAGATGATCATCAGCCAGTCAGTGGAGTACTCCAAGTCCCCCCTGAAGATGGGCATCATGAAACAACAGGTACTCTTTATTTATGAATCTTCAAAAAATATTATTTGAACAAAGAGGTTTTAATCAAGCAATTGGGTGTTGGGTTAAGTTTTTGAATAGCTTGAACTTTTGGAAATGTTACAATATTTTCATTAAAACAGCAGTTGTTGAATATTTTCTTTTTTTCTTTTAACAGGTGAGTGGCAGCCAGCCGTCGATTTGCTCCGAGACCGGTCGGAACCTCTACGACGTGTCTGAGGTGTGTCCCTGGGATTCCGAAGACGCTCAGACTCCCACTGAAGCTAAGACCCAGAAACACGTTTCCATTGCTCCCGAGACCACCGCAGGCCGGAGAGGCAGCAGCAGCAGCTCTGGGATCACCAAAGGTAGCCGGTCCAATCAGAGGCAGAAAGCAGGGTATTCCCCTTCCAACAGAAGACGCTCCAAAGATAAAGGAGGAGAAAGGGAGGAAGGCAAGGAAACGCGGAAAACACGACCACCAAGATCACCTCTCCCTCTGAAGCCCGACGTCTGTCCCTGGGAGTTCAATGAGCAGCCCATAATGGGAGGAGATTCAGATTCCCTCTCCCCAGACAGGATCTCACGCAAGAAAAGCGTCACACCCACTGATGGGAAACCCAAGGGGCTCCACTCAGACCACTCCAAGTCCACAGGAAGCCTTTTGCAGCCTCCAACCCTGATGGTAGAGATCTGCCCGTGGGACTACAACAGCCCACCTTCACCTAAGCAGGAGAAGTCCTGCAACAGCCCCAGCACACACAAGAAGAAGCGGAAAGGCTCCTGCTCATCCAACCACAAAGCCGAGAAGGAAAAGGCAAGAGAGAAAAGCAGAGAACGGCGGAGCTCCTCCAGCAAACCGGCGTCGGAGAGAAGACGCGTTAGCCAGTCATCGGAGTGCGGAGGGCCGGTTTCTGAGCGGCGGAGGAGTTCTACAAGGGACCCAGAGATGATGGAGATCAGGAGGGGGGAGGGTTTCTCACGGGAGATCGAGCCCTCACTCAGCAGCTTTGCTCAGACTAGAAAATCACCAGAGAAGAAGAGAGAAAGCTCTTTGAGTAGTAGTACCAAACCCGCGGTCATCGGCGGGGCCAAGGTGGTGGATGTTTGCCCATGGGACTTTCAGGAGCCAGATCCTGAGGGGATGGTGTGATGACTGGGGAAATGATTGTATTTTTTTTGTATTCACAGACTGACAGCACAGAGGAAAAAGCAACAGAATGATATCAATTGAAAATTCGATAAGTTAACCTAAGCGAAAAAAGAATCCAAACTACTTGCTAAATGCATTACATCTCGTTGTTTCATTGCAACCTTGAAGTCACTTTTTTTTGTCCGCACTTTTGCTTGCAAACTTACATTGTGTACGTTTTATCACATCAAGGTAATTTAAACTTGAATCATACTTGTACATACCAGCAGGTCAGACAATCATTTGTCACCAAAACTTTACATAATCGGCTTATCGAATATTGAAGTTCATCTGTTACGCGGATGATATTCTACGCTACGCACTATGTCAGTGGGGACTCACTGCCTCAGATGCTAATGAAGAAACAAGCAGGCGACAGGGGAAAAAAGACCTACGGATAAAATGGGATATGTGAAGCAGGACCAAAGCTCCAGACACAGCTGCGATGCCTTAGCTATAGGCCAAATGCATAATTCATGGAACGAAAATTATCAGTTTGATTAGTGAAACATGGGAATAACAAAGGATTGTAGTTCAGCTTCATTTCTAAATGAGGAAAACTGTATATTTCAGTTGCTCAATATACAGTATTGTTGTTCCCTAACAACCATTGCATGCGGCAAACCGTAAAGCATCCAATAACTGTACAAAATAAAAATGTAGTGGAGAACTTGTACTGAACTATGACTGGAGAACTTTTGATGTTGTTGCTTATGGTATTTTCCTCCTATATACCTGATGCTTTCAAAATGATGTGCATTGCCATCAATAATGTACATACATACTGCAAATGGCTTGCAGTTACAGTTGCGCAGTGATGAAATATCCATGAGCCTCTCCCTTATGTTGATAGTTATTTACCGTTTATTTGATATCCATGCCCTGGATGCCACTTTTAAAGAAAGCGGTAGTATTTCCACATGTATAAAATAATGTGATGGAGTTTTTAAAGGACAAAACCAAACCACGACAAGGGTGGATAATGTGAATAATGCATTATTACTGTCACTTAGTCGCCAATTTTAACATCTGCCTGAATGCACCTTCTTTCCAATCTTTGCACATGTTCAATTGCTTAAACCACGACTATGCATGACCAAAGCTATTTTTTGCCACTTTCTTGCCAACGGGAGATGAGTAATTTACTATTTTAACATCATCTCCGACAACAGTTCGCCTTTCTGTCCCGTGATCATCCACCCACCAGCGACAAATAATGAAACGCAGTCACACACACAACGCAGTCTTCTTCTGAAGCTGTCTGTGCATGACAGTGAATATACAGCAGTATTGTTACACTCAAATTCACCACAAGGCATAAAAAAACATTGTTATGTAATACTTAAAGAGGACTATGGAGCACATTGGATTTACAAATATAGATGTCAGATGTTGTCATGTATTTATCAAGAACAGTTTGTAAAATAACCATTTGTTTTGCTCATAAAGTAAAATTAAAAGGCTTGATGAATAATAAACATGAGCCTGCACTCACATGGGTTTTTTTCTATCAGATGGTTTTAGGCTGTATGAAATGGAATGTTGTAACTTGTCCACTAAATG
Organism: Pseudochaenichthys georgianus; assembly: GCF_902827115.2. NCBI lineage: Eukaryota > Metazoa > Chordata > Actinopteri > Perciformes > Channichthyidae > Pseudochaenichthys > Pseudochaenichthys georgianus. Next base: position 12,518,083 of record NC_047519.1, on the reverse strand, counting down.
TATTTTATGCTAGTTATACTATATGATGTGACTCCAAAAAAAGTTACAAAATGGTGTATCATCGACACAGGAGTACTTATATTTTACATTCTTATTGTGTTGCATGTACATACAGTAAATACCCTGTTCTCAATTATGGATTAAATCTTTCTATAAAATTGCTTTGGTCTGTTCAGTATTGTGTTTTTTTCAGTTCACTTGGCATGTACTTTGCTCTCTATGCAACATTGCCATCATGTGGATAATGAAAATATCGAGTTGCTAGTTTTCTTAAAAGTTACAGACTTGAAGTGATGAATCAAACTCTTTACATTCAGAATAGAAAAAGGCGCACACAGTCCTCCTCTAAAGGACTTTCAGAGTGTCTTCTCTTATATATCATAATTTATATAACGCTGACCTGATGACAAGGCTAATTCAATCATGGACCGTAGGACAAAGGCCTTCTACTCTCAGTGAATCACACAGGCATTAACAAAATCAATACACTGATTATTAAATGAAGTATTTTTACTACTTTATACTGCTATCTGCCCATCCTGACTTCCTAATTCTCTATGCGCTCTTGCTTGGACTACACCAATCTACAAATGTAGCCCTAATGTTGACCTTAACCACACGTTACGTTTTATGATCCCAACTTGGGCCGTGAAGTGGGAAACAAAGTGGTCCAGGGGTAATGCCCCTTGCCCACTGTGACGACCCCTCCAAACCGCGTGGGGTGCCGTCTGGTTGTGTGTGTGATTGCAGGTTCCAGCTGCAGCTGTTTGATGAGGCGCACCCATGGAACTGGATACAGCGTGGGAGGCGGGGCCTCATTCATTCCTATGAGAGTTGCTCATTAGCGCATGATGATAAAATCATAGATATATATAAACACTAGGGCTGAAGTCGAATAGTCCATTTAGCTTAGGAACCTTCCTAAAGGAGTGAAATGACCCGGAAGTCCCTCAGTGGCAGCCATGATAAGTGCCGTTCGAATTCTCTAGAATGATGAGAATTATAGGAAAGGAGGTTTCAAACTTCCTTTATAACCTCCTTTAGCTTAGGAACCACTGGACCTCCCTAACCGACAGGAGAAGCGAAAATGCTGCCCCACAATGCCTTGCAGTCGCAGCATTTGCCGTCACACAACAGTCGGCCGTTCACGGAAACAACCGATTATGACCGAGAAATGATATCATGAAAGTTACGGTGCTTATTAAGCATTTTAAAACATAGGTGGTAAGTTGGCAAAGTGCTTTGTTTTGAACGTTCATCAGTATTATAATCAAAAAGAGAAATATGAACGTTAGTTTTTACTGAAATTATCAAATAAAGTCAACATTTCACAGTCTTTACTGAGCTGTGTGGAGTTTGTTCAACTTTTAAAAGATGTTTGAATGGTGATAGATGTTAAGGACTAACGTTTATAATAAATACATCTGTATTGATTTTAAGATCTTTAGTTCATACAATCATACGTATTGGGATCATTGGTATTAATGTGGACCGGAGGGAGAGGGTGACGAGCATAAGTTTCACTTTCCTTTTTTAGTTCAATTCCAACTTTGGTCATGAAGAATATGTTTCTCTGTTGTCCACGTCCATAAAGCATAAAGCAGCAGCATCAGAGCACGGTGCAGAGTCTCTAGATGAGTTCACAGTAGTCCCTCGTTCTTATTAAACATCCATGTTGTAGTCCGCTGTATAGAAAACTGTAGTTTCCATAGTTCCACCACAGCAGCAGACGCACATTCATGACGTCCGCTGGCGCATCATAAACACGTGGGATAGTGAAAGTGCATTCGGATTCTCTAAAGTACCGCAGTCTCTTCTCCTAAGTCCTTTTGAATTCTCCTATCCACTATCCCTTAACCCCGTGACGTTTCACTCAGAGGTCAAGAAATAGACGATAGGGTTAGAATTTAGGAGCTTATCTTTGGACTATTCGACTGCAGCCTTGATGGCTCATGGGAGATTTTCCAGCGTAGCTGACCGGCCGCCATCTTGCTACAGTTAACAGTTACTCTGATTCGCGTTATGGTAGCTGTTGTAAGGTGAGTGATCTGCACAAAAATACTCTTAACTCACTGAAATCTTGACTGATTTACAAACGGTTTGGTTAATTATAAACATGATTAGCATGGCTATGATACAGGATGCTTGGACATGTTGAAATTGCAGCTTTTCTTTATGTATGTGGTTGTATTTATTAGCTGGCTAATAACAAGAGGCTGTCAGTGAGACCTAGTATTACAAAGTTCACCCAGCAACTTTACACCAGTGGGAGAGGCAGAACTGCTCTTTCTTTTCAACACAACTTAAGTTACACATGATTTCTTCCAAGTGGTTTGGCTTGTTAAAAACATCTTGCATTATGATACAGGAATTTGCTGGCTTTGTGTTTACAGAAGTACCTGACTATGCCGGACTTTTGTGCAGCCTACGGATGCTCCAATCGCCGCTGTCTGCAAACAAGAACCCATGGGATCACCACATATGTTTATGTTTGCTCAGGCTAATAAACCCATAACATGGTTGTGAAAGAATACCAAAGCTGAGGCTGGACGATGATTGATTGTTGGTGTGCCATGTGTCACCGTGTGTCTTATTGGTTTTGTGTTACACAAAAGGACACATGGTACAGTTTATATTATTCTTGGTCTTTTTTCAATAACATATTTCAAAGGTTCTGGATTTGTTTACAAATCTAGAAACTAAATACAAAACTAGGATGATGTGAAGATCTCATGTCAAAAATAATTGTGATAAATGAGACAGAACTGGCCTGTCTGTGAGCACATTTTATGTTGGTTTGGTTCTTCTGATAAAGGTGTGAATATCTAAATAATATACCAACATATGCTATTGTCATTAGTTGTGTCCCTGTTCTTAAAGCTAAGGCATTGCTAAATTAACAACTCTTGGCTTACAGAGTGGTAACATGAGACCGATTTTTATATATAAAATATAAATGTATTTTAATTTTATAATTTATTTTAAATATTAACAACATAATAAAATAAATGGAAATATATACACCGGCAAATATTTAATATAAATACCTTGTGTGTGTGTGTATAGCTATTGCTTTATCTGATTAATGTTATTTTCATATGAAAGTCCATGATTATAAGTATGCAGTATCATAACTACATCTTTGATGTTTATAAAAAACCAAACCGTTTGAAAATTGGTTGAAAATTGAGCAAGCTATGGTTATTTAAATAGTAAACCATAATGTTATGAATGAGAGAACTCCCTGTAGCAAGATGGCGGCCAAGTTGGCAACGTCGGTCTCCATTGGCCAGCAGCGCGGGTGAGTCATCTAGTGTTTATATATCTATGGATAAAATGGCCCAACTTTTGAGAGAGTGAAACGTCACAGATTACCCGGCATGCCTGAGAAGTACCCGTATGTGCGCTCATAGCGCATGCACAACTTTAACCAACATGCTCGTTCACATGAAGCACGTCAATTTGCGTACACGTAACAGCATCGTGCGCTCATGACAGCATGGTAATGGCTTGTTATTATGCAGTTAGCAGCTAGCGGCTAGCTAGTAATTATGCTAATGTACACATCAATCGTTATGTACTTCTATTATGCTGTAACAGGATCTAGTGATATCCAACAGAGCTTTATTTAGCATGAAATAATTATTGCACTGTATATATATAAGAAGCTACAGGAACGTTAATCTACGTCGGTAATATTAACTTTATTTAATACAACATTTACGGTACAAGATTTACATCATACAGCCCATGTAGTATAATATTTTACAAATGATGAATTACAGCAAACATGTGCAATATATCCATTATTACAGCTCCGTGGGATGGCAGTAAGGCGATATGGGTCCGTTGTTATTGTGCATCCATGGGTAAAGAGAAACTCATGTAGTGCTGAACACGTAACTTGAACGTGCCGGGCAGCGCGGTCCCGTGGGTTAGATGCGCGTTCATAATGCCGAGGGAAATAACTCTCAGAATAACGTTATTAGCACATTTTTACAACTTGAGGAACGAATGTTTTTAATAAGGGCTATACAAGTGTTCATACTGGGTTGTTTATTTAGTTTAAAAAAAATTATCCAACGAGTTACAGACCACTCTTTCCCCATGTAAGTCAATGGGAAAAGGTGTTTCCGGGCCTGGCAACCAAACGGATGTGCAGTACCGCCGTTTGGCCAGCACGAATATTTCCATCTGAGTCCGGCGCACTTCCTGGGGGCTTGGGCGCACCTGCCGGATGAGCTACACCTGATTAAACAGGATATAGAGAGGCGAAGTCCCTCCCTTTCCGGGAGCCTCCATGGGACCCCGGAAGCGTAAAATTATACATTGAAGTCAATGGAGAGAGAAAGGTTATCTTTTGATCCCGTTTGAATTGTGCCACGAATGACACATATGATGTTTGTCAATTTAAAAGAATATTTTGCAAGTCAAAAAAATAAAAATGTGTCGTAAAACTGTGAAGTTACACATTTTTTTGTGTGAAACCGCTGAGTGAACTACAGGTCTCTGGTCTCGCACAATACGCGTCACCATCACAAAGACGGCCGTCACGTTAGCACATTTCACCTGTTTCTTTCAGAATGAGAATAAAAGTATAAAACGAGGTGAACATCACTACAAGTCTGGACACGTTGAGAGCTGTACATACAGCTAAGGGGAGTTAGTCGGTTCTGTAAGAGCAGAGGGACCGGCTTTACAAGATGTTGGTGAGTAATATGAGTGCAATGTGTAACGTTAATGTCAGCTAGCTAACATCAGCTAACAAGGTACACTAACGTGTTTTGTTTCAGTAACTAGTTTTCTCCTTAAGAACTTCGTGGTCTCTGTGTATATCGACTATACTGTATGTGTGATCTTCTTTTACATCTCGTTGTGTCATTTGAGTTTATTTGCTGTGTGTAGATTCAAGGGTTTTGGTTATCTTGTCAATTTGTTTGGTTATCTAGGCACAGCTGTGTGTGACTCCCTCTGGTACACTGGTATATGTTTTCCTAATGTAGAGAGCATTGATTAATTAATAAACTACACACTGAGTCTAGATCCTGACCAAATCCTTTTTTATTGTTGATCAAATGTTTTTCAAAAATGTATTCATACACATTTAGAAAAATACAATGTATAATCACAACCAGTACAACACACATTACAAAAAATACAGAAAAAACAAACAATAACAACAATCAGACAAGAGGACAAAACTATGGAAAAATAACCCCTCCCACCCCCAGATCCAGACCATCCTTGTATTATTGCTCATTCAATCTATTATAGCATGCTAACAAACATGGTACTTACTTTATTTGTACAGATCTGCATGGGAGACGATGGCGCGATGCAGAGCGCTGTCTGTGATTGTGCACGGGGGATGTACAAATGCAGCCACGCTGCAGCATTGGCAATATGTGCCATGTGGCAGATCAGCTCCACAGATGTTGAGTGCCAGTGGAGGAAGCCTGGCACTTCCAAAGTAGTCCAGCCGGTGTCTCAACTTTACCAACAGTGAGAGGAGACATACAACTAGTGCTGCGTACCGGTACGCCGAACCGGTACTGGACTTGTAAAAAGTTTCGGTTCAAGTCCGGTTAAAACCGGAACGTCAGGAACCGGTACTTGGACTCGCAAAAAAACTGGCACTTACGTATATTCTGGTGTCTGTGGTTATTTAAACATTCCCTGATAAACGTTATTCAGTGTCAATAAATGAGTGCTAATCCCAGTGTGCTCAGTGTACAACATCACATGTCATTTCACCTTCGATTCACGGTTTGAAAACGTAGCGTTTCGCCACATGCTAATGCTAACCGGAAGTGAAGACTTTTCAGAATAAAAGTATTAAGTAAATAGTGTGAACTTCCGGATTTTCAGAATAAAACTGATTTAAATTAAATAGTGTATTTAATTCAAAATTACGCCATATCAACATTGATTTTAATTTCTAACAGTATGTACATCACTATGTATGTAGTATGTACTGTTTAATGTAAACATGTAGAGTTGTAGAAAAGACATGGTGTACAGACAGTACAGTACACTCTGACTGTACAGTCACTACAGTGTAGTGTATACTGTATAGTAGGTGTGTAACAGTGTAATGCGTATAGTCTACTCTACACTCTACCTTTCAGCAACGTTTTAGGGATTGAGGCTCAGTCAGCTCAGGGACTGTTTGGTTACTTTAGTTTGGTAAATGAAATACATGTTTGAACTTTGTAGTAGTTCACTGTAGTTGCTGTCATAAGTCATTTGTAGACTAAGTGGAAAAAAGTGTTTTTTTTACATTTGTACTTTTTAGAGAAATGTAGACGGAAGGGAGCACAATAAACCTGACGAGTTTGAATTTGAGTTGATTATGAGTTAATGTTCAATTGATAATTAGCTCACAATAAGTTCACTTTAGTTACTCACACAACTTCACACAAGCCATGGGTTCAGGTCCGGACTTATAAGTCCGGACCTGAACCTGAACCTCTGGACTTGAGTCCGGACCTGAACCTGAATGTGAGTCCAGGTACGCAGCACTACATACAACCCACTGGCCAGAGACATCGCCACTCAGGATGTAGACTGGTTCAGGTCTGCACTGAGGGGCGCACAGTGTGGCATGGCATGGCTTTTGTCACCTGAGCCAGAGCCGCGGCCTCAACATCAGGCCATTGTCACCGAGCTGGTGAAGGGGCATGGGGGTCGGGGGCTTGAGGCAATTCTTGCCTCAATGCGACTGAGCAGAGACCAGGAAGCTGCCATCCAGACAGCCACCGGAGGACAGCAGACAAATCCCCAGTGGCAGTTACACAGGCGGGGCAGGTTGACAGCCAGCAAGTTTGGTGCTGTGCTGCGGTCGGGACTTTCATCCACTCCATGCGCGTCCCTCATGAAGAGGGTGCTCGGGGGGTACAACTTGGATGGAGTCATGGCTGTCAACTGGAGGGTTGTAAACGAGGCCGAAGGGGTGAAGGCTTTTGTGCAGGCCTATCAGGTGACAGTGTTCGAGTCTGGTCTCTTTGTGAGTGAGTCGGTGTTTTGGGAGTATCCCCCGATGGAATTGTGCAGCCATCTGCCCTGCTGGAGGTGAAGTGTCCACCATCATTATACATGATGGTGTATATAGGATATATATATATATATATTTGTATACATATCTGTAAATTGTATAATTTTATTTGATTTAAAAGTCTTTTTGATCTCTCTGTCTATAAACACAAACTGAGTAAGATTGACAATAAAGTTGAGTTTGAAAAATATATATATTCTTTATGAAAATAGTTGACTGTTGGAGAAATGAATCCAAATGAAACGTTGGACTGAACTACAACTACGCCTATAAATCTCTACGGACTGATTTTTAGTGGGATGGCAAGTTCCTATCTTTAAACATGTATTAGTTTTTTCTCAGAACAGATTTGATTTTCTGAAGTTAATTTAACTTTGCCGACCATGTAAGGTCATTATTAAAAAGGTACAATCAATTTGTTTAGGGTTGACTAAAATAATGATAAACATTTCATTTGGATAATTTACTGACAGAATAAGAAACTCAATAATGCTCACCTGTTCCTTTTTATAAAGTGAAACAGTTGAAACGATAGATTTTAGTAAACTTAAAAACAACCTTCTCCAAAAGCTATCAAGGAATATACCGAATACTTATTTTAGAACTTTATTACATATTATTTGTATATAGTTTGAATGATCCATAATTGACAGAAGCTTGTGTTTACACTGACCTGTTACTCATATATTAATGTCTTTGTAACTTCAGTAAACCACTACCTCACTCATTTCTTTCATTCATCACGGTTCAGTAAACTAAGTGATACATGAACCAGTTTAATCATTATAATAACGTAGGATTGCAACTCTTTGAAACTGTAGGTGGCTCTTAAAAGAGCCGTTGTGTTTGGGTGTGCTGGTCTCAGGTCAGTCTAAGCCCTCTCTCCGCAGATGCGGCGGGCCAGCTGGATGTCCTTGGTCATGATGGTGACCCTCTTTGCTTGGTTCATCTTACTGGGGGGCAGCTACTGTACATGGATGTCGGTGCAGTCCACAGTCATTGTGCAGTTGAAGGCAGAATGAATTTATTATTGACTCCGAATGAAGCACAACTTCATGTCATACAATACATTGACTTTATTTGTAATTGTGTAAAAAAATAAAGCATTGATTGGCAAGCAGGACCTGCAGGAACAGAGAATGGTGATGGATGGAGCTGGGAAGAGAGAAGAATAAAGAAAACAGATCAACTTTATTATCGAATATTAAAAATTCAATTTCAAAACAAGTTGCCGCTCCTACAGTTTTCTAGTATGTAAAGATGATTTCACTTGACCTATGCACAATATCACACTCAATACATGTGTGTCTCTCGGGGGTGCATTGTGCCTTTGATGTATATAAATAATATACCATAACCAAATACTATTACGTACAGTGGAAATCAGGTTGCCAGGTCAGTCCAGTGTGCATGTTCCTCAGGGTCTCAGCAGTTACAGGTGAGGTAAAGGAAATAAAAGAGAAAAAGGTCAGTAACAACACTTTAAAGTAACAACACTTTGAATAATTATCTCTTCTAATAATTTTCTCTCAGTAATCACTCAACTACTGTCTTTCCAACAAACAGATTGACTCACCCTCACTGTCATCACAATGAAACACGTCCAGAAGAATGTCATGCAAAGCTCCCTGCCTGCCTTCGACTCTCCCTGACTGCTTCCATAGGACCCGGTGGATGGCGCAGTAGGCTACTCTTCAAATGTTTCACGAAATACTTACCATCATGACTACTCAAGATTACTGTTTAAAATGTTGGTTTACTTCATGTAATAAAATAATAACTTCATGGTAAGGCTACTAAAAGTGACAAGGCTAAGTAATGTAATGCTAACTAACGTGCTCGCTACTCGTCGCTACTAGCTAGGTAGCTAACTTGACTATATATGTTCCATGCACAACATGTATATTACCTATGATATTACCTGATATGTCTGATCCAGCGACTCCTGGTCCTTTCATCAGACGGAAATCGATAGAACGAGCAAGTGGTATGATCACTTATGTGATTACACCCTGGTACAAAGCACACATGCATCTTGTAAAAGTGAATTTATTTTTAGCAATCTCTTATTTATTGGAGGGAATAAATCAGTTATGAGATCTTCTTCTTCTTCTTCTTCGCTTTAATTACGAGTCGCAACCACTTGGAGCATTATCGCCTGTGACATCACTTACGCGACCCAGAATGGGATTTGGGATTTGTAGTCTTTGTAGTCGCGTATTTTTCATAGTCTTATATTTCAACAGTTTTACGACAAAATGTGACTTTTTTGACATGGAACTTATTGTTTAAGATTGACAAACATCATATGTGTAGTTCGTGGCACAATTCAAACGGGATCAAAAGATACGTTTTCTCTCTCCATTGAATTCAATGTAAATGTTTCGCTTCCGGGGTCCCATGGGCCGGAAGTAGATGGGCGTGACTTCGCCTCTCTATAGGAGGAGCCCAGCCGGTTACGTTTCTCTCACTCCTCTGGGCACTCTCTCTGCGCCAGCTTCGGGGACCTGATGCTGGTGTTTTAGTTTGTTGTGTTTAAACCATAGACTGGTTTAAACAATAAACTATATTATTCTTACCTCTCGTCTCGCCTCCCTGCTTTATGTTCAACCCAGTCTCACGGCATTTCGTGTTCACCAACACGATTTTTAATCTATTGATTCGTGTTCACCAACACGATTTGCCCCTTTTTTTTTGATGTTGCACAGCACGATTTTAAAAGCAATGTATTTCTACTGGTAATGTGTTTCGTGCCTGCAGGCTGCAGCATGTCTTTTTCTCCGGTCGGGTCGTGGAAGACCGGAAGCTGTGTGGTTCATAAAAACATGTTCTTACTCAATATCAAGCCACAGTTATTGCTTTTATTTTAAATCGTATCATTTCGGACTTTTGTTGCCGTCTGTGAGGAAAATAAATGGGGCTCAGAGCCTCAGGATACTGAAATCTGTATTTTTTAAATCTGTTTTTCCTTCTAATTTGTTATTCTTTTCAAAATAACACACTGTTATTTACTCACCAATAACACACAATTATCCTTGCTTTTATTTATTGGTTTAATTCCATAATCTCTGGCTTTTTTGGCGTCCGTCAGGAACTGAATTTCAAAATAAATATAACCGGAAACAGACGTAGGCATTTCGAGCGATTACCCAAGATCCTCAGCTATGGTTTTAAGCTCGCTGATTGGATGTGTTAGCCGCAATGCATGCTGGGATTTGGTGTTTATATTATATGAAATCCGGAAAACATTTTAAAAGAATAAAATAATACTTAATTCCGAGTGCTCTTGCTTTTCTCTTTGAAAGTCATCACATAACGGCATTGTAATACACGGTTCGGCTGCATTACATATTACAGATCTGCCGTAGTTCTTTATTTAGAGAGCCCTGATGAGAAGACCTTTGGAAAAACTGGAAGAAATGCCGCCGAAACTGAATACTTGACGTGGATCATAAATATATCAACAATTAAACAACATCTTCAATTTCTCTTCACACAATACGTCTCCTTGCAGTATCAACACTAATTCGGTTGACTTTTACATTTGATAATTCATAGATAGGTTATATTTACACCATAACGGTGCACAGCTGATAGAAAAGGACTGTAGTTTTTAAAGATATTACTGATTTTCTTTGAATGTAAGAATGTAAATACTGAGTCTGAAATAGTATAGCAATATGCTGTAAAATGATGTGAAAGCATGCATAAAACTATACATCTTCAGATGTTGTACATACACACTAATAATACAAAGTTATTATGGCTGTGTGTACCTTGTGTGCACCTCCTAGTGGTTAAAGCACGTTATTGAATTATTGTTTTTATGTGTTATATTTGATTAAAAAAATATTAAGAGTACATACTTTCATAGGGGGAAAGTATAAATATAGAAATATAGAATATAAAAATCAAGAAGATACTATAAGTGATCTCTACAATAAAACAGTTTAGTGCAGGATGTACAAAGATATTAATAGGAGGAGGTGCAAAACAGAAAAACGGATTAACCTTCATTTAAACATTAAATAACAGATTAAGGTCTTTGGGGGTATCTATCTACAGATAAATATTAAGCCTGACAAAGTACTTAACGTCTAATATATTGCTTTCCTGCAATGTTAACTATGTTGAAGCACTTATTTTAACTGATATTATACACATTAATTATACTCTTATGTATGTAGAAGATAGAATAAGAAATGTGCAGAATATGGTGGAGGTACACACATATTGATAGATATCTTGTAATGCACTGTTGAGGAAGCTGTGACCCAAGTTTTTCATTCATTGCATAACTACACCGTAGTTGTGTATGATATGTCAATAAACCTTTGAAAATCTTGAAAGGGATGTGCAAAATAACCATAATATACAGTCTTTAATGAACTTTTAGTAGAGAATAACGAGTAATGAATATACTTTATTACTTGTTTCCATTCATGTCAATTGCAGATATATGTTTAGTCTTCCTAACTATCAAATATCTCTCCTGATTGTTGGCACTTGACAATCACCTTACCTGAATTTTACTCAGGTGTAACTAAAGTCTGATTTAAGGGTTGTTTATATTTCACATAATTAATCAGAATCTGCAAAGTAACTCAAATAAATGCAGTGGAGTAAAAATACCAGGTTAACCTCTGAATTGTAGTGGAGTAGAATTACAAAGTAGCAATGAGCTGTCATGTGGGTATATATTAATGCTGCGCATTATGGACACAAGTGATTTTCACCCATTTATTAATTATATGTTTTACATTTGATAACACCAATGTGTTTAATACTGGCAACTTCTAATTGTGGGAAAAACGAAAACGTTCAGTAGAGACGTCCCATAGAACATTTTGCGAAACACAATAGACAGCATGTGTAGTTCTGGGGGGGCGTTCGATTCCAGTTTTGGATAGTCTGGCGGTTTCGTTCCATTTCACACAGCTGTTTGACGCTCTGCGTAACCTTACGGGGACTGTAGTCCTAAACGATAGCTGGGGATTATGGGTAGTGTAGTGTCTTCGGCCATCCTAAACTCAGAAATGTTGACAATCGCAATGATGCTCAAAATGTCCCTTATAGGCCTACGTCTGTTTTCGGTTATTTTTATTTTGAAATTCAGTTCCTGACGGACACCAAAAAAGCCCGAGATTATGGAATTAAACCAATAAATAAAAGCAAGGATAATTGTGTGTTATTGGTGAGTAAATAACAGTGTGTTATTTTGAAAAGAATAACAAATTAGAAGGAAAAAATATTTAAAAATACAGATTTCAGTATCCTGAGGCTCTGAGCCCCATTTATTTTCCTCACAGACGGCAACAAAAGTCCGAAATTATACGATTTAAAATAAAAGCAATAATTGTGGCTTGATATTGAGTAAGAACATGTTTTTATGAACCACACAGCTTCCGGTCTCCCACGACCCGACCGGAGAAAAAGACGTGCTGCAGGCAGTAGAAATACATTGCTTTTAAAATCGTGCTGTGCAACACGAAAAAAAGGGGCAAATCGTGTTGGTGAACACGAATCAATAGATTAAAAATCGTGTTGGTGAACACGAAATGCCGTGAGACTGGATTGAATATAAACAGCTAGCTAACGTAGCCAGGCAGAGCGCACTAGTTTTTTTTTCTGAATTAACGACCGAAGAAATCGCTGCATATCTTCGGATTACATCTCTGGACTTGAGGGGTGTGCTCTAGGTCGTTACCAGCGTAAATTAGAGCTGTGTGGGTTGTCGGATTGCCCTTACAGACTGCCTGCAGATGTATGGAAAAACGACAGTGGCCTTCGTCGATTTTGGCTGCATCTACGTCTAATTTCTGGAAACACCAGGTGAATACCCCACTTGTCACAATAATATTATCATGCCATTGTATATATGTGGTATTTTAGAGTTCACTAGATATTGATTAAGGCAATAGACTATGATATTCAGTACAGGGAGCTTAGCAACACCTAGACGGTGTACGGCTGCTTGAACCTCGCGTAAAACGGCGGATACCGGAAGTACGGTGTCGCCCTCGGCCCAATACCCGTATGTGTGTGTGAAAGAATAGAATGGAACAGTCGGCTGGCTAGCACCATCTAGGCTAACGTTACGGTCACCGGCTTGAAGATGGACATGGCTGCTTTCAAGCTAACGTTACTAGCTAACGCTAGCTAGCTATCTATTCGCTACCATGTACAAACCAACACGACACTACTCCACTGGCGTTTGCAATCGAAAGCACATAATATCCACCACTAATCCACATTATGGGCAGTACTTACTTGCTGTTTACCGATGGTAACCGCCTTGGAGAACCTCACAGATGTTCACGTTGCCTCTTGCCTGCGTGCACATTTTCAAATCTCTGGTAGGGTTCCACAAACCGCGATATGATTGGCCGTTCTAGCGAAGACGTTCGCTGCCTGCGGCTTCGTCGCATACAGCAAGCAAAAATGCACAAAAAGCATCAAACCCGTGAGTCCAGTTGGGTCAAATCAAATAGGCTATAGAATGTCTCAGTTCAAATCTTGCAGACGGTTTGAGAAGTAGGCTATGCTGCAGGACACACGCCGGTTAGAATATTCTATTCTGCACATGTGCAATGCGGCACAATTCAAATTGTACAGTAATGGTTTGTGCTATTACAGATGATTTTGAGTACAGTGCTTTACTGTGAAATAATAGTTAAATAATGTGAAATCCAATTTTACTGTAGTTTTATAGATATGTTGTTATGATATTACAGGGGCTTTTGATTACAACATTTCTCTGTAATATGATACTCTTAAACGCTGTGAAATCCTTGCAATGTTTGCAATGTTGTTGTGATATTACAACATTTGATGTGATATTACAGAGGATTTTGATTGCAGTATTTTATTGTGAAATAATAGTTAAATGCTTTGAAATAAATCCAAGGATACAGTCCTTTTTACATGTATTTGTTGGGATATTACAGGGGGCCTTGATTACAATATGTCACTGTAAAATAATACTGTTAAATGTTGTGAAATGGTGGTAAATGTTTACAGTCGTGGATGTTTCAAATGTGAACGACAGGTGCAGTTCTCATTGGCAGGTTTTTTCGATGACGTTTATATTAACCAATCAGGAGTGTTGTGGACTCATTCCAAACATACCTGACTTGTCTGCCGTGTTTTGGCTGAATTCTATTTCAAGTGCCAGCGCTCTGGCTGTCGGCCAGAATCCGAAAACCATACATTATACTGTAAAACTAAGGTTTATTACTGTATATTGACCAATGGAAAAAAACCACAGCAACATAAATAAAACAAGGATAACTGTGACTTATTGTTGAGTAAATTACAGTGTGTGTTTTAAACCTTGGTCCTCCCTGCAGAGATTTCTCCACTTTCTATGATTTTTCTTTTTTGTAATGATATTGTCAACTGTAGATGTTTACAATATAGTAAGTTAGGAATTTCATGAAAACATATTTATTTACTTTTGTTTCATCATTGGATATGTTGTGTTTGTGGTGGATTCAATCGAATATTGAGAAAATGATTTATGTAAAAAAAAAGTACTTACGTTTTACGGTTTTTTTATTTGACACTTTTTTTTACAGTTTTATGTTTACCTTAAAATTACAAAGAAATATCTTAAAGTCTTATAATAGTAATACACTTTTATATTATGAGTTACATATTTAATTACAGATAACAATTTTATTTTACGTACATCTGCATGTATTTTCTGAAAGTTCAAAAATACTGTAAATATTATATAGTACATTTAGAGAGGCTATAATGTAGGACAAACGCCGGTTTGAATAGTCTATTCTGCATATGTGCAATGCTGCACAATTCAAATGTTACATAATAGTTAAATAATGTGAAATCCAATTTTATTGTATTTTTATAGATATGTTGTTGTGATATTACAGGGGCTTTTGATTACAATATTTCTCTGTAATATGATACTCTTAAATGCTGTAAAATCCTTGCAATGTTTACAATGTTGTTGTGATATTACAACATTTGATGTGATATTACAGAGGATTTTGATTGCAGTATTTTATTGTGAAATAATAGTTAAATGCTGTGAAATCCAAGGATACAGTCCTTTTTACATTTGTTGGGATATTACAGGGGGCCTTAATTACAATATGTCACTGTAAAATAATACTGTTAAATGTTGTGAAATGCTGGTAAATGTTTACAGTGCAAGCACCTCGGACAGTCATTTGTGCCCGTAGCCATCAGGCTGCACAACAAGGGGTCAATAATGTAAAAAAGAAAAAATCACTGGACATAAATATACATTGTTTCCACAACCCATGTTAATATATTAGTAGTAGACCAAATATGTAGATATGTATGTCACTATATGTACAGATGTCCATTTTCACTTGTCACTTTAACTCATTTCGTACTTCATAATTTATATGACCAAATATATGCTGACAGTTATTTTACTCTTATTTTTATTATTTTTTTAATTTCCCCACGGGGATTAATAAAGGTCCATCTTATTTTATTTTACAACTCCAGGATCACATGATGTTATGATGACACAGTTTCTCAAGCTGCAAACAATTATCTCCCCCCCCCCCACCCACACACTAAATGAACAAGCGGCAGTGACGTCACCCTGCAGCACCGGACAGGGCGTCCTCCAGGAACAACCGAACAACCGTCCGGACTGACACATCCACTGCAAAGCCGCTCAACATCACAGCTTTCCACTAATTTATCACTTAGTCACTTTTGACAGCGCGATCTTGGATTAAAATGGGGAACGTGCAGGTAAGAAAACGGGATTTCCCAACTTTTAAAAACAACATTAGATTTGTAATTAGTGTAAAATGGAGGATCAGCCACTTTTAATGCTTTGAAACGATCCAGTGTACTGTGATGATCACTTATGCAGCGTCCGGGAGATTATTCTAAGGGTGTTATTTACTTCAGGAGATGTAAACAACACTTTCTGACAGCTGCGAGGCAGAAGTTGCGCAGTTTATTTGAGCAAAGGGAGTGAGTCCTGTAAGGCCTGGGCAGCAGCAGAAAAAGGGACGAGGCATTTCTCGGAAAGGCTGATCAATAAGGCTGCATTGTGCTAACGGAGGGGGGGGAGAGGAGAGGAGGCTGCCCACAGACTGCCGCATGACTCAGCGATCAGCCTGCTGCTGCACCCTTTTCCTGCGGGAGACCGGCCTACTAACAGGCCCTGTGATGATCCCTTGTATGAAGGTAGATATGGTGCAAAATGTGAGAGCGTGTAAAACCTGATGTGAGCACTTGCAGAAAAAAAATCTGAGCTTGTACATTTACACTTGTATAAAATATCCACGTAACTGTGAACCAAATGTACACTTGTAAAAAATATCCACGTAACTGTGAACCAAATTTGAAGTCACAGAAGAAGAAAAAATGTTGTAACTTGTCGAAAAAAAATTAACTTAGTGATGAAATGTTCACTTGCAGAAAAATACATATTTTTTAAAATATATTTTCCATTACAACTGCAACTTTATTTATTACAGTATATAATATTCAAAGTAATACTGGGAAAGTAATGGGCAAAATGTACCGTTGATTGATGCGCCATGTCAGAGGACTGGTAGCGACACGAACCGTTAGCCCCGCAGTCTCCAGTCACCCGAGCCTCGTCCTTCTGATAGCTCCGCCCCTTCGCTCCAACCCCCCTCCCTCCCCCACATCTACAGGTGAAAATTACTTTTGCGACACATTTATCGCAAGAAGTGTAGCAAAAGTCAAGACCGCAGATTCGTCGATTTATACTGCCACCGAGCAGATTCGTCAAGTTGTAATGACTGATTTGAGAGGTTGTAATAAATAAAGTTGCAGTTGTAATGGAAAATATATTTAAAAAATATGTATTTTTCTGCAAGTGAACTAAGTTCATTTTTTTCTACAAGCTACAAAACTTTTTTTTCTTCTTCTGTGACTTCAAATTTGGTTCACAGTTACGTGGATATTTTTTACAAGTGTAAATTTGGTTCACAGTTACGTGGATATTTTATACAAGTGTAAATGTATGCACACAAACTCAGATTTTTCTTCTGCAAGTGCTCACATCAGGTTTTACACGCTCTCGCATTTTGCACCATGTCTACCTTCATACCTTACAACCTCACTGTGTCATCATGCTTCACTGGGATTCTAGCTTCTTTGTTATTTCATTTTACATTTTACATCAGTTTGCAGTGTATAGAATCAGTAATCAGAGCTGTGAATTACATTTACGTACAATTTTGAGATACATGTATTTCCATTTTATGCTACTTTGTAGAATACTAGAATTCAGAGGTAAATTGTGTACTTTTGCTCCAATACAGTTTTTTGTACCTCTTGTTCCTTTGCAGATTTAGATAAATGATGTGAAATATAATCATCTCTTAAATCAGACTTTAGTTCCACCTGGAGTAAATTCACAATCTACCCTGCAGTATACAAAGTCATTCAAACCTTTAGCTTTGATTACACTTAAATGCATCAACATTTATAATCAAAACATATAATAAATATTATTCTGAAATGGACCAATCTGCACAATGAGTAGAATTACTTTAAGCATATGTTGATGTTAATACTTGTCTACTTTTGCAGGACTTTTACTTGTAACAGAGTATTCCTACACTCTGGTACTTCTACTTTTACTAAACTACATGATCTGAGTACTTATCCACCTCTGTCAGTAATTATAGGATACATGATCCTAACAGTTTGTGTAGTTGTATATGTTTGCTTTTATTTTATGTTTTGTATCTTCTTTTTTTGTAATGATCATATCACTTTTTGTTCTAGCCCACCCTTGTCCCATATGAGGATTTTGATGTCACTGCTGATATCAAGAATATCAGAAAAGCCTGTAAAGGTCTAGGTAAGTATGAATAGTGTAGTCTCATTCTTCTTCAACTGTGCAATTTGTTGTTTCTCTTCAGTCATTTATATTATTTAGTCTCTTGGTTTCTCTATTTGTGTGTGATTATTGCATCCATTACTTAATGTGCATTTACAATGGATCCACAAATATATATTGAATTAATCAGAAAGGTTATCAGATAAGTTGAAGATAGACATTAACAGACTGGTGCCACACAGCACAAAGAACATTGTAAGGCCAGCAGTGTTGTTATATCAATATCAGCAATACTTCCCTCTTATTTGATCAGTTGTTTTTGTATTACAACTGTCCTTGTAGCGAGACAAATATAACCAGCATATAAAACAAATGACCAATTATACAAATTAAAATTAAAAGCAGAAATTGTATGTATTTAATTACCTTACCATTAGCGTTTAGTACACATATTTGAATGATAATTTTCAAAGCAGAAAAACTGTATTTCTGATTTTACCAGAAACATGTCTGCCTTGCTGCCATTTTAATAATATACTTCTATGGTTAGGTGACAAGACATAGAAACTGCCTTCAAATGTTAGGCTCTAAGAAGTCTTTTAATAGTAAAATACTGCCTTGATGGTGAAGCTCCCATAATTGTATTACATCTCATTTAGCTGAAGCAAGTGACAATAAGTGCATTCAGCCAAGCGAAACCTTTCTACGTGCTGCAGTTTTTTTAAATTATTGGGCAACTCGCAGTCAAACCAGGTGGATTTTCATTCTGTGAAGTAAGATCTGTAAACTTTTGGCTCTCCATTTTATCAATGGGGTTCTTGTTCCACCATTTTACAGCCAGGATAGCAAACGGGAGTGTTTTTGTTGCCCTTTCGATTGGCCGATGAAGAGCGAAGTACACAAGCTAGAGTGTATGGTTTAATTCCAACCTTCTGGTGGTCATTCAGCCTACCAATAAAACATAACAGCCCATAGAACCAATTAGGCGGAAGTGTAGGGTTATACCACTTTAAATCTATGCTCCCTATGATGAATGATAATGGCCATTCGATGGGCTGATTACTAAAAGATATGTACTGCTTTATAATCTGCAGGGACGGATGAAGAAGTCATTGTTCAGATCCTGGCCAATCGCTCTGCAGCTCAGCGTGTGGAGATCAAGCGGGCCTACTTTGAGAAGTATGATGACGTAAGTACCTTACACTCGCTCTCTCATGCTCCTACATTTATTTACACATACACGTGAATGCAGTTGTTCCTTTTTCTGTTCAGGAGTTGGAGGAAGTCCTTAAGAAGGAGCTGACAGGTAGTTTTGAGAAGGCCACCATAGCCATGTTGGAGCCTCCTAATGTTTACTTCGCCAAGGAGCTGAGGAAGGCCATGAAGGGGGCGGGAACGGACGAAGACGTGCTCGTCGAGATCCTGTGCACGGCCACCAATGAGGTCGGTCAATCTGTGATACTATCCTTTGATACTACATGTTTTTATTTGTACCCAATTTCTACAGGTTAACTATTAGAAACTATTTATATTCTGTATGCGTTATTTAACATGGAGTCTATCTTCGTGGCAGTTTTTCTGATTTTCTGAGAACACTGCTTGGCCTCCATTTTGACAAAATCCATAAAGTGAGAAAGAGCTTCGAGCAGATATCCAATGTTGTAATTCAAAAGCTCTCCACATAATTGCCCTGTCTAACCTTTTGTTAAATCCTTAGTTTATAAAATATGCCATAACAGACAGTTAAATCCAAAGTTGTATAAATGACTTTCCAGTCATGGGGGAATAATTATCTTGGGGTTTGTAACTCAAAGTGACCTATTTGTATATAACACAGTCATATGATCCATTTCAAATGTAAAAATGTTGATGCTCTTGTTTGCCTCTTCTACAGGACATTATGAGCTACAAGGAGACTTACGCCGCTGGTGAGTTCTCTTTCAGTCTGAATCATTTATATACAGCGACCAATCTGAGGTTCCTCTCATACTGGAAAGAGCGATAATTCAACCAGCATGCGGAACAGATACATACTAAGTTTTATATTTGTCCTAATGTTGTGGGCGTTTTCAGTTTTGGGGGTGAGTCATGGAGTCACGAGATATGTTTTCCTCATGTTTTTCACTGGCCACAAACAGTGCGATGTTATCCTCGTCAGAATCACAGTTGATTCATTGCAAAATAACTAAGCTCTCAATAACCTTATTTTTATCCCGTGTTAAGACACATTTTCACCGTACACTTTTTTATTTTGTAGTTCTTTTTCATATATATTTTTTCCAGAAGCTAATGCATAAGTGTCTTAAACTTACATTCTGTTTGATAGCCACCAGGGGCTGACAAAGGGGTTTAAAAAAAAAAAAAAAGTCAATATAAGTCTATGAGAAAATGACCCTACTTCTGCTTGATTTGATACCTCAATAAGTGTATGGTCTCCATCACTAGTTTAAAGTCTTCTTCAATACAGCATGATGTTCATTTTGTAAAAGATAGTCCCATTTTTAGTTAAGTTGAAAATATGGCAGCGAATGCTTTAGAGCGGGGCTTCCTTGTGATTGAAAAGTCACGACCAGGGTGTTAGAATAAGGGTCTGTTTAGTCTTAACACTGTAACCCTTTCACCGGGTTTCTTTTTGTTCAGGAAAGTTAATTGTAACCTTTTGGTCATCTAAAAATGTCCTAACGGCGTGCGGTTTTCATTTAGCTTCACTTCACAGTGTGTTTTAAGTGTCGACTGTTTCCCTCCTACCTTACAGTGCATGAGCGTGAACTGGATGCAGACATTGAAGACGACACCAGTGGAGACGTGAGGAACCTGCTGACGTCACTGCTGCAGGTAAAGTCCAGTTTAACCATCGACAAAACGTAGCAACATTTATAGCACCAAAGGAAGGTTGCAGTAAACAAAGAGACCGCGTTTTGAAAAACAATTAAGTGGAAGTCTTACATTTGGATGGAAGCCATGAAGAGAAGAACAATACCACTTCTCTTCCTCTGATAATGGAAGCCCCATTGTTCTGCATGCTGTGGGTCGCCCACTGAGACATTTGTCAAACATCCCATCATCGGCATGCTGCTGGCCCCGTGCCAGCTTTTTCCGCCCTCCCACCCTTTCTGCTTCCCCTCTCTCTTCCTTTCCCGCAGAAGGGAAAGACAAACACAGTGTGACTCACGTTCACAGCGTGACCTCCGATCCAAAGAGGCCTTCACATATGTCCCATTGATGTGCAGCAGATGATTGTTATACCTTAAATGCCTGAGATTACATTTGCAACCTGTCATTTTGACTTTTCCATAACTTTACATGCCTCGCCTCGTTGATCCCTCCTCTTAAACCTGTCTTCTTCCTCTCCGTGTCCCCCTCTTTTCCTCTCTAAAGGCGAGTAGAGACGAAGGCTATGAGGTGGATGAGGAGTTAGCCGAACAGGATGCCGCATCTTTGGTTGAGGTACGTTCCCAGATGCTTCGTAATTCCCCTTTGTACTAGTAGCCTTATTCATAGTTTGCCCATTGAATAACCCCAGTGTTTGCAATGTGACGTGATCTAAGGCTTAGACGGCAAGATTGAATAAATCAAGCTTGTTTTTGTCGTATTGCTGCAGTGTGGCTTTTCCTACAGGAATGGATTGTTGGATCTTCGTGAACATTCACTCCTTAAGCATGGAGCTTCATATTTGAAGTATCACTCTCAATAGCGAGTGTGTGCAGAAACAGGAATCTGCGAGATTGACCGCATTTCCTCACTTCTCACTACATACTACAATGAGGTTTATAGTCCTTCACAAACAACCCCCGAGGCAGTTCTCTTAACCACGCTAGCATCTGGAATGTAGGGATGGAAATTGTGGTCTGTTGCCCCAATCTTTCATCCCTGACACGGAAATATCCCATCAACTATTAATGGATTGTAACCAAATTTGGGACGCACATTCTCGTTCCCCAGAGGATAAATCATTTGAAATCATCCGATTGTTTAGATTTGTTGACTTCTTTGGTATTTTCAACCAAACTACCTTTTAAACTAATGCCATTCCAATGATGAGCTCTAGGCTTTGTGTTTGGTGCTCATGCTAACATCCTAAGATGGGGACTTGGATACAAATAATACCTGATGAGCAAAAACACATTAGCATTAGCTTAAATGGCTGCTTTCTTTTAGTAGGCTACATCACAGAGCTGCTAGCATGGTTGGATACTATGTGGTTACCATATCATAATGAGGTTCCATATGTTGTAACACTAAAACGTTTTGGCTATTTTGTGTGGATAATAATGTGTTTTTTCCGACTAGTGGGAGGAATATATCCAATTAAACATTGGGTGATTATTTTACAAACCCGTCTAGTTCGCCTGTAGACTTCTTAAAAATGTACCTAAAAATTGCATTAGATAATGCCTCATTTGCATTGAACAGAGTATTTCAGAAAAGTTTTAATACAAAAGTGATTGTCTTAATTTAAGTGAAAACTGGGGAAGTTCCATGGTGATCTGTATAAGTAACATGTGTTTACCCCATTCTCCTGACTGCCCTTCGAAACGTACTGTATTACTAATGGGAACAACGACCGAACTAACAAAAATAAGATGAAGTTTGTTTGACATGGCATTAAAACACGCCAATGCTGTCTTTTAATGTACTCTTTTTGTATCCCTGTCAGGCAGGAGAAGGCAGGTTTGGCACTGATGAGACCACCTTCAACTTCATCCTGACTCACAGGAACTACATGCAGCTTCAGGCCACCTTTAAGATCTACGAGTCGGTAGGAACTGCTCACATTCCTGCAATAACAAGCTACTTTTTAAACAATTCATCTGGGCTTTCATCACTGTTGTACGTCTCATTTCTCACCTTACTTGTTCCCTTGCAGCTTTCAGGGACTGACATTTTGGACACCATTAACTCTGAAGCAACAGGAACTCTCAAAGAATGCTACATTACTCTAGGTAGGTTGGACTTTAACGCGATGTTCGCAAGCCATGACTTATCCAATCAAAAGTCAGTATTTTTAATAACACCTGCTGCTTGTGTGTTTGTTTTATAGTCAGGTGTGCTAAGAACCCGCAGCTGTATTTTGCCCGACGCCTGAATGCCGCCATGAAGGGGGCGGGCACTGACGAGGACACGCTCATTCGCATCATTGTAGGCCGCTCTGAGGCAAGTAAAAAAAATGTGCTCAATTTTTTAAAAACAAAATAACCAATAAGAAAGGATTTGTTGTGACTGCAGTGTTATGTTGTTAACCCCACAGTTCGACCTGGAGACAGTGAAGGACATGTACCTGGAGAAATACGACGTTACCCTGAAAGACGCTCTGGATTCAGAGTGCGGTGGAGACTTTAAACGCCTCCTCATCGAAATCCTGCACTAAAACATCTCTTCTTCTTACAGGCCTGGAACAACATATGTAATAACTAAACAAAATCTAATACATTTTCATTTTACTCTGCAGAAATTATTGTAATTATTTGCTGCAATCTGGACACAATATGAAAAGAATAATTTTCTAAAATATATTACAAACATGTCAAAATGATTTACGACAGATTTGCAGGGGTTAAGGCAACATCTGGAAGTTGCAATTACCATTAAAAATAATTATGTAATAACCAAAACAAAATGGATGTCTTCATTCATAAACAATTGTATACAATCATAACAACAATGTCCATTTGATCCATTCAAGTATGAATCAAACCAATCCTCCTTGAAACATGCGCAGGAAGGAGGAAGACTGGTCTGTTATTATATTATCCACATATTACATTTTCATTAAAGAAAGTTACAACTCCTCCATTTTGTAATAACCAATACAATATGTGTTAAGTTATTGCAAAATGTGTGAAAATGTTTAGAAAAATATGGATATTATTACATAATCAATATAAAATGTGTTACCTTTTGTGGAATTATTACATAATGTGTGGTTTCAATGCCTTATTTAACCAATGTGACAACATCTCTCCCCACTCATTCTTCCTCCTCCTCCTCCTGTGTATACCCCTTTACCAGTTTTACTCATTCACACATGGTGAACTTACATTCATAGCGTTTAAATACACAGTTTTGACAACAACATTACACTCTTACTGTCAAGGTGCTTTGAATGTTTCTTATCCTTTTTTGACAATATTATGACAGCATCGTGGAATGTGTTAATGTTAATGTTTTTATCTAAATAAATAGTGTTCTTTATTCACACTCGACAGCTTTAAATAAACATTTCACATTTAAGTTGTAGGTCAGCATAAACGACATGTTCTCTTATATTTGTCGCCTTACTCATTTCTAATAACTGTAATAGCCTCAAAGATGCCTTTCAGAAGATGATGGCGATGCAATTTCTTTTTTGTTGCAACACTTAAGTGCCGAATTTTTAAAAAGTAGAGGATTTAATATACATAAATAAACCCTGATTTCATAAGCCTCAACTCTTCAAGTATGCAGTGTCGGGGTTTTGTAGCTACATCCCTAGTTTTTTATTAGGGATTTTTAACTGTTTGTAGTCTTATTTTTAAGTCAAAGCTAACATCCTGCCTCTTACATTTACACACTTTATTAGACAGTTTCCTGTTCTCATTTACTGCATTAACATTTACTACAGTTAAACTCCTAAATAATACATGTGTAAAACTTGACTTAATGTGCTTTAAAGATTATTAGATGATCTTAATATTTAAAAAAAACATAGGTTTTGCTCTAACCCCATAGTACAAATGCTGATAATGAACTACATGTATGGAATTGTATCTCAACACACTTTATTCAAAACCAACTATACTATATTACTCTAGCATTATAAATAAATATGATACATTGTTGTATTGCCATATAGCAAAAGAAGACTAACTTATATGAAAGAGGTTGTTATTAACCTGTTGTAATGGCATTATTATCCAGTG
Source organism: Pseudochaenichthys georgianus (assembly GCF_902827115.2). Taxonomy (NCBI): domain Eukaryota; kingdom Metazoa; phylum Chordata; class Actinopteri; order Perciformes; family Channichthyidae; genus Pseudochaenichthys; species Pseudochaenichthys georgianus. The sequence goes on along the minus strand of NC_047519.1, from coordinate 12,493,296 downwards.
GTAATAAAATAACTTCACCCAAAATGTGTTATTATCTTTATTTCCTGTAGGGGGCAGCATTGCACCACCATTTAGTACATGGTGCATCTCAGGAAGAAATGACATGCAAGTTATTAAAATCACAGTGAAATCACTTATGTTATAATTGTATTGTGCTTGTAACGTATTATGACGTGTATTACTCATTTTAAATAACCATTTGCTCTTATGTCAACTAAAATGTATGTGTTTCTGTTTTATAATGTGTGTGGTGCTGGCCTATGATCCAAAGCAACATAACAGTTGCTTTTTATAATATCTAGCCCAAAAGATTTCTGACTTATGCGCAGAAACAGTGGGACGCCTCTGGGCGACTGTAAAGCAGGTAGAGGAGAAGAAAAGTTCACAACAAGTGAGAACTGCTTCCAGATGCACTGACAGGAGCAGCTTCTCATTTTCATTCCCACGGCTTTCTTCTTCTCTTTCTCCCACTCCTCTCTATGTATCTTCCTCTCCCCTCACATTCCTTGATGTAATGGTTGTTTCTGTATCAAGGGCAAGGTTAGGAGTACCCTTGCATCCTGCACATTCTTGCTACCTGTATGTTCACGGTCTGTGTGCCATATGTAGCCCTGCTGCTTGCTCATGCTCTGAAGGCGGTGTGCACCACACATGCCTGTTCATTTCAGACAAAGGTGGGGGGTGGATTCCATGCAGTGTAAGGACTCAAGTATGACGTGTCAGACTCCCTTTTGAGAAATATTTGTCTCTAAATATTGTGATTTTTGGAAGGAAACAAATTCTATTACAACATGTTCCTGATTAATGTCTTAATAGAAACAAAGGGATTGGAGGAAAATTATTTGGGTGGGTCGGGGGGTAGAATTTTCAGTTTAGCTGTTTTCCAAAGCAGGCCCGACAGGGTAAGGAATATCTCGAACGCCCGCCCTTCAGAAAACATGCCTTACCCTCCTCCAATAAGAAAAACACTGCAATAACCTCCCCCGGATAAGAATAAAAGTGCCTTATCTTAAAAGAATGAAAATACAATCCCCTTATTGGAAAACAACTGCCGTGTTCTTAGAATAAAAAGCATTACACAGCACCAATAGGAAAAAATACTTTTCTTTCTTTTTACAATTATTTCTAGAAATAAAATATCAATAAATAAGTCAAACTACCCTCCCTGACTGTCCTTCCAAACCAATTGCTGCACAGTCCCAAAAATACCATGATGCAAATATTGACCATTTATCTTTAAATGATTTCTTATGGAAAGTTAAAATAGTTTAATGACACTAAATACATTTGCTTTGGCATGTAGAGGCTGGGGAAATTGTTTAAAATCCTAAACTAAAGTCTAAAAGCCATGTAATAAAGTATCTAGAAGAACAAGTATGGCTTAAACATAAACCTCTGTTTGTTCTTACAGGCAAACCTATTCACTGCTTAAAGACACATCCACACCGACTCAACACACCTTCCTCCATCTGTACTCTATTATCCAGAGTGCTAATGCGTAAGGGCAACTTGTCCTGCCAGACAGTGCTCCACTCTCTATACTGTAGGCGCTGACCTTTTTCCTTAAGCGTTTATCATTGTCAAACCACAGTACCTCACCCAGCAAGTCATCCATCAGCCTGGGGGTGTTTTCAATTTGTCTCAAGCTATGCTTTCTTTCTCTTCTGTTTGTCGACCTACCTCTGCTTATTGTCTTCTGTCTTGACAAGACTGAGGCTTAGTTCACTGTGCTGCTCATGCTTTATTCGTAGCAAAGGTCTGGTCAAGCTACCTAGAACTAGAGAAAATCAGACAGTGGGACAATGTAGAAATGGTCGCGTCGGCACTCTTTTGATCCCTACACCTTCATGACACAAACCTGCATATTAATGGACTAATCCCCTAAAAGTCATGATTATGGAATAATCTATAGCACACAGTAACCTGGGGGTCATAACTTCTAAGGCTGGAATAACAACATCAACTGGTCTACTGGTTTTCATAGAACATATGCCCTGGATCGTAATATGCTTTTGATCTTGTGCCAAAGCAGAGCAGCACACTAGGAAGGAGAGGGGTTGTCATTGGGAGTGTTTAGGAAAGCCATTTTGAGGTTAACTACCGGGCTAATATAATTTCAACTGTTTAAATTCATGATAAAGGATCTGTTCTTTGATGTTTAATAGGAAACACCTGGCAGCTTCTGCTAGGGCACATTTATCCAATGCAGTCACCATGTTGCTAACTGTGGCACGTGAGGAAAAGCCCATTATTAGGACAAGATACCATCATTGGCGGTGGTGGCGAAGTCGATAGGGACTTGGCTTGGCAACTGGAAGGTCACCAGTTCAAGTCCCGGCAAGACCAAGTGCTTCCGTTCCCCACACTGCTCCCCGTGCGCCGTTCAAAATGGCAGCACACTGCTCCTAACACTAGGATGGGTCAAATGCAGAGAAACAATTTCCCCACGAGGGATTAATAAAAGTCCATCTTAATCCAAAAAACATACACTGTGATAAGGTTTGTCAGTTGGCAGTTTTTGACTAGCTGTGGTTACAAAATAGGCCTGGCTACTACTAAAGCCGAGCTATAACTCTCAGCTACGTCCTAATTAGCCAAATACTTTCAAAGCTAATGCTAAAGCTTGCTAATAAAGGTCAATGCTTGATTATAGTATCAGTAGAATTAGCATGTGGCAAGTAGATGAAAGTCTTAAAAACAACTACTCAGCTATGTCAGTCCCAGCGCTACAACTTTCCTAACATTACATAACATTAGCTTAGTGGTGGTAGTTAAATTCACGTAGGCCTACTACTATTTGAACTACTTTTAGCTTTAGCTTGCATCTTTGCATAGGCTATAGTGATTAGTCAAATTGCTTGTGTTGTACAGTTAAGTACTATAACTACAAACTACTAAAGAGGAAATATTTTGTATTAACCTTTTGTTGAAATTCAGATTCTGCTTTGACAAAAATAAAAAGGGTTGTTAGAATTGTACAAGTCGGATGATACATGATGAGATAGACTCCAGGCCCGTTTTCTTAGACTAGCGGTTGAGTTTGTCAAACAGATAAAAAAGGTGCAAAAAATATAAATTATGGTCATTTTCTCAGAGTCCTCTATTCAATCTGACCTGCTTTAGCGCACAGTCAAAGCGGCCCCTTCCAGTTCATTTCAAGTCACTTCCACAATGGCTTTACTTCTCACACCCTGGTTCTACACAGAGACAGCAACACACAATCTGGCAAAACTATTTATTGGATTTCAAATAAAACATCAAATATACACTTTATTACAGTTTGCTTTGAGTAAACATTAACTATATCTTACGGTGTAAATAATGAAGATAGTATACTATCTCTCCAGGACGGTTACACCTGGCCTTAGTGAAACATATGATTGTCTTTAAGTCCATAATATGCAGAAAAGTGGTCATTAAACAGGGCATGCAGTAGAAATTCACATTAGAAAATGGTGGCTAACATGAAACACATGCTCTTAAAAAACACTCCTGAATGAAACCAGCAGCGAACTGCTTTTAGTGACAGCAAACAATGCTGTAGCCACAGTGGGAATGAGCTGAAGACCTATTAGAGTCAACAGAGTAACATTATTACATAAATAAAGGGAGAAATACAGCAAATACAATTTCGGAAGTGTGAGAAAATAGTTTAGAGCCATCAATTACGAAATAATTACACTTAAACTTGCATTGATATAAATAAGGTTGATGAATAATGCTACTTTTTTTGCACAAAATACAAATACAAATCAAATGAGCTGTAGGCTACTCACTACAACATCAAGCAGCTTCAAGCAACAGTTCAACATTTTGGAAATAGCCTATTTACAATTGAGTCATACAAGTTGGCTCTCTCAACTGCAGTCTTGCATCTGAAGATGCTTATCTGACTGTAAACAAGGTGTAGTGCAGAAAGGATAAGTTGGCAAGATACTGTATCTGTTGGCTACACTGGTCTCTCCGAGAAATAGCCAGATCGAGAGTCAGACCGATATCCAGTGGGTTTCAAGATCGTAAAAGTGCTAATAAGCATATGTTTACCTGTATTCTCAAAGGTATTCTTACCTTTGGACTGAGCCGGGCTAGTGTTTAAGCTACCAAGATGCTGGCAGTAGCTTGATATTTAACACAGATATAAGAATGATATAGATAATCTCATGTAACTCCCCATAAGAAACTAAATAAGCGTCTTTCCCAAACAATCTAACTACTGTATGCCTATTAAATCAAACTAATCAAAAATGTCCATCATATAAATGGCTTAGCTTCCACTGAACTGGAACAACACGGTGAAGCTGTGTCTCTCTGATGTTACGCTGCTACCCAGAGGATCGACACTCCACTTCCTGTTTGGTAGCTGATCTGGTTGACTCGTCCGCGTACACAGTCAAGTGTGAAGAACACAGCTGTACCGTTATGAACCTGGAAGGACGCCCGCAGGCTAACACTGGCCCAACGACTTCCCTCAGGCATCTGACCCGCCACCTGCTGGGCCAGAGGGACCGGTCGCACTCCCTCCGCCTCTCGGCCTCCTCCTGACCCATCCGGATCGTTACGCTTTAAAAGAGTCACCTTGACCAGGTTGCAGGAATGTATGAGTTTGAGATCCATAGCCACACTGACTGTGCCGCTCTCCTTGAAAACAAAATCTCGCTTTTGATCTGTTGGACCTTTCCCTAACAGCCCCATCTGAGAAAGCTGAGCACTGGTCTGGCGGAAGAACAGCGGCTTGTTCCGGACTGCTCCTGACGGTAGGCCGGAGTTGGACACTGATGCCGTCAGAGAGGAAGACAGAGCAGCAGGGACCCAAACCAAGCTGAGGATACTGATGCCGGTCTCGTCTCCAAAGAAGCGTACATTGCACTGAGCAGGAGAGAGGATCTCAAAACCTAGGGTGTCCCCAGAGCCAACTTTAGCCACTCCTGTCAGAGATAAGGACGTGTCTCGATAGTGGACGCCTGGTTTGAAGGAACGCCCCAACTCAGAGCTGGTTCCGTTGCGGTTCAGGTACGCTAACAGTTGGAAGCCCTCACTCACACACGCCTGGCCCATGGAGTACAACGCCTGCTGAAATACGAACCGCACGGTGCCACTTTCTGAAAAACGGATCCCTCGGCCATCATGCGTCAGCCCCACAACGTAAGGGTCAGACGTGGAGCTGGTGCGGAACACCGGGCGATAGTTGGTATGGTAGTGTGGGGACACCATTGCCTGTGCTGTCATGGCAACAGCCCCGGTGTCATGTGAGAGCCAGAGAAGACTGAGTGAAGCTGCTGAAGTGTCGTACAGCTGCAGACCATCGTTGCTTTGGTTACAGTGGTTGCTGGCACTCCGGAGGAAGAGGGATATCTTGTTACCTGGGGCGACTTCTGCTACCCCGCTGATGCTGACACTCTGGAGGGACCTTTCTTCCCGCTGCTCTACCCTGATGCCACTGAGGTCACGACCTTCAGAACTGTCTGTGTTGTTCATACGTAGGCACAACTGGATGAAGCTACGGCAACCGTGGCTTACCGACAGGTTCTCATCAAGCCAGACCAGACCGTGCTGCCTGAGCACCAGGCGGCCTTCTTCGGCGGACAGTAGCACTCCGTCGCCTCTTCCCGTTATTTGAAGCTGCACGCTAGGGAAGGCATGAGCCAGGAAGTTGCCTTTTGCGCCAGGCAGACTGACCTCTCCAGCCCAGGAGAGAGAGAGCGCGTTGTCACCAGCAGGAACAGGGCCAGAGCAGATGGCGTCTGCAGTGAAGGTACAAGGGGAAGCAACGGGATCTCCATCGCACTCATTGCAGGCCTGACACTCATCCATGTCCGAGTGGTAGAAGTAGTCGTGGCCGCACATTCCTGAGTTGCCATCACGCTCCGTCATGCTCTGGCACCTGAAGCCACCTGACGATAGAGAAACAAAGACATGATGGTTGAACATTTTATTCTAAAAGCAGTGTCTCTAGTTATGAATAATCATTCTTTTAGTTCAGCGAATGGAAAAGAAGGCCAATGTAGGAATGTTTTTTGTTGTAATATAATGTAGACTCTTTACAAAAGTTAGGGTTAGGGTTAGATAGTAATTACCATCAGACTATGTGCAATATGTGCTATATGTGCAATATATACATTATTATATACATATGCCATTAATAACTGTGTAATATATACCTGGCTGCTAAATCCTAAGAACTGTTACAGGATTTGCATTTTGAAAAGTATTTTTTTTACTTTTATTTTTTTATTATATTTTGTATTATATCATAACTTAGTACTTTTTTTAACATATGTAACATTAAGCTGTCTGTGGCTCTTAAGGTATTCTGATTCAGATTCTGATAATTAATGTTACCTGGAGTGTTGAGACACTTCTGTCGATCTCCACACAGATCAGATATTTCAAGGCATTCATCTCTGTCCTGTAACGACAACACAAATGAACACTTTCAATGTTAAAGCATCTATGGTAATCACTCAGCCACCCTCCTCTGTGGTTCCCCATCAGTCAGCTCAATGTTTTTCCTGCCACAACTTTATTGTTTTGTTTGGCATTAACATCCCTCGGAACCAACTGTTCTGGAGAGGCGGGAATTGTTTTACAGAGTAAATTCCACACACCCAAACTATTACACAGACACAAGTTTCTTGCTGTTTTGTTCGTTATTTGTTTTCTCGTCTGTCTTTTATGACAATTCTACTTTGGAGAGAATGTAGTGGTAAAACACCCACCGCCGACACAAGCTTTGCTTTTGTTTCCAATGCTATAAAGTTGGACTCAATGTGAAGCGAAGAGGCACTTGTTCCTCTTAAATGTTTCTTCGTCTCATCGACGGAGTGTAATTGAACAGGGGGCAATCGTTCATTTTGTGCATGTGTGACCACATCCTTAATGTATTTGTCATAGTTGAATTGCAAGTCTATGACAATACTATCATTATCAACCTATAGTAAAATGATGTACATAATAGTCTTATCATACCATCTATGGACATGACCTTGATCCTTTTTGCAGACATCATATTGCCCGTTGTGTTTACATTTGTGCAAGTTAACAAAAGAATGTCCCCAACATGTTCGCCAGCATGATGCAGAATTATCAATGGGATTTTCATCTGTCATATATTGTTTTGATTATTTATTTATAGCCACAACCCTAACCCTATATTTAATTTAAGTACATTTTGATTATTGAAATGTGTGAATATTCTCATGGATGTGTTGCTTTTTGAGAAGGAGTACTTGCATTCATAATCAGTGTCAAATAAAGACCATTAAATGAAAAAAATATAATTTATCATATTGCATGTTTCTTGGACGATATATCATCCAACAAAATAAGTTGTAATAACAAGCCTACGTTACGTATAAAGATGATAATGCTTACCTGGCAGATTCTGTCAGCGTGGATTGAACACTGTGCGACCAGGAAGAAGCCGGCGGGACAGACGGTACATTTCTCACAGCGAGGATGACCGCTGATGAAGCTGCAGTACTCCTCAGGACCGCAACTCTCACAAGCCATCAGGGGGCGCCCCACCTGTAAGCAATGAATACTTTATTAAACATCACAGACAGTCAAATCATACAAATGTGCATGTATATCCTCCTCTGTGTTTGAGCATATACTCCCTGTGTGTAATGTGTGTAAACACAACAGAGTGGAGAAAGACATTTCCCTGTGAGGGATTAATAAAGTTCTTCTTCTTCTTCTTCTTCTTCTTCTTCTTCTTCTTCTTCTTCTTCTTCTTCTTCTTCTTCTTCTTCTTTTTCAAAGTAGGATACACAGAGAGGCTAACCAGATGTCAGATGTTGCTTATATTTTAACTAGTCGAAATCTTTTAACATTTTGTAGAAGTAAGTTTGTAGAAGGTATATTCATTTATATTATGACTCCAGATTCTTCTATAGTAGTTTGTGCTTTCGCAGAAGATCTTTTAAAGGTCACCTATTAGGGCGAATATTCGAATATTCGGTGCGGAGAGATTTGTATTTTTTTTTTAATACATTTTTTTTTCACATTTTTTTTTTTCACATTTTTTTTTTTTCCCCAAAAGGTTTCATCATAACACGCTCCGAATCCGAGACACCTGACAACACGCTGTTAAGCAGAAGCGCAGATAGAGCATACTATTACGATTTATATGTATTTATTGTATCAGTACTCGCAAACATTAAAACTAAATGTGTCCTCTGCATTTAACCCAGCGCAGCACCCGGGGACCAAATCTGGTTCCACATTCCGTCTATAACATTTTACAACCTGAACAGTCAAACAAAGATACAAAACACATATTTCAGCTGCCAGCTTCATGTTGCTGGCATTGTCGTGGACAACGGCTACTCGCTTATAATTCGGAATGGCAAAGGCGTCCGCCACTTCTCCAAGCTGTTCTGCAATATTTACTCCCGTATGGTTTACTTCCATTAGTTACAGAGTTTCCACTCGCGAGTTATGAAATGACAGGTGACAGCCATATACGCCTCCATACGCACCGAGGTGGTCCAAATGTCCGTTGTAAAACTTACGGCAGTTGAGTTTTCAATCTGAGTTACAATTTGGTCTCGGTGATCGCTGTACTTCAGAGACATGGCATCTAAAATACTGGAGCGTTTGGGGACAGTGTAGCCGGGCTCCATCTTCTTCATTAATTTTCTGAAGCCTTCGCCTTCGACTATGTAAATGGGTCTCATATCCATAGCGATGAAATGTACTATGGCATCTGTTATCTCTATCTTTCTTTTCTCCGTTATCGTTTTTTTTAACTGTAGGGTCTGCTGTATTGTTGAGGATGTTGATGGCTGGGATGCGTGGGGATGCACCTATGGCCACAATGTATTATTAGGCTGAGCTACTCAACTTTATGCCAATAATTGCCTTAGCCCCAGATGTTCCCACATTACTCCTATTATTTTCACTATGCTGATAAAATTAAAAAACTAATATAAAAAAATAATTCGGTTGCTTGCTTGCAACTATTTTCCAAGCAAAGTAAGTGCACGTTTTTATCATGTTTAACGTTACTGTTTAAACGGCGGATAAAGCAGCTTCATCATGGCAACTTCACAACAGCTAAACTAAGCTAGGTTACAGCATCCAGGTGACTTTTCAGAGTTGTTGTGCCACCGTGGTAGGCCAGTTTCTTATCACATATTTGGCACACTGCCTTCTTTTTACCGTCGTCCAATTTAAAATGGTCCCACACAGCTGAAGTCTTCGGCATTTTATGGGTGAAACGAGGTGAAGCGAGGTGAAGCGTGCCATTTGCGTTCGTGACTGTGAACAGTGAACGCAATGTCAGGAGCACAGGCTGAGATTGTATATATTTCCGCATTTTAACAGTGCAATTCAAAAGTATAAATATAGTATAAGAATATGGCAATTCGCCTTTATTAATAGCATACATTTAGAAAAATATATTAATTTGTTTGAAAAATATTTTATTTTTAAAAATATTTTTTTGTTTGAAAAAAAAAAAAAAAAAAACGAATATCCGAATAATGAAATTGAAACCCGAATAGTTGGCCAACGAACGAATATTCGAATAGTCGAATATTCGGGTACAGCCCTATCACCTATTATGCAAAATCCAGTTTTTCATGTCTTTTCTACATCAACATCCCATCTGTGTAAAGAGATTCTATAAATGTCAGGAAAAAACATTTGCTCACTTTTTGTCCTGATCCATTTCTATAAAAACCAGTCTGAAAATGAGCTGACCAGAATTTGGCCACTTCATGATGTCATAACGGTTTATTGGCTTGTATAACCATAAACCGATAACCAATCACGGTAACTGCCGCCCACCTTATCACCTGAATCCCCTCCTATTATGTATTTATTTCAACAAGGACCATTCATACAAATACATTAGTCACAGAAAAGAGAAGATATGAATTATGCCAGATCTGCAGTCCTCACGCAGGTACATAACAATCAACAAACACTAAAAACATTGCATAATCTCTATCACACAAACAATTATAAAACAAGATTTAAGTACAGGTCAATAAATAATACATAGTACAGTTCAAATATAATATTACAATACAGTTCAAATTGGAAAACTCAGATTAGAGTGTAAATAATGTTGGCATGACTAGTTGCTTAATATCTTCTTTCTTTTTTGCACCATAAGACAATGAGTTAAAGTCAGTACAGGTTTTAAGATCACCATTGTGTTCTTTTTAACCAAATGTCTCTCAGAGGGCCGTGGGGAGGGGCTTCTTATTTTCATCTGAAGTAACAGACAGAGAATCAGCACTTTGGAAAATGGGATGCTGCAATGCATGATCTGTTTGGTACACTTCAGAGGCATGTTTTGTATATATCTGAGACGTACTATATTAATTAAAAACAGTATAATTGGGGACCTTTAAGAATTTGAAACCAAAAATTGAGATTTTCTTGCAAGCCAATGGCTGGCATGTAAGTCAAGCCAATTGTACATTACTGTATTGTACATTCAAGTACAAATAACTTTTAACCCAGGGTTTTTAGTTTGTCTGATGATGTAAATATCTGATTGGCTACTGGTTGGCAGTAGCTGTATAGAAAGTAGTCTGTAGAGACTTGACTTGTGACCTAGAGGGTTACTGGTTCAAGTCCCAGAATGGACCAAATACAGAGAGAGGAGTAGAAGAAGAACTGTTGTCTTTTTTTCACAAAAGCAGTGTACAGTATACAGGACCGTTAGTAACCCTCGATGCCTGATTTATCCTGCAGCTCACCTCCATCACGCTGGCTTCCATGTCCACCTTGTGCAGAGAGAGCGCCTGCTGAGCTTGGTGGGCTCGAACCTGCCCGTTCATGCTTTCCATGTGACTGTCCATCTCCGCCTGGAGGCTCTGGAAAGACGTTTGTTTGATGCTGTCCATCATGATGCTGTACTGGGCTTTAACCTGGAAGTGGAAACAAATACAAGTGCACATTTCTTTTTAGTATGATCATGATAATAATCACCAGGACTTGTGTGTTCACCACGATGAATACACAAAGTAAACACTATGATTATTTATTCCAGGCAACCCCATTAGTCTGCTCTGCTTATAATTGTGGTGCAGACCCTTCTCCTCCTCTGCTCCACATTATGGTAAAGCTCCTCCATAGGGAGGTCATCTGTCATCCAACACGTCTGCATGTCAGGTGTTTTCCATCCACCCCTTCTTAGTAATTGTTCAATGCTATAATCACAGCCTAATAACAAAACCACAAACTATCAACATCTTCTTTTTCATCATCGATCACAGAGGCCGTACTTGCTCCATCTGTTCGTACATCCTCCTCTGCTGCTCCAGTATTTCTCTCTGCTGGTTCACCAGCGTCCCCTGCTGCTCGCTGAGGAGCCTCTGCAGCTCCTTGACCTCGTCCTGCTGGCCCCTGAGGGCCTCAACCAGCTTCTCCTGGCTCTTAGACAGGGACAGCTGCAGCACAAGAGCGTCCTCAGAGGGAAGCTCATTGTTGCCTGTGGCAGAGAAAAACAACTAGTACATATATCACAGAATGAGGTTACACAATGGTGATGAAATGCTACATTTCTATATTTGCATTACAAATCTGGTGTCTGCCATTATTCTGGGGAGTTTTTCCCCATTACACAATAACATTTAAACATGCATACGATTTTGAAAACTTTGCAAAATACTGCTTGATTCTAAGAAAATGTGGATTGTTTTATTAAATTAGACGTTTTAAATCAACCAGGACTGAAATCGTAAAGTTTGCTACTTCAAGTGTTTTTCATTTCTCACTGAGAAAGCTGCAACTTCACTTAGATGTCTTTATCTAAAATGTAACTTTTTTGGCAGATTCCTCCCAGACTGACACTGACCTGGTTTCATGTCACATGTCAACTGTATCCATGCACCACGATCCGTCCCAACGTCTGGAAGCTCATCCAGAAACTGCGCCGCTCTGTCCGTCACATGAACCGGGGACGAGTGCCCTCCTCTCCCGTCGTCTCCTCCATGCGTCCCGCATCCTTCCCCGACGCAAGGCTTGGGCGTCTGGCGCATCCGGAGGGGAAGTTTACATCCGATCCCTTTGCACCCATGCGTTGCACCGTCATCACCCGTGGGACGATGAGAGACAGACGTCGGACATGTCCCACCGACGCAGCCAGGATGGAACACCTCCGCCGTGATGGTCCTGGGGTTAGTCCTCCTTATGCCATCCGTCCCTGCTGGCTGCACGAAGCCTCCCTGCTGAGGTTGGATAATGGTGTACGGGGATAAAGGCGCGCTCTGGCCTTGGTGGTGACTAAAATGAGCATCCTGTTGGTAACTCGGGTACACATGTCCCTGTCTGGACTGTGCAGAGTGAGGAATCTGTCTCCTGGGTGCTGCAGCCTCCGTGCGCCTTTGGCAGTGTGCTCCGACGCACGGTCTGCTCCAGTCCTGGCCAGAAAAGCAGCGCGCGCCCCGGCAAATCTCGCTCGCAGCCCGATTAAACAAAGATGTTACACAGAGTAAAAATAAGGTTGAAACACGCGCCATGTTACAATGCTGAAAGGTAAAAACGTAATCAAGCCCTTTTTGCGCACCAATCCTTCACTCCTGTTTGTTCATGTCTTGAGAGAGAGAGAAAAATCCCTTAAATGAGAAATTATCCACGTAGGTTCCAATTGATGTCGAACAAGTGGTTCCACGGACTTTTAGCTTGTCCCCATTGCGCGCAGTGCGGTTTCTGCCCCCTTTGCCCCTTCTGGAGATAGCTACGTCTAGCCCACATGTGGCGCTCACTGCTCCTAATTGGCAACAGGCTTTGCTTCTAGTCTTAAATTAACCCGTAGCTTTCCCGGACATACCACTCCGCACAGTCACTCCTATTGAAGTTGTGCATATGGTACATATTTTGACTTTCGATTCTAATGTTGTTTTTATTCTCACACTCCTGTGGTTCATTTATAAGCAGCTTTGGAGCAGGAGTTATAGGAAGTTCCAAATGGTCCAGTGGAATCACAAATATTTTGTTAAAAGGTTTTTTTTTACACATGTTTTTCAAAGGGAAATTAGCTTTTTTCCCCTTTTATTTCATTCATTTTGATGACAGAATCAGCCCTGTGGGTTTTTAACAAGCACTGTGAGAATACAAATCTGTGCTTTATATGGCACCCAAGCTTTGATCTCTTCTAGATTAGAGTGCAGTAGTGGGACCCTGTGATATTCTGAAGTCAATTCTGCCTCTCCTGTAAAATGAGTACTTTATTACACTTTCTTGCCACTCATTTCCCTTCACTAACCCCACCTGGCCTTGATTAAAGCCTGTACCCACATTAGAAACACTTAAATGTTTCCTCCTTGTCTTATCTTTAGGGCAAAATGGAACTCACACAAACACAAACTGAATATAACCAAGTCTTTACTCATGTCCTCCATCTCTCAGAAGTAGTTTATAATAAATCATCGGCTTATAAACACACAATTCATGTATATGTTGAGTCGGGACCTTTGGGTTTTCTTTAAGACCGTTTAAGGAAGGGTACACACACATGTGCACCAGCAGCAGGTGAACGCAGGGTCGCTCTTAGACATGGTTAATAATTTACCCACTTACGCTAAAGAGGGACCTCACATGGTTCTGAGGGAAGCTATACCGACATGTACTCTGTACTTAATGTCAGGGCTGAGTGAGGCAAGCAGGACCCAAATGCAGATGAACAGAAAAAATACCTTTATTTCAAGGCTACTGAAACAAACAGTACTCTCACCCCGTGAACAACGTCCAAATACGACAAGGAACTCACAAAGACAGAAAACACAAAACCTAAATACACACAGGACTAATCAAACAAACAAGAGACAGGTGAGGAGGGAGGAGAAAACACAGGGGCACCAAGTGAACACAATCGGGTAATCAGGGAGGGAAAACAGACAGAAAGCAACACTTCTATTTCGTATAAGGCTTCGCCCTCTAAGGCTATCGCTATTGGGTAAACCCCACTGCACGTGTGCAGCACTGACAGACTTATTCCACGCCCACCTACGACGTGGGCCCCACCTCCGGGCTCACTTCCGTATAAATAGGAAGTAGGCCCTACAATCCGCTCCTACTTTTCTTCAGCACTCCGTTGCAGAAGCATTGACAGGCAAAAACGGTTCTTTTGAGAGCTACCTCTGAAAAACAAAGATTCCTCCTAAAAAGCTTTGTTTTTCTAAACATGGAGACTGGACAGGAAAGTCAAGGCTGTGTCAGGGATTGCCTCGTGTGCGGGTCGGGCTACATCATGAGCTTTGACAGGCACTCACAGTGTGAGTCCTGCCTGGGAATAGAGCATGCGAACGCTGCTCTCATTCCCGGGGTAGCATGCTCGCATTGTGCCCGTCTCCCGCTGGCCCTCAGACAGCAGAGAGCGGACGCTCTCGCACGAGTCGGACGACTACGTCCCCTCCATACAGGGATCAACGGGTGATTCCCCCATTATCTCTCCCCTCCGGACGGAGGAGACAGATAGGGAAACCGGTGTAGGTCCGGTGTATGATCCCGTGATCCCTATCTCCGCCAACACGGCATTGCCGTCGATTGGCGGGATTCTCCTGGAACTGCCAGAGATCATATCCAAGGCGGCCGCCTGGAGAAATCTCCCCGTTCCCCTAGCTCAGGAGAGCTCGCCGCCGGATGATATGTCCGGGGTGTTCTCCCGGGTACACAGGGTCAGGAGGGACCCGGTCTGGCCACGCTTCCCGGCCATAAGGAAGTACCAGGAGGGGGCGGCAGCGGACCCTGGAGCCATGAGGTCTCCGATAGGGACATACGTGCCTCTCACGAGAGTGGAGGGACTCACGGGCGTGGGTTTCCCGACCGTGCCTCCGCTAGAGCCGAACCTCACGGCATTCTTTGGGGCTAGGCAGGAGAGGAGACGCATGGTGTGCGTTCCTCCATCCGTAGGGTTAGATCTGACCTACTGTAAAAATCCCCACATCCTGTCGGTGGGGGTTCCCCTCGGCAGAGTGACGTCACACACCTCGGTGTTTACAGACGCATCGCTCTCAGGGTGGGGAGGAACATGCATGTCGCAGGCAGTGGGGGGACAGTGGCCGCCGCACATGTCCCTTCATATAAATGCGCTGCAATTACTCGCCGTATGGAGAGTAATTCAGCACTTTGCCCCATTGCTGTGGAATCATCATGTGATGATTCGGACAGACAACAAAATGGCGGCAGCCTACATAAATCGTCAGGGAGGTGTACGATCAGCGCAGCTGCTGGACACAGCCAGGCGGCTGTTGTGCGGGGCGCTGCAGCATCTGATATTTAAGAAGTGTGTTACATTTGAAATGGCAGAAAGTCTTGTTGCAATTTCCAGATATTAAAAGAGGTCCCTTGAGTTTCTCTGGTAATTATCAATAGTAGCAGTTAAGTGAATACTGTTCAAACAATACTTGTGTTTGTGTTTTATATTGATTTCTCTGTTTTATCCTTTCATAAAGGTGAGGACTAAAATGGCTCTAAACAAGGGCTGTTTAGAGTAAACAGGGTTTTATTGCCCTGTGGGGGAGGTGTAGGCATGCATGACAGGGTGCTAGGTGGGGGAAGAGTATATTCTGCTTAAGATCTCTAGCATGTCATGTTTCAGGGAAGTCTACATATCTTGAATAGTATATGTGTGGGTTTAATTACTTTGTATTCTGTGTAACCAGAAGTTGGAGATATGAGAGATGAAATATTTGTGTTATCTTAAATATCCTTTAAGACACATCTGAGGTCTCTGGAATGTGGGGGGGGGGGGGGGTGTGTGTGTGTGGAGGCTGAGTAAACTCCACCCCTTCCTGTTTCTGTTGGTATGAAAGCCTATTCAGCTTTTTGTTCTGCCTCTCTCTTCTCGCGCCGCCCGGACCGGAAGGTCGTGGCAGCCCGTGAACAAGGGCCAGGAGTAGGCATACTCCTGACATTACGCATATGATATGATATGGCTTTGTATGGTGTATTGCATTGTTATATTACCATTAAAATAGATTATTGTTTTAACGGATACTTGTATGTTCTGGATTCCTTCCTGTATGATAACCAGCTTGTTAGGGACGCGCGGAGATTTGGAAAGCGGACCAGTTGTCCCTCAAAATCTCTATCAAATGGTGACCCGACGTGCCTGGTAAACAAAGCTGTGGAAGAATCCGGACGACCGGAATGGGTCGGGAACAAACGCTTTCAAACATCTCAGACAATCAGCAGGGCCCTGCAAAACAAGACAAAAGGTACCAGACGCCTGTTAAGAAAATCAACTGTCTGTAATTGGATATACTACAAATTTAGGATTGTCTGGGGTTAAGTAACAGACCAAGGCTGAAAGCTAAAAGCTACCGGTCTGTTATATGTTCAATCGAGGGGAAAGAGAACGCAAACCTCACCGAAATTGTGACGGGACCGGCTCTCGTTTCCCTTTGTCTGTAAACTTAATTTGAAAAGCTAACGTGTGATAAAGGGCTCGCTAAGACCTGGGTTTATGCCCCATGGAATGGTCACATTCTTTATGGGTGTCGAAGCGAGGTCTTGTTTGTCTGTTGAAATAAACATCACATTATCAAGCTGGACAAACTGTACGGGGAATACATCTGTGTGATTTTTACCTAAAATACCTGTGTGAGCGATTGTCTGTGGAACTCAGACAATGCACTCAGAAGAGTGAAGCTCATTTGTGCTCTGCTGCTGCCATCTAGTGGCTGAAAGGGGGTTACACACCCTGGCATTTTTTTACAAGGGAAGCACATTAATAGTAACAACGACAATAGCCCAGTATATTAATACAAGTGAACACATATTAATTAAGTCAGATAAATAAAAGCGAAGTGAATATGGAACGTCAGAATGGTTAAGACAATTCTGAAATTCCAGGGAGTTACCGGGAGCAATGGGAACAGATTAAGAGATTGATTTTAAGTGGAATCAAATAGGGGGCTAAAGAAAAGGCTTGTACATTTAAATAAATAAGAAACATTGCATTGTGAATTTCGTATTATTCGTCATTAACTGATCATTTTACTCAAATATATTTCAGAGGAACTTAATTGCATACAGTAACGTTGAGGGAAAGTAGAAAGTAGTTTGCTGAGTATATGTAGTACATGCAGGTTAAAGTTTGATTCAAATTGAATATAATAGTGGATTATTCCACCTACATTACACATAGAAAGATGAGAATTTGTTAAACATTGGATAACGAACTCACTGTAAGAAATATATATTGTAATGTTATTTAGGAGTTGTATTGATCTGTTTCTTGATTGTTCTGTCTGTTGGTTGTCATTGTTGATTAGTAAAGACCTTGTTTTATGTTGGTAAATGTTTTGGTAGACCAATAGTTTGTTGTTAGTTGTTGAAAGAAGCCCCCCTTCTCTTGAAAAGGCTGAGAGCTCCAGCCGGAGCCAGTATTTGTACTTTCTAATTCTGTAGAAGAGTAGACCCTTTGTTTCAATCAGAAAAAGAGCAAGCTATTCATCACAATTGTATTTTTAGGTTATGAATAAAACAAAAAGTAGTAGCCTAAGTGATAAGCAGAAGGGTTTTTGAACGCTTGTCAGTCAGAAGGAATCTATTAATGTTTATATGACAGGGGTGCTTATGCCCGCTTCGGTTTTCAATGTGCGCCATCACGTTAAAACAGAGGATTGGTGGCATTTTCAGTTCATTGCTTGCTTCCACACGCCTTTCCCCCTCCTTGTCTCTTTCGTTAATGCATTAGAACGATTGTTATCGTAACTTGCCGTGTTTCTAGAAGTCGAACTCACTGTTCACATTACGGTGTATATTTCCGGAACGGCCTTTCAAAATAAAAGCCAAAGGCCGCTGTTCGCCAGAGATGCCTTCACAATAAAACAGTAATTAGCTTAACAATATATTTAACTTATATTACGTCCTTAAATATTGATTTTAATTCATTACAGTTTTCAAATACGGCACGGATTGAATACAGTTATTTGTGTATTCTGTAACCTCACCATGCTTGTAACACAACTTAGATAAACAATTTGAAAATGAATAGAATTAACCAAGTAGATAAAAGATTAGTATAGTGGTTAAGGAGGGTGTCTTTGTTTTGCCTATTAACTTAGAACTGAAGTAATAAGGAATAGGCAGACTACTATCATTAGTTTGTTTTAACATTCACATGTTTCAGCATTCCTGACCTCAGCCGTTTTATTTTGTAACCCGTTGGGAGAGAGATTTAAATTGAGTTTTTCTCAGTAGCTGAATGTGATTACAGCAGCATTGGATAGTTCTGCACCACCTTTTGGGTTCTCTGAATCAGTGTGTTGGTGAAGAGTTGCTCACTGCGAACAGAAGAAGTGTGCAAAGAACGCATCTCTGAGGAGATATTGACATTATGCTTGTGCCTCGTTGTCAAGGCAACAGTGGTGTGAAGAGGTACTGCGGTTTTGGGGGATTTCTGCCGTACAGAGGACAACGTGTGTCTGCCAAGTGATTCCTTCCCTCATCTCAAAGCCAGGGAGAATTTCCTTGGAGCCCACTGACCAGGGCCGGTCTTAGCTTTTTTGGGGACCCTGCCACTGACTACAGCTGCATCACTGACTGTGCTCATTATGACAAGATCTTGAGACATGCTTGTCTCAGATTGTTCTGGAGGAATGATGCAATGATTTTACAGCATAATTGTGCAAGAGTTTCCCAGGGGGTGGTGTAGAAACCTTAATGCTTAGTGTTTAGATAAGAGGCTGTTGGTTCAATTGATGGTCTGGAATGCTGAAAAGATTAAAGTTGAATATTCTTGGTTAGCAAACAAGACATCTGATTATTATGTCACACATAATAATCTTGTTATAGAAACTAGCTATGGGTAAAACGTGTGGTTGTTATACCATTGTTATCATGAACAAAAGATAAATAAGGAAATAGTATCTGCTTAAAGATGAATGGATTTCATATCCTAGAGGGGATTAGTTATTGTGAATACTCCACAAGGTATCTACTAATGTATTGTAAAGAACTTGAATTGACTTGATAAATAAGTGAAGATAAGAAGATGTATTAACCATAAATTAATCAATTGGTAAATTAAAAATAGCGGTAAAGAGGAAAACTATTAAAGTGAAGTGAAAAATCATTCTAAAACACACTGATAGAAAAGGGGGGGGGGGGCATGATGGAAGTATGCACTAGACTTTAAGTAGTGGGTGTTTTGGAGTTAGGAGTACAGAGTAGAACCATATTCTTCAATCTTTTCATCATGTTTACAAATTATTCTTTTAGAGTTTTTATTCAAGTGTGAATTTGGTAGTGTTTTAATTTGTTACAGTATTGATCAGTTCAAAGGGAGAGTTTTAGTAACAGCTCTATAAGATCAGACAAATATGTATTTATATAGGTCATGTTGAAGGGTAAGCTGGTTCTAAACAAAATATAGTATTTTAATTTGAGGTACTGGTTTCACCATTGTGGCATAGTTATTACCATAGGAGGGCTTTCGGATGGACATACGAAATGACTTCTGTTTTTAAATCCTTGATAAAGTAGGGAGTAATTGTTGCATGTTCGGACACCCAGGGTTCTACGCACTGTTAAAGAGGGTAACATTGTTCTTTAAGTGCACCAGAATTGAAGATAAATTAATAGAATGAGTTATGGAATACATAGCAGAGCTTTACAGATCCTAGTAATGTTTTGACACAAGATAATAGTGATGTACACAAGTTTCTGAAATAGATCTATTAGTCATTTTAATACTAATTAGGTGTAAATGAATTGTAGTAGTAGTAGTAGTAGTAGTCTAAGGAAGTGACATTTTTTTGGCTAGACACTTTTCAGGGAATGTGGGAAACGGCAATGAGGGGTTGGAGATATCTAATTGTGAATTAATAAATGATGGCGCTCCATATATACAGAGTTTTATAGACGGAGGATGCTGGCCTGTGCTGGAACATCTCTGCAGAGCACGACACATGGCCAAAAAGACTGAGACCAACTGACCTTTGACCCTGACCGACAGGGTAACTTGAGAAGGCACTGTCAATGACTGACTCTGAGGTGTACCTGACCAAACTTGACTTTACAACCTGACGGTGTGAGTGTGAGTGAGTGTATGTCTGCATCTGATCAGTGCAACTGCATGATTTAAAACAATGACTAATCAAGCATGTTTTTGGACTAACACATTATTTCTGGGACTCTATGTGGAATGAGAGGTTTCCTAACATTCCACAAAAGGGGAAACCGCACATGTGACCCGTTTCTAATCTGCTTGATATTTCACTCCCACAGGAGGTGGCGGTTTGCAGAATGTGAAACTCAAACTAAAACATGAAGATTCTGTTTCTTTTAGGACTGAAAGATGGAGGGAAACACTTCATTTCACTGAAGTGTTTACTGTGGAAATGATGGATGTACATTTGGGAAAAATGTTTGGTATTGTCTTATAATCCATTATGACCTGAAGGTTTTCTTCCCATACAGGATTTTGTTTACACATGAGTTAATGTGTAAAAAAGGGGGAGTGTAAACTTCACAATGTACATTTTTCATTTAGGGACTGAAAGGAACCGGCTGCCCCAACTCGATTGTTCAATCTGACCATTGATTGACAGTTTTAGAATTGACCTGCTCCATATTTGGGGATAACATACTGTTTGATGAATGTTGACATGTCTCTAATATTGATTGAGTTATAGCAGGTAACACAGATAAAGAATCAGTGGCCAAGGGGCTGCTGTGAGAGATGTAAGTCCAGAATGGAATACTGAAGAAGCTGACCTGTGAGTAATGTTTCAACTAATGTTTCAACAGGTATTAAAGTAACTGAGGTTTGAAATGTAGAAAGAACATATTTACAGTTAAAGCTAAAACATAGTAATGTAATGAGACACAACATCATGTAACTAGCCTGGTAAAGAAGTAAAAGCCATAGACTTGATTGTTTAGGTCATTATGGGGATATACATTTCATCTACATTTATAATAGAAAGACATTTGATGACAGTTTGTTGGAATTCTGTATTCATTTTTTCAGCGGGATAATATCTAAGCACTGACGGATAGAAGCAGTATCACCAGGAAGCCATTCACTTTGTTAGTATTGTGATTTTGGTTGTTTTTGAATCCATAACATTAGTGTGTTTCTTTACCAGAAACATTAGCAGTTCAAATCATATTTAGATTTGTAATGGGATCTCAAGGATTTCATTTAAAAATAAACACAGATGCTTGTCAGAAATTCAGAGCTATTGAAATATGTTATTTAGTTTACCTAAAGATGTTGGGGTTCTTATTTAGTTGGCACAGTCCAAGTATTAAGATTCTGAAGCTGCACAATTAATTTAGAAAACCTGTTCACAGACGTCTGTTGTTTTAAGACACCCCACCAACAGGCTCCAAGTGGCCACGCAGTGGTGGGTCAAACAGCCGAGGGCCCCAGAGCCTGGAGCGTAGGCTTGAGGGATTTGTATCAGATTTCTCCACACAGGTTGTTGACGCCAAAAGGGGGACCCGAGACGCAGGAGGCTGACGCTCATCAGGACAAAGTGGATCAACCCCAGACTCTCCGGCCCCGACCGAGTGACCCAGCGGATCTCTCAGGCCGTCCGCATAGGAGGAAAGGGGGACACCTCGTACCACGGGAGCCAGTGTGCGGCGGGGAAACCACCTGCTAGGACCAGGGGATGACATCAGGACGGATCTGGCTCTCGTCATGGAGGTCGACACGGATGCTGTCATCAGCGGACTGGAGGAGAAAGACCTCGAGGACATCCATGCAGCAGATGACTTGGAAGCGGCTGGCAGTGGGCTGGGGGACTTGTCGAGGCAGCAGAGGAGTCTACTTCTCTCTGATCAGTTCCACCCGTGAAGGGAAAGCTGCATCTCCCCCTCCCTATCAGCTGTCGTTGTGGGCTATTCCTTTGGGGGGGGCGGGCAGGCGGGCTGATGATTCACCATCAGGAGACTGCTTCTTAGCACTCAGCTGCCCCCTCATGGTTCCTTCACTGCCATGGGAAGTGATGTTCTGTTCCTTCACGATTTCAAGTACTTTGGATCTCAGTTTCTGATGGATTTATACGATATTGGGGGACAGACACAGTAGATATGTTTTAAGTGCCTTGTGTAAGTTGCACTCTTTTAAAAGAGTGCAAAAGTGGGATTGCAGCATCTGATATTTAAGAAGTGTGTTACATTTGAAATGGCAGAAACTCTTGTTGCAATTTCCAGATATTAAAAGAGGTCCCTTGAGTTTCTCTGGTAATTATCAATAGTAGCAGTTAAGTGAATACTGTTCAAACAATACTTGTGTTTGTGTTTTATATTGATTTCTCTGTTTTATCCTTTCATAAAGGTGAGGACTAAAATGGCTCTAAACAAGGGCTGTTTAGAGTAAACAGGGTTTTATTGCCCTGTGGGGGAGGTGTAGGCATGCATGACAGGGTGCTAGGTGGGGGAAGAGTATATTCTGCTTAAGATCTCTAGCATGTCATGTTTCAGGGAAGTCTATATATCTTGAATAGTATATGTGTGGGTTTAATTACTTTGTATTCTGTGTAACCAGAAGATGGAGATATGAGAGATGAAATATTTGTGTTATCTTAAATATCCTTTAAGACACATCTGAGGTCTCTGGAATGTGGGGGGGTGTGTGTGTGTGTGGAGGCTGAGTAAACTCCACCCTTTCCTGTTTCTGTTGGTATGAAAGCCTATTCAGCTTTTTGTTCTGCCTCTCTCTTCTCGCGCCGCCCGGACCGGAAGGTCGTGGCAGCCCGTGAACAAGGGCCAGGAGTAGGCATACTCCTGACATTACGCATATGATATGATATGGCTTTGTATGGTAATGTATTGATTGTATTGCATTGTTATATTACCATTAAAATAGATTATTGTTTTAACGGATACTTGTATGTTCTGGATTCCTTCCTGTATGATAACCAGCTTGTTAGGGACGCGCGGAGATTTGGAAAGCGGACCAGTTGTCCCTCAAAATCTCTATCAGCGCGCACACACATGCTCTCGATCAGAGCAGTGTATATTCCCGGCGAGCTGAACAGAGGGGCAGATCTCATGTCCAGAGGAGGTCCTCGACAAGGGGACTGGAGCCTCCACCCCGAGCTGGTCTCCCAAGTGTGGAGCAGGTTCAGCAGAGGTGGATCTGTTCGCTGCTCGCGGGAACGCGCAGTGTGCTCTCTGGTTCTCCCTGAGAAGGCAGGATCACCCCCCTCTGGGGGTGGACGCGTTCTCACACAGACCTTGGCCCAGGGTGTTACTGTACGCTTTCCCACCAGTCCCTCTGATCCCTCGGTTCCTGGACCGAGTGCAGGAGGAGCGACTGGTAGCGGTTTTAATAGCCCCGGAACGCACGGGAGCGTCCTGGTTTCCCTGCATGCAGCGGATGCTGTCAGGGAGACCGTGGGAAATTCCGTGGCGGAGGGATGCTCTCTCCCAGGTGGAGGGAGCAATCAGCGGTCACCCAGTATTGGCCAACGTTTGTGGGCATGGCCCCTGAACGGGAACACTTAGAGGAGCTCGGCCTCTCTCAAGATGTTGTGAGGACTATTCAGGGGTCCAGGTTATACACAACCAAATGGACGGCGTTCCAACGGTGGTGTGTAGGAAAAGGCGTGGACCCCGTGGTGTGTCCCCTGCCTCTCGTGCTGTCATTTCTCCAGCTGTTGCTGGACAGGAAATTGGCCCATAGCACGATAAAAACGTATGCGGCTGCCATCTCGTCATGCCATGTAGGGTTTGAGGTCAGCACGGTGTTTAGTCACCCGCTGACAAAACGTTTCCTACGAGGAGTACAGAGACTCAGACCGGTATCACGCGCTTTAGCGCCTCAATGGGATTTGCCTGTAGTGCTGTGCGCACTAAGTAAAGCCCCTTTTGAACCGCTGGATCAAGTTCCCCTGAAGTTTCTGTCAGCCAAGGTAGCGCTGCTCCTGGCTCTGACGTCAGCTAAAAGGGTGAGTGATTTGTCTGCTCTCTCTTTGGCTCCTTCATGTCTCCAGATCCAAGGAGACGGTAGCTCAGCTGTGTTACGCCCGAACCCGGCGTTTATGCCGAAGGTGATCACAAACTCGTTCAGATCGAGAGTGATAACGTTGGAGGGCTTCTTTCCTCCGCCTCACACATCAGAGGAGGAAGCCACATCTCATCTCCTCTGTCCCATGCGCGCGCTGGCATGCTATGTTACACACACGGCTGCGTTACGCAAATCCCAGCATCTGTTTGTGCATTATAGAGAGCGCTCATTAGGGCAGCCTCTGTCTGCACAGCGCCTGTCACACTGGCTGGGTGAGGCGGTGTCACAGGCGTATGTTTCCTCTGGGTTGGATCCACCGGAAAACATTAAAGCGCACAGCACCAGAGGAATATCAACTTCTACGGCATTGTTCGGAGGAATGACAGTGGAAGACATTTGCACTGCTGCATCTTGGTCTTCACCCTGTTCGTTTATTCGTTTTTATTTGAGGGATGTCTCCCATTCCTCTCTGACACACTCAGTACTGAATAGTCTGCCAGATTGAGGAATATCTGGGTTTTTCCAAATTGCAGGCCTCTCTCCTGCCTCTCGGCATGGACCCGTTCAAATCCAGTTTTGGACAGTCTGCCGTGGTTCCATCCCATTTCAAGTGCTGTTCGAGGCTCGACGTAACCCCTCGGAGCACACTCTCCAATCACAGAGCTTGAGGACTATCACAGGGTTTGTCAAACAGAGCACATGGTGTATTCCAAACGATAGCTGGGGATTCTGGGTAGTGTAGTGTCTTCTGCCATCCTTTACTCTGAAAAAATATTTGTTTCTCCGAATCGAAGGGGGAAAATACAAAAGCATTGCACACAATTTAAACCAATCAATGTTGTGTAATTAACAAGGATAATCTGGTGTTTTTTAGTCGATGAGTAGTGCAGATATCACTGTAAAATCAATCGACAGTAAGGGGAATACTTACTTCCGGGTGTACAATTCTCCGTTATCCAATGAGAATGGACGCTCACATTGCCTTTAAGGGCAGTCGACACAAACCAATGCCGTGCTTCCATGAGCGTCCATAGAAGCATATGGACATCCCGGAAAGCTGAAAATGGACGCTAAGGGCACCCCCCTTGCGTTGAAAATGGACGCTAAGGCCCCCCCCCCTTGCGTTGGAAACAGCCGACACAGGGGACTTGACATAACGTCAACATAGGCCGACCTGGGAGTGAGGATGTGTTGCAGAAAGCAACAGGCAGGAACGGGGGGTGAACACTTTACAAAATAAAACAGGAAACCAAAGACAAAAGACAAGACAAAACACAACACGGACAGATCGTGACAGTACACCCCCCCTCAAGGGACGGATTCCCAGACGTCCCAAAAAATGTCCAGCAGGGTGGGTGGAGGGGGTCTGGAGGATGGGGTCTTGGGCGGACAGCCCGGGGTCAAGGCAGAGTTCAAAAAGGGGAACTCGGGCGGACGGCTCGGGGGCAAGGCAGTGTCCAAGGTGGTGTGAAGGCCACAGCGGGCGAACTCAGGGGGTCGAGCATGAGGGCGAAGGCAGTGGCAGGAAGAGTCAGGGAGACGGCCCCGAGGGCGAAGGCAGCG
Source organism: Pseudochaenichthys georgianus (assembly GCF_902827115.2). Lineage (NCBI taxonomy): Eukaryota > Metazoa > Chordata > Actinopteri > Perciformes > Channichthyidae > Pseudochaenichthys > Pseudochaenichthys georgianus. The sequence continues at coordinate 12,467,801 of NC_047519.1, read as the reverse complement.
GCAGGAAGAGTCAGGGGGCCGGGCCCGAGGGCGAGGACCGCGGCACTCAGGGGGCCGGACTCGAGTGCGAAGACCGCAGCTCTCAGGGGGCCGGGCTCGAGGGCGAAGACCGCGGCTCTCAGGTAGTGTTAATTTCATTGACTAAAACTATGACGAAATATGTTCTTCAACGACCTTTTTTTCCATTACGAAAGCGAGACGATGACGAGACGGCACCGACGGTAGTAAACAATAACTGTAACAAAATCATCATGCAATATCGTTGACGAAAAGTGACGAGACGAAAATGTAGTTTACTAAAAACTATGCCAAAATCTCTCTTTACATTCGTTGACGAAAAAGGAGGAGACGAAATATTATCAAAGATAACGTTACATCTCTGATAGTCAGAGACTATCCAACGGGACAGGATACGGGATTGGCAGGACCCCCGGCAGAAGCGCAGTCGGCGGGACCCCCAACGGGACAGGACATAGGGTTGGCAGGACCCCCGGCAGGAGAGTAGTCGGCGAGACCCCCAACGGGACAGAACATGGAGTTGGCAGGACCCCCAGTGGAACCTCCAACGGGACGGGACATAGGGTTGGCAGGACCCCCGGCAGAAGAGTAGTCGGCGGGACCTCCAACGGCACAGGACACATGGTTGGCAGGACCCCCGGTAGAGGAGCAGTCGGCGGGACCCCCAACGGGACAAGACATGGAGTTGGCAGGACCCCCAGCAGAACCTCCAACGGCACTTCAGTAGGGACTTGAGTTGGGACTGGAGAGGGGACTCGAGAGGGGACTCGAGAGATGACTTGAGAGGAAACTGGAGAGGGGACTCGAGAGAGAACTGGAGAGGGGACTTGAGAAGAAACTGGAGAGGGGACTCGAGAGGGAACTTGAGATGGGACTAGAGTTGGGATTTGAGAAGTGACTAGAGGAGGGACTAGAGGTGGGACTGGAGAAGTGACCTGAGGAGGGACTAGGGAAGGGACTAGAGAAGGTACTTGGGAAGGGACTAGGGAAGGGACTAGAGAAGAGACTAGAGAGGGGACTAGAGAAGGGACTTGAGTTAGGACTCGAGAAAAGACTAGAGAAGGGACCAGAGATGGGACAAGAGATGGGACTATGGCAGCTGGGGCCAGAGCTGGGTCTGGAACCATGGCCGCTGGGGCCGGAACTGGGGCCGGGACCATGGCTGCTGGGGCCGGGACCATGGCTGCTGGGGCCAGAACTAGGTCTGGAACCATGGCTGCTGGGGCCAGAACTGGGTTTGGAACCATGGCTGCTGGGGCCAGAACTAAGTCTGGAACCATGGCTGCTGGGGCCAGAACTGGGTCTGGAACCATGGCTGCTGGGGCCAGAACCATGGATCTTTGGGCTCGGGCTGCTAACCTGGCCTTTGCGACTCCTTCCTTTAGGAGCTGTTTGGAGGCTCCGTGGACCTCCAAAGACCAGACGAGTTCCAGAGAACGGCTCCTGGACAGGAGCAGGCAATGGGGCAGAAGCCAGGGTTGACTCCAAACGGACCACACCGATGTGTGTGGTGTCATAACGGAGTTGGGAGGCCTGGGGCTGCCAGGCAGGGGATAACACACCATGAGGAAATCCAAAATCCCGCCCGGTAAGAATCTCACCAAGCCTGGTTTCTCCATAGTTATCTGGCGCGCCTTTGCCAGAACTCTCGCTGCTGAACCCCGGACGCTCCCATCCATCGATCAGAGCAGGTAGCCAAAGAAAAAGTAAAATCCAACAATTCCTGCTCAAAAGGATCTGCTGGGCCCATATTTGGTGAGTTCCTTCTGTCAGGGCTGAGTGAGGCAAGCAGGACCCAAATGCAGATGAACAGAAGAAATACCTTTATTTCAAGGCTACTGACACAAACTTGGCCAAAACAGTACTCTCACCCCGTGAACAACGTCCAAATACGACAAGGAACTCACAAAGACTAACAGAAAACACAGAACCTAAATACACACAGGACTAATCAAACAAACAACAGACAGGTGAGGAGGGAGGAGAAAACACAGGGGCACCAGGTGAACACAATCGGGTAATCAGGGAGGGAAAACAGACAGAAAGCAACAGGCAGGAACGGGGGGTGAACACTTTACAAAATAAAACAGGAAACCAAAGACAGAAAAAGACAAGACAAAACCCAACACGGACAGATCGTGACAATTAAGAAGAGTCCGGAATAGGATTATGAGATAGGAGAAAATTGTTTATTTTCAGATCACGTACTTTGTTATGTATGTACGTGTATGTATTTTAGTCTTTTCATTTGTTTTTCTATCTCATATATATCCCTTTTTTAAACAAGACATATTTATTTCATTTTTTTCCATCTGTGAAGCACATTGTACTGCAAAACAAAAAAATATTATTGTAAAAAATATATTTCAAAATAACCAACAGCCCACTGGCAAAGACTAAGTGACAGTAAGAACATTACTGTTCTTGTTGGGACCTCACCCATTTCTTTTATTGTTTGCAATATTTATAGGGCTGCTACTATCAATATATTGCCCTATCTGCTGACCCATCAACGTTGCTATAATATTCCACATAAACTGCAGCCAGGGCCAAAAATGTTAAAGGTGACTCAATTTAGTTGGAGAACCCTAAAAAGTCATGCATGTGAGCTCACTAACTCGAACAACCAAACGAAATGTATCAGTCAATAATGTTTCTTTAAAGGTAGGGTAGGTAATTCACTTCAGAAACACTTTTTGTTATATTCCATGGAATGCTCTTAACATCCCGATAGCAATGAATACATGAAATGCTTTGACAATAAATATATACAAATATTTCATCTGTGGAAGCCGTGGCGCTATAAAAAGCATGCAAGTCCAATTATCTGCCTCGGCCCGCGGCAGATAATTGGATGGCCTACCTGCCTGTCAGCCTTCCATCTGTGCACAAACTTATCTCGTGCCCTCATTGGTCATGTGCGCGTTCGTGTGTGTTGGAGGAGGGGCTCTGTAAGGAAGTCTGAAGGAAGGGGCAGATTTTTTTCGGTTGTGTACTTTCAAATTCTAGCGCACTTGAGCTGGTTTCCTCATTCTTACCTACCCTACCTTAAAGAGCCTGTGACACGGTTTTCCCCCATCATCCAAACCCATCAATTTGAGTACATATTTTCCCCTTGAAAACCGTTACTGAACTGATTTTGGATATTTGTACTTTGATAACCATTAATCTGCCTTCAATGTTGACAATTTTCTGGATCTTCTCGCGGATTCTTCAAGTCCCGCCAAATGATGGGTGACGTCATTGCGGGCACAGCGCTCCAGCTGCACCGTCCAGGATCCCAGCATCTGCATGTAAACCTTTATATATATACAGTCAGATGTAAACGCACGATGGCGCACACAGCAGCAAGCTCAGACAGCGATGACAGGTTAATGTTGAACGTGTCTGAGAGCTCATATGAGGCTGAAGGATCGGTTTATGTTGTATCTGTTAGAAGTTTAGGAATGAGGTGCGTCAATATGGGCGATCATACGGTCATGTAGCCAGTGGTGGACTGGGACTAAAAATCATCCCGGGACTCTCGACCGGGCCACTTCGGTACCGCTAGTAAATTGTCAACGGGGGGAGCGGGGGATGTAAAATACAAATATAATGTATAATGTCTGTGTCTTTGACATTAGCGCTGCTCGCCACCTGTGCCCTGTACTACGAAGCCAGTTCAACAGACCCTGGATATGTTTGAGTAACAAACAAACTAACAACAACAAACTAACAAACGAGATCTCGCTAAGCGGTCCGACGACGCTGGTTATCAACTCGGTAAATCAAGCCAGGGTTTCTCTCTCCAGCTGAGAGCACGTTCACGTCTAAGACACGAGTGGATCTGACTTTAATTACATTTGTCTCAAGTGTTTCGTCAACTTAATGTGTTAAATAATACTTCTGCATACAGTCTGTGACACTGTGAGTGTTGCACGGCCAGATGAGGCTGGAGAAGCTGACTCAGATAAGGAAATATATGATATATTATGATATTATATGATCGATGATCTGATTGATGATGTAATATGAATGATAAGTGCGACACGTCGGCGTCTTCTCTGCATACGGCAGTTTAAACTGTATTTTCTTTATCCTGTAATATGACTTGAGAGATTTAAACTCCGCACACTGAGTGGATCTCTTTTCTATAGACGCCGGAGGCGGGCAGCGTCAGGTAAAAGAAGTTATTTAGCCTTCTCAAACCTGAGCCTCACGCGCCGCCTATGGGGGATGTGCTAGTTACTTATCCGACCGGCCCACTTCGGTACCGGCCCATCAGGATTCGTCCCGATGGCCAGTCCGCCACTGCACCCAGCCCACGTAAACTGTCAACGGGGGGAGCCTCGCTGCGGGGAAACGGTGGACCTAGTGTCCCGATCGGAGTGGGAATAATAATAATAATAATCCGTGCATTTTATCCATTAATTTCCCCAACATTGTGGTAAAAAAAACACACGTTTAATCCATGTTGTTGGTGTACTACAATTACAAAAAGCATCGGTTTGTTTTCTCATCAGTAAATGCAGACCGGCTCAAACAAACGATTTTTAATCATCATCCTCACTCATCATTTAATGTATCATATGTTCGCCGAATTGACATGAAAGCACTAATAAATGTAGTTTCATCCACTTGAGTTTACAACCACAAAAATAATCGATTTGTTTTTATATCACATCCGACGGGAGGAAATTCAGCAGCTCTCACTCCCGATTTTTAATCCTAATGTAATCATCATCTTCACCACGATCATTTATGTTTATGTCGCCGAATTGACATGAAAGCACTGACAAATATGAATATACTGTAGTCAACTTCATTAAAACGTTATTAACGTGCCTAAACTCAGTAATTCACCATTTCTACGCATGACACAACACACTTTGTCCGTGTTTGGCTCTCGAAGCGTTCCCGCATTGACGTCACTTCCGGCTTCCCCCAAAACTTCAAAATGAGTCAAGGAATTTCCCCGCGATGTTCGAAATTATTGATATTTAACGAAACGGTATCGCTTTTTCTTTTTTAAACTGACGGTTCGAGATTACTAGTAGCCCAATATTTCATTGCACAACAGTTGTTGGGATGGTGTCACAGGCTCTTTAAACATGTGCTTTCTCTGCATGACAACATCATTGCTACTGAGGCTGATTATTGTTTTTATTTTAAATCGTATAATGTCTGACTTTTTTTGTGTCTGTGAGGAAAAGAAATGGGGCTCAGAGCCTCAGAATACTGAAATCTGTATTTCCTTTAATCTTTTTTTCCTTCTAATTTGTTATTCTTTTCTAAAAAGATAACACACAATTATCCTTGTTTTTATTTATTTGTTTAATTCCATAATCTCTGGCTTTTTTGGCGTCCGTCAGGAACTGAATTTCAAAATAAAAATAACCGGAAACAGACGTAGGCCTATAAGGGACATTTCGAGCATCATTGCGATACACAGCCTGATTACTGATTACCCAAGATCCTCAGCTATGGTTTAAGCTCGGTGATTGGATGTTTTAGCCGCAATGCACGTTGGGATATGGTGCGATATGAAATCCAAAAAACATTTCGGAGTTTAGGATGGCCGAAGACACTACACTACCCATAATCCCCAGCAATCGTTTGGGACTACAGCCCCCGTGATTAATCTTCGAAAGATTACGAAACCACAGAACTACACATGCTGACTATTGTGTTTCGCAACATGTTCTATGGCACGTCTCTACTGGGAATTGTAGTTTTAAAAGACGTTTTCCCCAAAATTAGAAGTTGACAGTATTAAACTGTGTACAGCCCTGGAGGTTTAGGCGATAGGAAACAAATTGGTGTGTACAAATTTAAAACATATAATTAATAAATGGGTGAAAATCGCTTGTGTACATAATACGCAGCATTAATATATACCCACATGACAGCTCATTGTTACTTTGTAATTCTACTCCACTACAATTCAGAGGTTAACCAACCTGGTATTTTTACTCCATTACATTTATTTGAGTTACTTTGCAGATTCTGATTAATGATGTGAAACATAAACAACCCTTAAATCAGGCTTTAGTTGCACTCGAGTAAAATTCAGGGAAGGTGATTGTCAAGTGCCAACAATCAGGAGAGATATTTGATAGTTGGTGCTTGAGAAGACTAAACATTTATCTGCAGTTCTTTATAAAGCATATTCATTACTTGTTATTCTCTACTAATAGTTAATTAAAGACTGTATATAATGGCTATTTTGTACATCCCTTTCAAGATTTCAAGATTTTCTAAGGTTTATTGACAAATCAGTACACAACTAATTCAATAACGTGCTTTAACCACTAGGCGGTGCAGACAAGGTACACACAGCATACAATGCCATAATAACTTTGTATTATTAGTGTAGGACACTTGTGTATGTATAACATCTGAAGATGTGTAGTTTTATTCATGTTTTCACATAATTGTACAGGATATTGCTATATTATTTCACATGTTTTACTTCTAATAACTGATTTGTAAAAACTCACAGACAGAAAGGTATATCCGCCATTTAATGGTAAGCTATTAAAATTCTGAATCTATAGGTGTGTCTCCCATCACCCAAAACCCCTGACTATTCTTTCAACTCAGTGTTTACATTCTTATATTCAAAGAAAATTAGTAATATCTTTAAAAACTACAAGTCCTTTTCTAGCAGCTGTGCACCGTTATGGTGTAAATATAACTTATCTACCAATTGGATCAAATATAAAAGTCAGCCGAATTAGTATCGATACTGCAAGGAGACATATTGTGTGAAGAGAAATTGAAGATGTTGTTTAATTGCTGATATATTTATGACCCACGTCACATATTCAGTTTCCGTGGCAGTTCTTCCAGTTTGTCTAGAAGTCTTCTAATCAGGGCTCTATAAATAGAGAACTACGGCAGATGTGTAATATGTAATGCAGCCGAACCGTGTATTACAATGCCGTTATGTGATGACTTTCAAAGAGAAAAGCAAGAACACTCGGAATAAAGCATTATTTAATTTTTTTAATAAATGTTTTTCGGATTTCATATCGCATAAACACCATATCCCAACGTGCATTGCGGCTAAACAATCCAATCACCGAGCTTCTAGCTGAGGATCTTGGGTAATCAGTTCAGTGGGCGTGTGGTGTGTATAGCAATGATGCTCGAAATGTCCCTTATAGGCCTACGTCTGTTTACGGTGACTTTATTTTGAAATTCAGTTCCTGAGGAACGGCTAAAAAACCCGAGATGATAGAATTAAATTAATAAATAAAAACAAGGATAATTGTGTGTTATTGTTGAGTAGATAACAGTGTGTTATTTAGAAAAGAATAACAAATTAGAAGGAAAAGAAGATTAAAAAAAGATTTCAGTATTTTGAGGCTCTGAGCCCCATTTCTTTTCTTCACAGACGGCAAAAAAGGTCCGACATTATACGATTTAAAATAGAAACAATAATCGTGGCTTGATATTTAGTAAGAACATGTTTTTATGAGCCACACAGCTTCCGGTCTTCCAAGACCCGACTGGACAAAAAGACGTGTTGCAGGCACGAAACATACTACCAATAGAAATACATTGCTTTTAAAATCGTTCTGTGTGACACGAAAAAAAAGGGGAAAATTGTGTTGGTGAACACGAAATCAATAGATTAAATGTCGTGACTATAACACAAAATGCCGTGAGACTGGGTTGAGCTAGCTAGCAACGATCGTTTGCAGTACCAAGTACTAAGTTACTTAAATGGCGAATAAAACCCCACATGTTTAGCTTTTATTCGTATAGTGCTGTGTTAACCAAAACAACCGCAACCACAGTTGGTCTCATAAACGTTACGTAGCCAAAGTGGCGGCCATTGAGACTTTCTGACCGGTTGAGAGCTCCATTCGGGTAATCTTAGCACACTAAATGTAGCCATACTTCGCATTGGGAGGTGCAGCACGAATCACCTAGTCATTCATACGAAAAGGCAACGAAAAATAAATAACAAACTCATACAATGCAGTCATGGGTCACATAGGAGCAGAGCCGCCCCTGGCCAACTTGTGGCCCCACGCAAAGTTATGTGATGAGGACCTCTGTGTCGTGAACGTTGTGCTAGTGGAGCCTCGCAGCGGTGAAACTGCGGCGCTCTTAATTGCGGCGGGAGGTGAAGCTCCCTCCGCGAGGTGAAGCCCCCTCCGCGAGGTGAAGCCCCCTCCGCGAGGTGAAGCCCCCTCCGCGAGGTGAAGCCCCCTCCGCGAGGTGAGGCCCCCTCCGAGAGGTGAGGAGCCCTCCGTGAGGTGAGGCGCCCTCCGCGAGGTGAGGCCCTTCCGCGAGGTGAGGCGCCCTCCGCGAGGTGAGGCGCCCTCCGCGAGGTGAGGCCCCCTCCGCGACGGAGGTGAGGCGCCCTCCGCGAGGTGAGGCCCCCTCCGCGACGGAGGTGAGGCCCCACGCAGTCTGTGTGATCTGCTTGTAGGGAGGGGCGGGCCTGCATAGGAGGAACCGCAACACCAAAGGTCTGGTTTAAAAGCTGTCTTCCTGTGTAGGCCTATCTCTTGCTTTATATGTACTCTGTTGTGACTTTTAATTTCTCCACAGAGCAAGTTTATCTTATTTTAAATTGCACCCAATGTTCTTGTTCAGAAGGCCACTACATGCTGCATTACCTCACGTCAACCATGGTAACTCACACGGGTGTTTCCTGTTAAGCTGATTGATTAGAGCTCATTAAGCCAAGGCCGGTTTGTTATTATAGCGCCTTACCCCCTAATCCCACCAGGAGCGTCTGCGCTGTGCTGCGGCTGCGGCGTTTTTAGCGATCGCGGCCACTCTAGTCAATGGGTGCTATTCCACCAGACTAGCGCTGCACCGCGCTGCACCGCGCTGCACCGCGCTGCACCGCGCTGCACCGCGCTGCACCACGGCTCGAAGCGTCCCAGAAGCTCTTCGCCGCAAGGAATTTCTAAAACATAGGATGAATCCTATTTTTGACGCGGCGCAGCGCAGGCAGGAAGTGGAACGTTCATCCAACAACTGCGAGGCTGCACACACGACGCTCCGCTTCCGCAACATTTTGAAACGCGCCTGGTGGGTTATGACGCAGGAGGAGGTCGCAGCGCAGCGCAGCACAGACGCTTCCGGTGGGATCAGGGGGTTACAATAACATTGCAATGCAAAGGGACTTATGCCTTACAAAAAACTGCATCTTAGGCAAGATATGAAATAAACACAACTAAAAGAGCAGTATAATGTAGGAGATAAAAAAGTTTTATATTTAAAAAAAAATTAAAAAGCTCAGCCATTTAAAAAAGTGTTGAGCCTCTGACCTTAAAAAGACATGCTTTTTTGCTGATATCACCAAACTCCCTGAACTTGTAAATCAATAATGCCACAACTCTACCATCACGGTGTAGGGCTCTGAGAAAACAAGTGAAGAGGCAAGAACATCATGGTCAGTACCATATATGTGCAGAAATATAATTAGAATAGTAAACCTCACTCTACTTCACCAGAAATGCAAATTAGCCTACTTCCTTATTTAATCGGAAGCTAGAGGCAGTGCATGTGCCGTCACGTGATCATGTGGTTACCTATAGACTGATCCCTGACTGTTGAGTCAACTAAGACACTCCATGATGCTCCTAAGTGTGAAAGAGACAGAAAAGGTAAGAACTTGAAATGAAAGTGAATGTTTTTCTTTGTGGGGGACTACATAGTAAATTAATTAAATACTAATATGCTAATGCTGAATCTAGAACAATAACTTAAAAACCTGCAACCATATCTACCTATCCATTGGTCGATTGACAGTAAAATGATCTACTTTGATGATCCATACATTTGGTTCAAAAAAGAAAATACTTTATCAGCCTCTCAAATGTACGGAGCCCTGGAGGGTTCATTGAGAGAAAAATAAATAAAACGTGGCCACGTTTTACTTTCTCGTTCGCACGAGTTAATAAAGCGTGGGCACGAGTTAATAAAGCGTGCGCACGAGTTAATAAAGCATGGCCTCGTTTTATTTAAATTGAGGGATTCCTGTCCCTCACAGAATCTGCTGCCCACAGCTGTTTTATAGAAGGAAAACATCCTTCACTTTATGAAATCTCTGTGGCACCAGTGGCCTGTACTACGAAGCAGGATTTGCTACTTACACTATTCATTCATGAAGTATGACGCTGCGCTGTCAGCACGCGTCTCCATGTTTGTGATTGGTCAAATGTTGGTAACCCCGTCCCTTTCACGTGAACGCACTCTCAACCGGACAGAGAAACCCTGGTTGATTTACTGAGTTGATAACCAGCGTCGTAGGACCGTTTAGCGACATCGCGTTTGTTAGGGTTAGTTAAATCGTACAGGGCACTGGAGGCAGTAACGTGTAATTCAGGAGAATCTGAGAAGAGCAGCACCAGCTGCAAAGAGCGGTGCCTATTACGAAGGAGATGTCCTGTCACCGGGGCGCATGATGTGTGTGTGTGTGTGTGTGTGTGTGTGTGTGTGTGTGTGTGTGTGTGTGTGTGTGTGTGTGTGTGTGTGTGTGTGTGTGTGTGTGTGGTGTGTGTGTGTGTGTGTGTGTGTGTGTGTGTGTGTGTGTGTGTGTGTGTGTGTGTGCTCAGCTCCGCTCTGTGTGTGCGTGTTCGGTGTGTGTGTGTGTGTGTGTGTGTGTGTGTGTGTGTGTGTCCGACACCCCCGGCATTTGTTTTCAAATTACCACGAACAGTAATTTACACAAATCGGGTTCTCCATAGTTATGTAGTCCCAAGTGAAAAAAATTCGTTTAATCTTAATCTCGATGTGCTATAGTCCTGCCAGAGTGCACCGGAACGAACGATACTATCATAAACAAATGCCCACACACACACAAAACGAGGCCACGCTTTAGTAACTCGTGCGCACGCTTTAGTAACTTGTGCGCACGCTTTAGTAACTCGTGCGCACGCTTTATTAACTCGTGCGCACGCTTTAGTAACTCGTGCGCACGCTTTAGTAACTCGTGCGCACAGTTACTAAAGCGTGGCCACGTTTTATTTATTTTTCTCTCTATGAACCCTCCAGGGCTCCGTACAAATGTGCTGCTTTTTTTGTTTTATATTATTTAAATATTTTGGGGTTTGGGACTGACAAAACAAGACATTACCTTGTAGGGGTGTAACGGTATCCGTATTCGTCCCGTACCATCATGGTTCGGCACATACAGTCACACAACGAATACGCCTTTTTTTACGAGTGGGAAAAAAGTCTGTCATTCGGGGCAGTATCCATTACACTATTTATAATCCAGGAGGCGGTATTGCGCCTAAAAGCTGTTTTCCAGCCGCCCTTAAAGGAATGGTCCACTCATTAGATAATTATTCCAAACTTCAGTATTTAGTGAAACATTATGTTTAAATCATACCCTGAAGAAATCTGCGATATTCCCCGGTAAATAATGATTTTATAGCTCTTTTTATCAAAACCTGTATATTCCGTCTGGCCGCCGCCATTTTTGCCATTTTCAGTAGTCACGTGATGGTCGTGACGTCATCCATGCGTTCACTTTGTCAACACACGGAAACATGGCGGAGTATTTGAGTTCGGACTCGTCAGCAGAGGAAGAAGTTTTGACCAATGTGAAGAGATTGGATGGGGGAATTCAACCATACATATCAGTATGACAATACGACACCCTCTGTCCTTAGACCCTCACATCGTACAAGGAAAAACTTCCGGAGAAAACCCACAGTTTAAAGGGAACATGGGAGAAACCTCAGGGAGAGCAACAGAGGAGGGATCCCTCTCCCAGGACGGACAGACGTGCAATAGATGCCGTGTGTAAATTGAAAAGATAATACATTTGCAACATAGGTAGTCCAAATGTTTGGAAATGCATGTGTGTATAATAGGAAGATGATATAAGATACTATATGTATGCATGTAGTACCACCCTTGCTAGCGATTCCCTCTCTAGTTTAGCATTCTCAGCTTCGTTGTCCCTGGCCATAGAATCACGATTTTATGGGGCCGGAAAAAACTGGGGGGAAATACACACTAGCCGGTACTACGCTATATGGAAAGGCCACCAAAAACTGGCCTGGACGCTAAAGGACGTTAAAACGGGGCTAGCCGCTGCAATGGAAATGCGCTATAACATACCTTATTCTTACTCCGAGCACTACTTCTGCTCCTCCGTCGCTTCACACTTGCAGAGGGCGATTTCTCAACTGGCCGAACTGGTGTCCTGGTCGGTGATGACACCAGAAAGACCGATGGTACTGCATCTCCATTAAGTAATGGTTGTTCCATAAATCCCATGTTATGTTTTATCATACTCTCAGAGTAGTCGTCCGGAAATTTGAAATGTTCGCTGCATACATGAGCCTGTGAATCTTTCGGTTCGGGCCGGCCACATTTCGCTAGCCACTGCCTCCGAATGTACTTCTTACGCTTACTTTTTGGCAACAGATGGAACCGAGCATTCCGTGGATTGTTCCTATCAGAATTGTGGCAATATTTCGCGATACAGTGAGGCATATTTGAAGAGAGAAACTACAGTAAATAACATGGAGGTCAACGTGTCTTCGAAAACCAAACGCATGGTTTACGTCACGTCCGGAAAATGGCGGCGCCCACAGTGTTGATGTTATTTCGGTATATAATCAGTTTAAAATCACTGATAATGTCATCGGATTAAAAAAAAAAAAAAAAAGAGACTGGCAGAGACTGGTCTGTTTTATCGGATGATAATTATTTAAAAATGAGTGTCATGAGCATACCATTCCTTTAAACAACAAATGTAGAACAAGAAGAAACAAAACAACAAAACGAACAAATTACAAGAAGAAGAAAAGTTAGTAGGCCTATGGCGATTTCAGATAACACACAGAAGCTAGAACCCACCTGCTTCTTTTAAATCAGCTGTGTGGGAACATTTCGGGTTCCCTGTGGACTACAATAACGATGAAGTGAGCGAGTGGTGGATCGGACGAGGACGGTGTGTCGGCGTTGTTCACAAGAACACAAGCCAAACATGCTAAATCCTGTCAGAAGGCATCACCCAGATTTGCCAATCACCGGAGCCCGGCAAAAGACAACAGCAGTTCAACAGTTTATCCCCGGTGTTTTTAAGAAACCAATAGACATGAAAGCGGTGAGACCAAAATAAATAACGGAAGCTTTTGGCATATGTTTTTCAACGACTTTGCGCTCTTGAAACACTTTCTTATTATTTATGATGTAATATTTTCAAGACATTCTTTTTAGTTTTACAGCTTAATGAAACCTTTTTGTTTGACATCAGCCATTATAGATACTATGGCCCTCTGAGTGTGTGTGGTTCTGTTTGTGGTTTGTTTTTAACTGTTTAATACAGTTAATTATTCAAAATGTCAGAGTTCCTTATTTTTATACTGAAACTTGAGTGCCTTTTATTGTAGAGGCAGAACTGAAAAAGGGAAACCGAGGGAATGACATGTGGCAAATGGTGCCAGGCCAGATTTGAACCCGTTCCTCCCAATAGCCGCAAGCTCTACAAATTGAGCTTTACGGCGCCCCTATCCAACATTTTGATAAACCAATATAAGTCGCTTTATCAAATATTTGTGAAATAAATCATCAGATTAATGAAAGTAATCATTGGTTGCAGCCTTAATATCTTTCTCCCTTGTGTTACTTCCTGTAACAGTTAAATAGTTGAGCAGCGAAATCAGCTTTGTTGAGGACAAACACATGTCTCCCCACAAACGCCAATGGACGGTTATGCAACTAATTAGAAAACAGTAAGAAGCTGTCAACCACAGGAAAATACCATAAATGTTGGTTAACTGTCAGCAGGAAATGCTTTCTGATTCCTTTCATGAATATAAGTCTTAATAAATAGCCTTTTGTACTCAGGCTTTTGTCCCTCCGCCTGTTTGTTAGCCTGCCTGTCTGCTGCATGGTCTGCTGGCGTCTCCTCCATTTGTTGATGTGTGAGACCACAGTGGGAGACGGCAGCAACAATGTGACATGGCCTATGAAAGTATGGTATTCATAAACAAATGTAATGCTTTCTTTGATGGGCAAATGCTTGGGGTTATAAGTAATTAAATAGATATGTATAAGAATGAGAAATAAGTTACAGAAGTTGACCTTCAAATATGTGGCAGAAGACCTGAGAGGCAACAACGGTAAAGTTCACATTAACAAATGTCACTTTCATATGGAAGCAATACTTAGCCCTACCACTTCCCTTTTACCTCATTACAGTTTAATGGAGGCTATGTTTACCGTTTTACATAAACACAGAATGAGACTGAGCAGCACTGTATGTATTTCTGTTTGTGTGTATGCACATTAGTCTGCATATGTATACCTATATAAAGAAGAACAAGTGGTACTTAAAGGGATAAAGACCTGGACAGAGCCTCTGAAGTGATATACGTCACACAACAGATGACTTAATGTATACAGGCCAGAATATGCACTTTGCATACCTCGGTCTGCAGCTTTAATGTGTAAAATATATCAGCGTAAAGTTAAACAATGCCAAACAGATGTCTACTCTGCCCGGCGCATATTTAGAATTTCACTTCTGAGAATGTATTCACTCTTTCTGAGCCGATATATACAGCTATACCACAATTGGCAGATTTTGTACTTTTGATTGCTTCATTTTTTAGATGTAACTTCTTATACCCTTTCTCCCCAGTCAAAACCATGTATCTTTCATTTAGTGATCATTAATTTGAATGATTTAAATGAGCTAAAGAATAGAGCAGCAGTAGTTAATATTCAAACAATCAATCAATGTTTATTCATATAGCCCAATATCACAAATGTTACATTTGTCTCAGTGGTCTTCACAGTGTGTACAGAATATCATTATCACAATACGACACCCTCTGTCCTTAGACCCTCACATCGTACAAGGAAAAACTTCCAGAGAAAACCCACAGTTTAAAGGGAAAAATGGGAGAAACCTCAGGGAGAGCAACACAGGAGGGATCCCTCTCCCAGGACGGACAGACGTGCAATAGATGCCGTGTGTCAATTGAAAAGATAATACATTTACAACATAGGTAGTCCACATGTTTGGAAATGCATGTGTCTATAAGAAGAAGATGAATCCAAGAGGATGTCAGCAATCTTGTGGGAGCCATCAGTATATAATCAATATTATATTTTTAAAGCGGTACAATTCAAAACAGAATTATTCAAAAATAAGGAGAGGAAATATTGGAAGTTTGAAGAAAAAAAAACAAAGAGATACTGAGTTCGCCTTCAAGTAACCTAAAAACAGAAAAGGCCTAACCCTAACCCTCTAGAATCAGTGTTTGGTTTGTTGTTCTTGGCTACTGTGAAAACATGTAGGTCCAAAATAGTAGTAAAATACATGCTTCCTATGTGGATGTGGTAGGATAACATAACAATGACACAACTTACCATTGTCTAACCCTAACCCTAACCAATCTCACCCAACTCATCCTACCAATGAAGGCAACGAGTACAAAAGCAACTTTGTCATTCCAGGGAAAATGTGAAAATCTCCTCTAAGCCCACGGAAAAACAACCATTCTTAGTTTTAGGTGAATTGGCTTCACTGAACTTAACACGCCTGCTATGTATTTAGTTTTAATTTTGGTCACATGGAGTTGGATCCTTTTCCAGCACCCACTGAGCAAGAATCGAACACAAGTAGATCGTGGTTAATGAATTACAGATTTAAGGAATAAAACAAAACAACTTGATGAGATACAGGGATACAAATGTGAAAACCAAATGTGTCACAGATGCAAGTTCTATCAAGTGGTACCATACAAACAGAACTTGCATTACACATGTCTACATACATTCAATTACAAGTATAAAGACATGAAAACAATGCAAACAAAGAACATAATATCAGTTTAAACGTCCAATCATGTGCTTCCAGCTATTATGCTTATTGTAGGACCATGTCCACAAAAAAACTCTAAAATGTTAAGTGAGAAGCTAACATACCGATAAGAAGCAGTTGAGCATATCTATATATAAACCTTAATACAGCCTCTAAATTTGTTGTTTCCTTTGTTTGTATGCAAGGTTTCTTGTTTCTATGTATGTTGCTGTGGCTTTATCATGTATCTATTGGTATTGATACCTGTGCATAGCAACAGTCTCAAAGGGTTGGCAAGGAACACTGAGCTCATTCTTCGGTTAGCTTTTTATGCCACTCCACATGCACAATGTATTGTTGACTCTAAAGCTGGCGAAGTGCCGTCTCCATATGGACAAACCCAGACGCTGGGTTCTCCTTTGTATCGTTAGAGAACATCTTTGATCTTAAAAAAAGCCCCTCTTTTTTAATTCTTCAATTATTAATTCAAAAAGTGTGATTTATTTATATTTGAGCTGCCACCCATATTTTTTTAGTGATACTCATCTTTTAATTTAAGATAAAATACACACAAATACTACAGAGATGGTTTGGAATCATATTTAGGGGGGTTCGTTTTCTCCCGTTGGGACATATTTTCGCGAATATAGCACTGTATTCAACAATCTCTTTGCTCAAGAGATTATTGAAGGTGAGATTCATCGGTTTTGCTAGACGGCGATACAAACAACATGTTCAGACAGCACAGCCAGAGAAACATGGAAACCATTTTAACCAGCTCACACACACACACTCATTTGTGACTTTTTTTGGAAATGGCAATGGCATCACATTGCAGTGCTTGTGACGGAGAACAAATATCACATTTCCGGGTTCTTTACATGAAGGGATTAAGCTGTTTTTTGCATATTGTTCATTGGTTTTTAGAGCTGTGACAGACAAATCCAAACTGTATTTGTGCTTGAGCATGCATGTGTCCAAAAGTGTTTGTTTGTCTACCGCAAAAATGTTGTTATGGAGATGTTGGTGACCTTACGCAAGCATTTCAATAAAGTTTATATACCAAGTTTTCCAGTTTCTGCACGACAATCCATTCAAGAACTGGCTAGAAACTGAATCAAAGAGAACTGAAAATATCCCACATTTTCAGTTCCTGCTGGTGTGGTCTGCCATAGTAAACTGTCCTCATTGTGTTTGTATTCCTGCTAAATGTCTTCTTCTCCCTTCTCAGATGGACGACATAGACGCCATGTTTAGTGACCTGCTTGGAGAGATGAATACTCTCTCTCAGGTGAGTTGTACACTAGTGCTATAAGATGAATGCACCATCACTGCGACAATGAAAGTGGTGAATGACATTACGAGTATTTTAGATAATAAGCAGAGTTGTGCAGCTCTATTTATTGACCTTTCCAAAGCGTTTGACACCGTTGATCATCGCATTTTGAAGCAGAGGCTACTCAGTATTGGCATATCCAGCCATGCAGTGGGTGGTTTGTGAACTACCTCTCTGAAAGGTCCCAATGTGTTCACTTTGATGGGCTGTCTTCTGAGTGGTTAAACATTGCTAATGGTGTTCCTCAAGGTTCTTTTTTAGGTCCACTTTTATTCTCTATATATAACAGTTTAGGTGAAAATGTGGATGAAGCTACTTTACATTTTTATGCGGATGATACCGTGATGTACTGTGCAGGTCCCACCATTAAGGAGGCTGGTGTTAAATTACAGGCTGTTTTTAACATTATTCAGACTCAGCTCGCTGAGCTTAAGCTTCTTTTAAATGTTGATAAAACCAAGGTAATGCTCTTTTCTAAAGCTAAAAAGACTACAGACACTGCTTTGGATATTGTTACTATGCAAGGACAAGTACTCAAAGTGGTTACCTGTTATAAATACCTTGGTATCTGGCTTGATGATTGTCTTACTTTTAAACTTCAGGTCATTAATCTGCTTAAAAAGCTGAGGGTTAGACTAGGTTTCTTTTTCAGAAACAAGTCCTGTTTCTCGCTTGAGGCCAGGAAAAGGCTAGTCACTTTGACCTTTTTACCTGTGCTGGACTATGGTGATTTGATCTATATGAATGCACCTGCCCATTGCCTGAACAAGTTAGATGCCGCCTATCACAGTGCCCTGAGATTTATTACTAACTGTAAAGCATTTACTCCTCACTGTACCCTGTACGCCAAGGCAGGTCTGCCTTCACTAACTGTACGGAGGCTCAGTCATTGGTACATGTTCATCTGTAAAGCCATGTTGGGTAAACTACCTTTTTATATCTGATCTCTGATCTCTCGACGAATTGAAAGTACTTATTGCCTGAGATCTCATGATGTTGTTTTATTAAATGTGCCAAGTGCTAGGACTGTCTTAGGGAAGAAAGCTTTTAGATGTGCAGCTCCACTAAATTGGAACAGTCTGCAAACATGTTTAAAACTGAGCACTTTGGTTCCCCTGCATCATTTTAAAACTCGGCTGGGTGACATGCTGTTTAATACTCATGGTACCTGTCACTGTAAATAGAGTTTGTAAACTGTACCCTGTACATTATGTTGTATGTCATCCTTATTGTTGTTCTGTTGTTTTTATGTTACATGTGTAACTAATGTCCTGCAGGTCACCCTTGAAAGATAGATCTTTTGATCTCAAGGGGCTTCACCTGGTTAAATACAGGCTATAAACAAATGCATATATAAAAAATGATGTGGGGTGAAAACAGTGTCCACAAACAATTGTTATGTTACGTAAAATGCAATTTACAAAGGAATGTTGAATCCACCATTAATGCTGTTTGTTAAGCAACCATGTTACACATATTGGCCAATTATGTAATTAAATAGGTAATTAGACAGGAACAAGGTGGCGCTATGAAAAGTGAAGGGATCATAAAATGTTTAACAATTTACGAGAGTTTTTGAGATATTTCACTCAAAACCATAGACTGTAGATAGGAAATGGATATAAGAGATCATTCAGGTTTAAGGCACCTCCGAATTGTCTTTACTTTTCAGACACAGAAGTTGCCACTATAAACTGTCAAACTCCATGTGGTGCTAGGAAAAAAGAAAAGGGCTCATCAGAGTAATTAAGATTATTTCTCTGAGAACCATAACACGTCTGTTTGAAAGTTTGTACAAATCATCCATGAGTTTCGAACTCCATCTACCGTGATATTCGGACAAGACATCATGCATCAGTTAATCTGGAGTTATAAGGAACAACAGCTGATGTCAAACATCTTTGGTCGCATTCTTTCTCAAAACATGACCAGATGAGCTGAGACTCTCACATTCTGGAGGACTGCTCCATCAGTGCTTTTGAAGTAGGAACCAGTTACTGGAAGTAAATCAGACAAATCACTCTAATCTGTGCATTATCTGATTACACATGGCAGTCTCTGTGTTGAAACTGAAGCTTCTGACCGGAAAAAATGTAAGGAGAGACTGAGACGTGAAGTCATCGCATCTGGATTGGACGTGGGCTATCGCTGCAGATTTCCTTAAACACACATAATCTGCTCATCATATGACTACGGCTCACCAAGCAAAACACTCCCAACTGATGCAACCTCAGCCTGAGGTTCAATCAATTTTTTGCCCTTTCAAATCTCTTTATGTAAGCTGCGACCCTGAGAATGGGACCATTACATCAGCCATACCAGAAAAGCGCTCTGTCACTATGACATGCGCCTTCTTGAAAAGCCACCACAGTGACAAACACCATCCAACAGACTATAACCAGTGTTAGCAAGAAAAGCATTTTGGTTAAAGCCTTGATCCTCTCAGAGTCTGAGAAACAAAAGCATTTAAAGTGATTCCACTCCTCGCCTTGAAACCAGAAGACAAAAAGGAGAGTTTGTTGTGTGTTCAGACAGAAATGATCCGGGTTGAACTGCATGCTGGCAGCAATCATTTTGTGTACAGGTTGGCAGTTATCCCAGCATGTTTAAAGAATATGATTGAGCCTGTAGAGACTTCTGTTAATAATTAAGACATTGCAGTCTCGATATCGGCCATTTTCCAATGATATTCAAGCTCTTTAATAGAGACACCAGTGTGCAATGTATGCACCGGATGCACAGCTTGTTCCAAAAAAAGAAAATGTAGACAATTTGCAACATCACACTTGACAAATAAGTGTTTCTTACTGAAGTGTTATTTATGTTGTTGCAGAAGCCAAGTGCGGTATTTTCCCTGTTAATTGTCCAACTTGAAAACAGAGCATTAAAAACAGGGAAAAAACTACCAATTCAAAACAGGCTCATGTAACCTCTTCTAACAACAGTTCAGAGCAGTTCAAGGACATATTATGGCCCATTTTGGCAGCTCTTTGATTTGAAATTAAAAGCTTCTGTCATACAAATGACTTCTGTGTAAAATGTATTTTGAAACATTTGATGCAATAATGTTTATTTGCTGTACAATATACAAAGGTCATATGGTGTGAGATTTTGTTAATGTATTATCTCATTGCTTTGTTACAGAGTTTAATGCCATCAGCGGACAGAACTGAAGTGGACAGCGCTTTACAGACAGAGCGCACCTTCTCCATTGGCTTCACAGACCTGAATGGTAAATGCTCATTCAAATGACAATGCTCTCTTTCAAAGCAAGAACTGTAGATGTTCAACTGTGTTACATAACCAAGAGTCACACTGCCCTGAAAATATGTGTGATGTAGAAATGATGCAAGTGGGGGAGGTAAGGCAGTCTTTCAATATGTTATGTTTCTGTTAGGAGATGGGGGGAGTCTGTTTTTTTTTGTGCCAGAAGACTAAGCCAACCTCTGAAGACTAGGTTGGATACAAGTTGAGATAAATCAGTTTGGGAAATAAAGGAGGATGCCAACAATCTGTTGTTAGGACTAAGAAATACAAATAGATTCAATAGCGTCCCACTGCAGAGCTTTAGGCTCATGACATAACATAACGTAGAATATCGTAATGTAACGTAACATAACGTAACATAACGCAATATAACGTAACATAACGCAATATAACGTAACGTAACATAAGGTAACATAAAGTAACATAACGTAACATGACGTAACATAAGGTAACATAACGTAACATAACATGACATAACTTCGAGATTTGTCTTGGCAAATGAGAAGCGCTATATAAATTAAATGTATTATTATAACGTAACATTAAAAACATAATATAACATACTGTAACAGAACGTAAAACATACTGTAGCATAACATAATGTTACGTAACCTAACATGACGAAGCATTACGTAACATAACATAACTTAACATAAAAAACATAGCGTATCATAAAGACACGCATAGCCAGGAGACGCCTAACTTAGCACAAAGACTGTCAACAGGGGGAAACAGCTAGCTTGGCTACGGAGGTTTTGTTATCTGTGTGAGGTTACCAGGAAGGGAAGTTTGACTGGCACCTTTACTTCTCTGACCTTTAGGCCACAACTCCTTATCTCCTTACAGAGTCTCTTAAAGAACTGGAGGACCATGACCTGGATGCTCTGATGGCTGACCTAGCATCGAGATCAACCACCTCAGAATGTAGCCTCCCCACATATCAACAGGCCGGCAGCTGTGCAGATAATGAAATGGCAGCATCTGCCCTTCCTCCACCTTCAAACTCTGCTGAATCCTCTGGAGGGCTGCAAACGGTAATTATAGAATCAGTCACTATTTTTGAAAAACAAAGTTGTAATTTCAAAGAATAAAGGATAACTGATAACCTCCTCTTTTTATGCTTCCAGAGCGAACCACAGACAAAGTCAGACAAAATTAAACTGGCACTGGAAAAGCTGAAAGAAGCCAAAGTAAGAAAGGTAAAATGATCAGGTCTGTTTATGTATTAAGTCACTTTTCAGTCAGATAGACACATGTACTTAGTTTGCTGCCTATCCTAGTTAATAGTAAAAGTGCTGATGAGTGACGGCAGCTCCAAAATACTGATGGTGGATGAGAGACAGACAGTCCGAGAGGTTTTGGACATGCTGTTTGAGAAGACACACTGTGACTGCAGCATTGACTGGAGCCTGTGTGAGACCAACCCTGAACTGCAAATTGGTGAGATGAACAAGAACACACACAGACACACCAATGCCAAACATAATCTCCACAGAGGCAGGATATACATGTGTTTTCAACATTTCAGAAAGAGGCTTTGAAGACCACGAACACGTAGTGGAGCCCCTGTCTTCGTGGACTCGTCTCAGTGAAAACAAAATGTACTTTGTCTCAAGACCTCAGAAGTATGTGATGTTCACAAACCCTCAAGTGAGTAAGAGTGCTCTTGCCTTTTCAAAAATGTTATTAAACTGTCTTCTGCTTAGTCGGTATAATGAACCATGCTTTTCTCCTCTGAAGGTATTTTACATGTGGAAAAAGAAGAAAGAATGTTCGAGCAAAATTAATGAGCATGCCAAACAGCTCTTACTTCAGGTCAGTTACAGTACCATGCTCACATCTTATTAATGAGACTATATGTCAAGTTGATGTGTGTCATTTCACAAAACGAGAGAAAGTTGAAATTCATAAAACCTTTACAGGTTTTGGAACTAGTTGATATAATTTATGAATAATAAATAAGTCAATGATAATTTTTTTCTACGTCCCATCTTGCTTTAAACGAGCTGTCATAAAACCCAACCTGATCCGTCTGTTCTTAATAATTACTATTAATAATATCCAACATTCTGAATGAAGTGCATTGGAACAATTTCAGTCACCATGGCGCTGAGTTTGTTCTCCCGAGAGTGAAAAAAGGATTGTTCTTATCTTTGGACTCAAGAAGTCACACAGTTTCAATTAGTTTTCTATACTGCCTTTGACACAGTAAATTACTCTACCCACAAAGACTGCCCTTGAACTCTAACACTACAAGAGAAATTAACCTTTGTTAGAATTGAAATGTGTGTCCTTTTCTTCTGCACCCATTTTCTGTGGAGTTCCACAAGGCTCCATATCAGGCCCCCTTTTTCACTATATATGCTTCCTTTGAGGTCTATCTGAAGACAAATTGCTGGTCATGTTAAGCAGACTACACGCAGCTTTACCTCACACTTACCTACTAATGTTATTCTCTATTCCGGGACCCTGCAGGAGCACTTTGGAGGTTCCACTCTGATTGTTCCTGATCTTGAAGGTACCCTGTACCTCAAAGAAGATGGGAAAAAGGTTTGGAAACCTCGCTACTTTGTGCTCAGGGCCTCAGGCATCTACTATGTACCCAAGGGAAAGACAAAGGTATGGCTAAACAAATACAAATGTTGAGCATTTAAAGAATTCTACATCATATTTCACTTTAAATGCAGGCATGTTCATAGTGCACTGTTGACACCAATGTGTTGTTGCTCAAGAGAGAACAGGTAGGTTAGAGATGAGCTATTTAGCAACCTATGTGGTTGAAACCTCCTCCTACACAAAAAGCCTTGTAGTGAGCTGTTGCCATGACAGTAAAACTGGTTATTACTCATTTGGTTAGGTCATTTTTGGCACCAGGCAGTAAAGAGCCTAACTATTCTTAGTTAGAAAAGTACAGCAGCAGTCTTTAAACAGAGAGAGACAAGATACGTTTTCCCCCTGTGTGAAGTCTATGATGGCTTACATCTGAGTGCTCAAGCGTAGCAGAGGCAGAAAGAGCGAGAAATTAAGATGGACAGTGTGAATTGAGTACAAGCTGCTGTTGAAGAGCAGCATGTGAGTGAGGGCTGAACAATTAAAAAAATCCGAATAACCATCCAAGAGGGGAAACTGTGCTAAGCAGATGTGCAAATCGCTGCAGCAATCATCCAACGCCAAGGCCACATGGAGGAAGAAGGTGAAGATTTGGAAAGGATAGAAATGGCCGAATAAGGCAGAGTAAAAATCATCAGCAGAACGAGAAGAGGGGGATGGAGCTTTGATCATAAAGCAGGAAGTGTTGGCTAATGGAATAAGACAAATGGACAAAGGTGCCAGATAAAGTGAGAAAGAACATGAGAGATAAAGAAAATAGAAGCCAGAGGTCTGCGGGTTACTTCCTTTTCCTTGAAGCTTCCCTTTGTAGATTTCCGAAAAACCTTTGTCAGTGTGGTTTATTGTGTGAACACAATATCTCTGCTCAAAACCAAAACAGGGAAGGAAAGTTGAACTGCTTTACAAAAGAAAAAACAAATGTGTCCCTTGATGTGAAGCTTCATTGTTGCCTCCCTTGAAAATGAAAAAAAAACTATTGGCCCTCCACTTCTTTGAAGTGTCTTTATTTGTAATACCAACCACACAACGAGGCTGAGAACAAGTACTTCTTCACAAAATGATGACAAGAAATGCAACTTCTCCAACATATGCTACATCTTAAAACTGATTGGCAGCTTTTTAATGGTAAAAGATCTTGAAAGTTATCTTGTACCCATTTAAAACGCACGTACGTAAATCCAAACTGTCATTTATTTCGTCATTTTAAGATTTGTACCTGACATTCTGAATATTAGCTTTTTCTTTTCTCTTTCCGATAGTCTTCCAGCGATCTTGTCTGCTTTGTCCATTTTGAAAAATTCAACATCTATAACACCAAGCACTTCAAACTGAAATACAGAGCTCCCACCGACTTCTGCTTCATGCTTAAGGTAAGCTCAACGAATCACCCTTGGCATTGGGAGAAAATTACAGACTTGGTAATGATCATCGGATTTCATTTAAAAAAGGGTTACGGTACGTCCACACAGCAGCTTTTAAAAAATCTTGAAAATCTTGAAGCTGGGCGTGTCTGACAGCTTGGGGATTTTTTGCGAGCAATGCGACCAACAACATGAATCTCCCGCCCCCGACATACAAAGCAAAAAAACCCGGGGATTTTATGTGAGCAATATATATATATATATAAACTCCCCAAACAGGCGAAAACCTACCAGTTTCACCCACTGTCTCTGCCACCTCCCTCCATGCCTGGTTCCTCCGGTTTGTATCCCGTTAATAGTTCTGGTCGTAAAGAGTGATTTGCTACCGTAATTTCTCGTTTGGAATATGACACATACACGGCAGGGTTTCCGCTAGGATTTTTTCTCGCCGGTCAAATGTCCGAACAGCATTTATTTTACCGGACAAATCTGAAACTTACCGGTCATGTTTCAATAATAATAATAAGAGGAATAAGAGTTGTGTAGCAGAGTTTCCGTTAGCAGGTAATTACCAAACTAGGACCGGATATGCTGATGTTTAAAACTCAGTTCCCGGGGCTCATTTTTATATTGCTTCAGTTTATAATCGTAACAGATCGAAAAATTCAGATTAATTTTTCAATAAATGATTCCACAAACAACGAACAACATAATTATTACATTCAAACAAACTACTTGTAGTAGATGAAGTACATTATTCAAAAGTTTAAATGAACTTTGAATAATAACACGGGAGAAACGGATTCCCCTCTCCCTCCCTCTCTCTCCTGACAGCCCGTCAGTTTCTCATGCAGCGCGCTAAACAGTGGGCGGGGCTTCAGGTGATCATGGAGCAGCTGATCTGATCTCTCTCTCGGTCCGGTTACACTTCACTCGCGTTTATGTCCATATCGATCAGATCCAGCTCTCCTGATCGGCCTTTATAGAGAGCACCGATCAAACTATTAAGAGTGAATATCGGCTGATAATGACCGGCGGCCGATCGATCGGAGCATCGGACATTTTGACCGTCAGGTTTTGAATTTACCGGTTTTTATTCAATTTTACCAGCTAAAAACCGGTAATTACCGGCTAACGGAAACCCTGATACACGGTTTGATTGGCTAGCGCTTCTACTGTCAGATTTGCATAAACGTGTTTGATTGGCTGGCTCTTCCAGCTCAGCTTCAAAAGTTGAACATTGCTCAACTTTGGAATCCTGGAAATCCTGGACATCCTGGAAATCTTCGCTTCACTCCCCCACAATGCAGTTCGGCGAAAAGCGAGGCAAAGTGACGTCATCCCCATTCAAAGTCAATGGGCAGAGAAGCGTTGGAAGCGGTGGAAGATTCTTCTGAAGCTGCTGTGTGGACGTACCATTAGGGTTATTGTGCAGGGTTAGGGCTAGGCTATTTTTCTTCTTTACAAAGAGTCTCTCCACAACAGGGTCAGTGTTGTCTCTGTTCAAAACTTTTCTGAGCACTCGAGGAACTCTTGCAGTATGTCAACACTTACTTGGGGTACCATACGGTTTTCATTGTCGATGAATAAAGGAGAGAGAGAGAGAACAGTGGAACTAAGGCCCAATCCCAAACCACGCCCTACACCCTACTCCTACACACTACCCCTCAAACAGCGAGTCTGCATCGGTGCTGAGTTCTGGCTTGAAACCGGTCACTACCTGACCGGACTCAACGATGTGTGTGTCCGTCAGGAAACACGCTGTTTACAAGTAGTTCCAGCAAACATCAACTGATAAACTGCGATGTTAACAACCTCATGATAACCTCATCTTTTTTTACTTAGGATCGTATACCTGTGTTTAGTCTAGAAAAAGGTAAATGTGTGCATTTTATTATAAAGTCGGGTATATTTACAGACTGTTGCAAAAACGAAGAAGCTTATAAACATCAGGTGTACAACTAAAAGAGCTTTACAAAAAAGCACAATTAAAGATGTTTTATTTTAGATCATTTTAATTTTTTGCCCAAGAGATGTTGTTACGGCATTTCCTGTTTCTCCCGGAGAGAGGGGAGGCCGTCCCAAAGCTTGCCGCTGTATTTACTCCCTCCATCTGACAGGAGGGAGCCTCGTCGAGCTGCGAGTGTCACTCCGACACAGAGTGTGTGTGTGTGTGTGTGTGTGTGTGTGTGTGTGTGTGTGTGTGTGTGTGTGTGTGTGTGTGTGTGTGTGTGTGTGTGTGTGTGTGTGTGTGTGTGTGTGTGTGTGTGTGTGTGTGTGTGTGTGTGTGTGTGTGTGTGTGTGTGTGTGTGTGTGTGGTATTGTTTTATTAAGAGTCTATGCAATGCACACACTTGTTTGCTAGCAGAGATACATTCTGTTCATTCAGAAGTTGGACTGCAGTAAATACTTTTTTGTTTAATACAGTCCAAAGTTGTAGCTGCTGGTTCAATATTGCATAGATGAATATAATAGGCATTAAAAGATTATACATCCACTTACTATATGGTATTTCAATTTGAATACCATATGTTATTACTTTAAAAACATTAGCATAGAAGGGCTCAACACAACTGCTTTACTAAATGCAACAGATTAAGATCATGTTGTCTGGGGGGGGGGAGTATTGTTGACAGTGACAGCTGAGTCATGTTGAGGGGAAGTAAGATGACTCAAGAAAACATTTGAATTGTTAATGTAATGTAAATGTGTGACAGTAGAACAAGTGCTTCTCAAACATGTGACCCTGGCCTTATAAACAATGGTGAAATGTTACTACGTGCATTTACTTCAGTACTTTAGTAATGATTTAACATTTATATTACAGCTTTAGTTACTAGCTACTTTGTTATTTATACAACATATAATTCAACTAGTAAATTATGATATATTATCATCGTTTAAGCTGCCTAGCAGAATATAAAGTAATTCAAATAAACCACACTTTTATCATCTGCAACATTAAAAGGGATGAAAACAGACATAATGTATCAATAAATAGTACACAAATGTAATTAATTTGAATCTGAAATAGGCCAAAATACATATTGAGAACCTTTTACTTTTTGGTATTTAAAGTATGTGTTGATGCTCATACTTTTATTCCATATTGTATGCAGGACTACTTGTAACTTAGTATTTTTACAATGTATTGTTGCCATTTGCTATATCTGATACCTCTTTCACCGATACTAATAAATATAGTATTGTGTTTACTTATACACATTTCCAATTGTTGTCTTATTTCATTTTGATTTAGTTAATCAAGAGCCACAATCCCAGTCAAAAACTGTAATGTATGTGCCAAGGCCCTCAGTGCAGCAACATCTTGGTATCAGCTGCCCTCTGCTGGCTTTTATGTGTACTACAAATACATGAAACTGGGAACAGAAATGAGGGAACAGGAAATGACCCCAATTATGTCATAGTGATGTCATCCTGTTTATCTTAGCTTTAGGCTACACGTTTAAAACTGAGAGTTCGTGTTTCAAACTGGGGCAGTAGAGTTTGCTGGACGTTAGCATTTACCAAGAAGGAAGAATCTACCAAAGACACTACTGAGTTGCATTATGGGAAGTGTAGTACACAGCGTTACCACAGTTTGATCCATATTTGGGAGTGACATTTGGGAGATCTCGGCCTGTGTTGCATCAGTTTTGACAATTCTTCTTTTAATATGCCTCTCAAGTCATACCATTTTATGGAAGTAAAATACTAAATGATGGTATTTCCCTTAAACATCACGGTTCTGTCTCTTTCACAGCATCCCTGCATCCAGAAAGAGTCTGACTACATCAAGTTCCTGTGCTGTGACGATGAGCACATACTGCTGCTTTGGGTCAACTCCATCAGGATAGCTAAGGTCAGATTCAACACTGCAACAAAAATCACTTTAATGTGGGCAGTTAGATTAGAAATCTATATGACATTCAATTTCAAATTTGAAAATTCTATGCACAGAAATAGCAAATATAGAGATTGCAACATTGTCAAAGACTTAAACATGTGTCCTATGTGTGTTCAGTATGGGACCACCCTGTATAAGAACTACCAGGCTGCGATGAAGAGAGTTCACCCCTCTGCTTCACACAAAGGTGAGTCTACACGTCACAACAGGGCCGCTAGATAAAAAAAGAACTAGGACTTCGAACCGCGATACTTATCTCTCTTTTCCCATTTTTATACTTATGTGTGTCTTGTCATTTACATTAAAACCAATTCCCATTGTTAATCATTTTAGAATTTTTCTCGGGATAATCAAATAGTTGCTGGGCACCCTTGTCCGCAGGCCACAAAACTCACTAGCCGATCACTGAATTTACATCAAGAAAATAAAAGTTACATTTAGCAACATTTATGTTTGATTATTATATTAAGTTCAAACCGCAGTGTTGTTTGAACTTACTATTCATTTACCAACTTGTTAAATACAAACCAATTATATCCTTTCACAAAGGTATGACGACATAAACAAAAAGCACTTTGAATTGTTGCGTACAGAAAAGTGATATATAAATAAACTTGCCTTGCCTAAGCTATTTGGAACTCAACCTAAAAATAAAACATTTGCATGCATGGTATTTATTGTTAAATCTAAAAACAATAAACCTAACAATCAGAGAATTTGACGTATTTAAAGGGCCAGTGTATGGTATTAGCAGAAATGAAATGTAATATATATCATTATGTTTTTAAAAAAAAAAAAAGGTTTTCTCCCCTTGTCATTTCTGGTTTTGCTTTTGCTTCCTGTCTTTGTGTTTCCCGCCTTTTTTGATTGTCTGCCCCGCCCTGATTATTTCCACCTGTGTGTAATCACCATGCTGCCCTTTTTCTGCCTGCCCTCTCCAGCTGTGTCTTGTCTATGTGATTAGTTCTACTTGTATTTTGGTCCTCTGTTAGTCTTGTTGGATCCTCGTATGTCAAAGCTTGTGAAATGATGTGTGCCTTGCCTTGTCTTGCATAAAGGTAAAGGAATAAGGGTCTGTCTCCTGCATTTGGGTCCCCTTTGCTCCAGTTGTACCGTGACCAAATCTCTTAAAACTAAGAATCTTTGTTTTTTATTGAATTAGAGTAAGCTATTTATATGTATATAGAGAGTGGGTACACAACGTTGCACCACCATGTTTAAACCGATCCAACAGCAGCCCAGAATGGACAAACCAATTTCCGGCACTAGATAAGGCACGTAACACTTTTACGTTACCTCAAAGCCACCGTGGCCATTTCTCAATCGCGAGTACACATGCTGCAGAGCAACTATTTCAAGTATACTACGTCATAGAGTGGCGAGTACAATTTTTTTTTCAGCCATGGAACATCACATTCGGCTGGAGTGATGATTTTATTAACAGGTTACCTGGAAATATAATTGACCACAGGAGTGATACAAACGGTCATTGGCTAATGGTTGTGACTGATGTTAATGGGACTAATTACATATTGGTGTGTTTATGGATATAACAGAAAGATTAAAAACAATAATTTTCTTTCAATCTTGTAACAAAAATTAGATGAATGGAAAGTACTTTATATGACTGATAAGATTATAATCGGAGGGGATTTTAATGTAGTTCCTGATGAGTGGTTAGATCGTCTTCCTTTAAGGGGACATTGTCATAATTTTAATGATTCTATTATTCACTTGGCCTCTAAACTTAATTGAACTGATGTTTGGAGAATAAATAATCCCTCAAAGTCACAATATACCTGGTTTAACTCTTCTAACAATGGTCAGTGTTCTAGGCTCGATTATTGGTTAATCTCTATTCGTTTAACTAATAATGTCTCAAAGTGTGACATTTCAGCATCACCTCTGACTGATCACTGTGTCATCGTTCTCCTTTTTACAATGCAACTTCCGTCCCAATCTTAAACCTATATGGAAATTCAATAATAGTCTTTTGGAGAATGCAGATTTTTGTAAAAAGATCAAACAACTGATAAAATAAACTCTGGCTTTGGATATGTCATCTCTCAGTAAATGGGAATGGTTTAAATTTAGTGTGAGACAGATTGCGATAAATTCCAGTAAATACTCCTCTAGATTAAAGAAACAAAAACAACAAGAGAAGACAAGTGAAATTAATCATTTATGCCTTAAAGCTGAGTTATCATTGGATGAGCAAATTAAACTGAACAATTTACAAACTCAATTAGACAATATGTATTTGGAAAAAGCTAAGGGAGCTTTTATTCGTTCGAGAGCCCGATGGATTGAGCAAGGAGAGAAAAACACTTCTTATTTCTTCAATCTTGAAAAGCAAAGACAAGTGAAAAAGAAAATCCAAAAACTGAGTGTTAATGATGTCACTATTGAAAATCAAGACCAGATAAACAAAGAAATTAGACTTTTTTATAGCAATTTATATAACTCAAAGTTTTCTAAAGAAAATTGTGGTAACTTTTTTAGTAAAATTACAGAATTCAAAAAGACAATAGATGATCCTTTTAAACAGTATATGGACGATCGACTAAAAATTGAAGAATTTGCATTACTGCAAATGTTTGGTGGCAAATCATCAGGGGCCTCATTTATAAAGGGATATACGCTCAAAAGATGGCCTACGCCAGTTTCTACGCAATGTTTGCGATTTATAAAATACTAACTTGACGGGAAAATGTGCGGTCCTCCACGCAAACTCTAACCCATGCGTACGCACTAAGCACAAAAACGGGAGAGACGAGAAACAATAGTTACGGCTGTAACTACGGTTCTATGAGTCCCGGATGACCGCCAGAGGCGGTGCTTTTAGCACTGGATATGTCTATCGCACGCATGCGCAGTTCGAGTACCTAATAACAACAAAGTCAC
This sequence comes from Pseudochaenichthys georgianus, assembly GCF_902827115.2. Taxonomy (NCBI): domain Eukaryota; kingdom Metazoa; phylum Chordata; class Actinopteri; order Perciformes; family Channichthyidae; genus Pseudochaenichthys; species Pseudochaenichthys georgianus. The sequence goes on along the minus strand of NC_047519.1, from coordinate 12,436,617 downwards.
CTGTGACCCACGTGACTAGTGGATCGGTTCCCAGAATCTTCTCGCGAGCACACAAGAATTCTGAGTGACCGGAATCTCTGGCGGTCATCCGGGACTCATAGAACCGTAATTACAGCCGTAACTATCCTTCTATTTCGTCCCTACTGACCGCCAGAGGCGGTGCTTTTAGCACTGGATGACCTATACCAACCATGTCATGAAGAATCCAAACCCTTGCTCACTACTGGAAGCAGCGGAGCACGGTAACAGGACCACGCCCAAAGGATGGGGAGTGGCGACATTGACCCGGTAGAACCTGGAGAGTGTGCCAGACGATGCCCACGACGCTGAGGCGCAGATTGTCTCCGGGGACACCCCTCTCAGGGCAGCCCAAGACGTTGAGATGCTCCTTGTAGAGTGACATCTCACCCCTGATGGCGGGGGGCGGCCACTGGCCCCATAGGCATGTGAGATTGTATCCACAACCCAGTGGAACAGCCGCTGCTTGGAGAGAGCACAGCCCCTTCTCGTGCCGCCATGGCAAATGAAGAGCTGCTCTGACTGTCGTATATGGGCCGTAGCACCAATATACGCCTCTAGGGCACGCACAGGGCACAGCAACTCAGGCGTGCCGTTCTCCTGTGGGACCTTAAAGCGCGCCAGCTGGATAGGCCAATTGGAGTGGGCTAGTGGAAGCACCTTGGGCAGGAACGCCACGTTCGGCCAGAGGGCAAAACCCGAGCCATCGGAGTTCCACCTCAGGCATGTATCGCTCACGGAGAGGGCATGTAGCTCTCCAACTCGTTTCCCTGCAGTCATGGAAAGCAGAAATGCTGCCTTTAAGGACAGCCACTTAAGCTCCACCTGGGCCAGGGGCTCGAAGGGAGGAGATGATAGGGCATCCGGCAGCAGGGGCAGGTCCCAAGCCGGAGCCCTCGGGGTGCTAGGGGGATGCTGCCGTAAAGCCCTTCTTAGGAAGAGACCTGTGGCACCCCGCCGTGGCGCCGTCGACCCGAATATGTCGGGCAGAAATAGCAGCCACATAAATTCAGAGTGGAGTGAGAACGCCCACTTTCTAGAAGGGACTGCTGTCTGGGCAACAGCGTACATGCTGTCCCAAGGAACACGCACATTATTGCCCCCCAGTTGGGGTAGAAAGTGCGTGAGTGCAAGCTGCACAGCCCGAAGCTCTAGCACGTTGGCATGGCGTGCTCCCTCCTGGGCAGACCACTGACCCTGAACGGTCCTGCCCTGCGGTACTGCACCCCACCCTGAGAGACCTGCACCTATGGTGACGGTCTCCTGGCGGGATGGGATGGCGCTCATGGGCCCGCCCATCAGGAGATAGGCCCTGCCCCTCCAGTGTGACCGAGAGTGGAGGCAACGCTGTGACACCCTGATTTTCCTGTGTCTGTGCCACTTGGCGTCCAAGTGAAGGCTGTTCAGCCACATCTGCATGGGGCGCAACGACAGTGGGCCCAAGGGCACCATGTTGCCCGGCCCACGTGGAAGTAGGCATCCCTCAAGTCCACGGCTGTGCATGTGTTGTGGTCAGCATATAGAGTGGCAGCACCTTCCGGAATCTGTTGATTCCTCTGAGGTCCAAGATCAGGCGAAATCCGCCGACTTTCTTGCTCACGAGAAAGTACGCTGAGGCTGAGTAGAGGGTCTCCTGGCTCGATTGCGTCCTTGGACAGAAGGACGGACAACTCTTGGGCTAGGGCCTCTGCCGGATCGCTGACGACTGTCACTTTGGCCCGGCCGAAGGCTGCGGTTCGTACCCCTGGGTTAAGGTGAAAACCACCCAAGGGCCGGAAGTACAGACAGCCCAGTAACTGAGCTGCTGGTGGGAAAGCAGCCGACAACCGTCCCCGAGAGTCTCGGGGCCTAACCCCCCAGCCTACGGAGCCCCCTGGGGGGCGCCGGTAAGGCTCTAAGGCACGAGGCCGACTAGAAGGCCGGCGGCACGAAAGCCCCCGGGAGGTGGATGAGTGGGCTGCTGGGACCTGTGCAGACCACCACTGTAAGCTGGTGGCTGAGAGCGGCTGCTAGAGGGACCCCTGAGCCTGCTGGGAGTGGGCACAGGCCTATGAAGACCCGAGAGCTGCTGCCTGGTCTGCCTAGCTTGGGCAGCACGCTCCAGTGCCTACAGGGCAGCTGCCCCAAACAGCTCCCCTGGCTCGACTGGCACACTACGGAGGACTTGTCTCCGACAGTGGTGACTGAGCAGGCCAAACCTGGCGACGAGTCTGCACCAATAAGGACATAACTCGTCCCCATTCCCTAGACATTAGGGCAAAGGCTTACAGTTACATCACTGAGGCCCAGCAAATAAGGCTCAGCCGGAGCCTGCCGCAGAGAGGTAGAGAAAGCCAGTATCAGATGGGAGAGGGAGTTCCCGTGCCGCTGTGTCGTAGGCCCTACAGAGTAGCTCGTTTGTGATCCTGCACTGAGGCCGAGGGCACCTGGCATCAGGAGCCCGAATCGGGGAGGCGATGGCAGGCTCAATGGATGGCAAGCGACCGAGCCCCACCCTCGCCGGATCCTGCCTGGCAGCAGAGTGGGAGAGGGCCCTGGTGTCTCTCCAGCATGCATGGGGCTCCCTCAGGTACTCCTCTGAAGGAGGAACAGTGGGAGTGAAAAGGGGCAGGGTTATGCCTGAAAAAGGCGCTAGCCTGAGCAGAGTTGGTCTGCGGAACCTGAAGCTGCAAGCGTACCAGTGCCGCACTAATAATGGCCGCCATAAAGGCGTCCTCCGTGCCCTGCAGAGAGCTCTGAGCAGAGGAGTGGGAAGCCTCCTCGGGGGTGAGCGGGGCCCCGCCCCCCCCCCTTCATAGAAAAGGTTTATCCGGAGCCGCTAGCGACATGGCCTCCTCAAGCAGAGTTGTGGCAACCGAAGGAGGGTCAGGCGGCAAGCTAGTAGCCCCCGCACCGGCCCCTGGCTGAAGGGCCAACAGGAGCGACTTCGTCTGCTCCATGACGGCAGCTAACCGACCCACCTTAGAGGACAGCCTGTTTCTATTCCTCTACCTGGGGGGTGAAACCATAGCCATCCTTCCACCAAGTCGTCTGGAACGGTCAGACTGAGCTGGAGGAAGTTGTGACGAGGAGAGGTGCCACCTCAGCAACTCTGAGCGCCCGAGGCATGAATCTACAGCTCATGCAGGCGCTTTGCGTGAGACCCTCCCTCAAATGCTCGAGGCCAAGGCAGAGGGGGGCATCGGTCATGGCCGGCCTCGGGCTCAAGAGATGCCATACAGGTGCTACATGAATGAGCCAGTCTATAGGTAGCCAGATGCAGCGTAGCCGGGAGTAGGCGCGAGAACACAGCCTTCCCCAGCTACCTGCTGAACGGAAAGAGTAGAGCAATGCTCCTACTCGCCGAAAACAAAGAGGGATGTAACTACACCCACGTTACCGGCAGAGGGAGCGGGAGCGAGAACACTGCCTTCACTGGTTGAGTTCATAACGAATGCCAGGTGCAGCGTACCCGGGAGCGGGTGCGAGAACACAGCCTTCCCCAGCTACCTGCTGAACGGAAAGAGTAGAGCAATGTTCCTACTCGACCAACACAGAGAGGGATGTAAATACACCCACGTTACCGGCAGAGGGAGCGGGAGTGAGAGCACTGCCTTCACCTAGCTGGATTAAATAAAGAAGCTTAATGGGGCAGCTTAGCCAGGCGGCTGCTGCCAAGAATCAAGCAGCACGTCTACCAGGAGCGGGGGCAAAAAACACTGCCTTCACTGGATGAGTTAAACAACGAAGACCAACAGAACACGCCAGATGTTAGCCAAGCGGCCGCTGCTAACAATCAGAGCAATACGTTTACCGGGAGCGAGAGCACTGCCTTCACCAGCTGAGTTTAAATAAAGAAGCTTTAACAAAACATGCAAGACGTTAGCCAAGCGGCTGCTGCTAACAATCAAGCGGACGCACAGCCTGTAGTGGAGACGCTGCGCACAGCTGATCGACAGCTGGAACACAAACTACCAAATACAAAAACATAATTCAGATCCAGTCGTCATGACTCCACACCGGGGGGATTCCCCGTTCACTTCTTATAGTTTCTCATCAAGGGGGGGTCTCCTGTCCCCGTTACAAACACACTGCCTGAGGAAGGCTATGTGTATTGTTTTTGTCATTAACCTTTTTCGGGCCATTTATTTATTTATGTTGGTGACGATCCGACCTCCATGCTGCTACTCTGGTTCAAACTGCATCCACCAAACAATATGATTTATCTCGACCTCCCCAAAATAACCAAAATCTGACACGGTTTGAGATGTCTTTTTTAGCTGTTCTGTCGTCATTTCCTGCTATCTTCTTCATAAAGTCAGTCAGAATGAATAAATGGGCGTTTCTTTGACTATTTATAGGCAAATATGGGCGTTAGGTGAAGCCCGCAAAAGCTGCACCGCATTTCGAGTCGGTTGTGATTTATAAAGGGAAACCGGCGTAGGAAGTGCTGTACGCACTTTCCTCGCCGGTTGGTGAATCGGAAAATCTCGGAACAATTCTGTACCTATTTTTTGGATTTCTATACGTAAGCAACCTTCCCACGTGAATCCTACGCACGGCGTTATAAATGTGGCCCCAGGGCTGGACGGTAAAACCATAGATTTTTACAAATATTTTTGGTCAGATGTGCGAAAAATGCTTTATAAGGCTTTCACAGATTGCATTTCAGCAGGAAACCTTTCGCCAACCATGAAACATGGCCTTATTATCTTAATTCCAAAACCAAATAAAAATAATCTTTTGTTGGCTTGTTGGAGACCTATTACCCTACTATGTAATGATTGCAAACTGTTAGCACATGTTTATGCTAACAGGTTAAACTCAGGTCTGAATCAACTAGATGAATGTCAATCAGCCTTTATTAAGGGCAGAAGTATTCATAACCATACCAGACTGATATTGGATATGCTCGATTACCAGGAGTTTATTGATACTGAAGGTCTCGTACTATTTCTGCATTTTTATAAGGCTTAAGATACTGTTGAACATTCATTTTCAATGGAAACTCTAACATTTCTAGGTGTTGGTGAACATTTCTGCAACATAATTAGGATGCTCTCTAAAGAATTTAAAATTAGTCAATTTGCGGATGACACATCCATTTTACTAAAGAATAAATCCTTGGTAAAGGAAACTCTTTTTTTTTTCGAGAGCATCAGGGTTATCTCTTAATCTTTCAAGATGTGAATTACTCCCTATCTATTCATGTGATGATTCCATTATTGACTCTATTGGAGTGGTACCTGAAGTGAAATATTCAGGAATAACATTATCTAAAAATTATATCAGGAGAGATTAAATCTTAATATTTGTAACCGAAGAAATCTCTCAGTCGTTGGTTAACTAGAGATCTTACTATTTTTGGCAGAGTTCTTCTTACTAAAGCAGAAGGTATATCTAAACGTATTATCCATGCCACTCATGTTTTGTCTCTTCGGCCAATATTAAAAAAAACAACTCAATTATTTTCCAATTCTTGTGGAGAAATAAAACTCACTACATTAAAAAGTCACAGCTTGTTAAAGAATATGATAAAGGCGGAATTAAAGCTTTAGACTTTGAATCGATGATTGGAACAATTAAAATAAAATTGTTGAAAGCTTTTTTGTCCCAGCCAGAATCCATGTGGTTCCATATTCCAAAGGCCATATTTAAACGTCTAGGAGGGTTTGATTTTCTTTTAAAATGTGATTTTGAGGTTAATAAGATTCCGACCAAATTGTCAAATTTTCATAAGCAGATACTTCATTATTGGAAAATGATATTTACCCACAATTTTTCTCCTCATGGATCTACTTTATGGAACAATAGAGTGATATTATAAACATAAAATCCTTGTTTAGGATTGATTGGCATGAGAGGGGTATTTTGTTTGTTAGTGATTTACTAGATTGCAATGGTAAACTGCTAGATGTTTTGGCTTTTTCAACAAAATACAATAACGTGTACTGCTAAAGATTATAACAAAATCTGTAAAGCAATTCCTGTACCACTTATTGAAATGATTCATAATATTTTACTGTGTATGTTGTATCAGTTTTACCTAGTTTGGAATTTATTGGCGATACTCTTAAGAATAACAAATCTATTAATTCTTCTTTGAAATCCCACTTTTGAACAGAGGCTTATTTCCACAAGGGAACGATTTAGACACTTTATCTGGAATAGAAAAAGCTCTATCTTATTTTATAAAATGGCCTATTTCTCCTAAAGCAAAATAAACTTATTTTAAAATTGTTCATAAAATCTACCCGGTTTCTACTTTTTTAAATTCAAGATTTAAATTTGAAGTGGAACCATGTTCCTTTTGTAATTTATCTGATGAATCGTTGGAAAATTTATTTTTCTCATGCCCTTTTTCTAAATTGTTTGGGTCGAATGTGAGAGATTGGTTGTTACTTAAATTAACAAACACTTCGGCCTTCAAAATATATCACATTTTATATTATATTGATAATTTGGATTCTCCCATATCTGATTTGGTAAATATAATTATTATTTTGGGTAAATACCATTTACATTGTAGTAAATGGAGAGGAGGCAAGCCCTCCTTTCCCGGTTTCATAAATGAGTTCAAGTCCTTTTTTCTGTCCCTTAGGAAAATACAATATTGTAACATGTCTATAAAGATTTGCAATGACATTTCCAAATGGTTATTATTTTAAGTAAGCTTAATGCCTCTCAAATATTTGTGTGCCTTTATGCTTTTTTTCTCCCCCTGGCTCTTATTGGATGTATTATTTTTGTCTTATTGTGAATGAATGTCTTGCACTTATGTTGATAAGTTGATGATATCCTCACCGAGCTTTTGTATGTTTTAAAAATGTTCAATAAAACATTTATAAAAAAAAAAAGCATTTAACATGCATTTAAACAGTCCTTCGGCGCCACTCGATGACGTAGTATACTTGAAATAGTTGCTCTGCAGCAGTTTTACTTACGATTAAGAAACGGCCCGTATTTATCAAACAAGCTCTAGAAACTGCCGTGAGGCTGGCATCTGACTCAATTTAATTGCTTTCTTTGCTTGCCGAATTATACACACTATACCTTTAAGACGTGTTACTGGTGCTTTTGATCAGCCAGGTAGAAAACTGTAGGAAAGCAGTATTTTTTTAAATATAGAATAACACTCACTCAATGTCTCACTCGATTGTCTCTACAGACAGACATAACTCACAAGTCAACACGCAACAGGCTCCACCCCAAACTACAAATGTTGAAGACTACCCGCACGAGGCACCGCCTGACTTCATCCCTCCTCCACCTCCTGGACACACACAAGTGTAAGGTGTCCTTCAGTTAGCCTGGATGAATTGATTGGAAAACACAAATCCGGAAAAATTGTTAACTTGGTGCCAATAATATCACGTTTCTGTAATGCACATAGGAGTAACCTTACTTGTCATAATGCAAAAGAACATATTTAATTTATTACCATATGAGGATATTTATTTGTGTATGGTTTTGCAAGTAATACCTTTTTCGCACATTTACGACACACTCCAAACGTAATTTTGTTCATTGTTTCAATGAGCTGTTTATTACAAAAAGACTGTACATACATTTCAATGAACACATCCTATGTACAAACTGAGAGGAGAAGACAAATATTGGATTCTGTTCCCATGAACATTTAAGTTACAGATTCCCCCCACCCCCCCCCACCCTACTTTTCACCATTAAAAAAACACACATCAAAGAAATGCGCCCTGACCTGTGATGCCCTGAAATGCGAAACTTTAAGTGGTAAACATTACAAATGTCTGCACGTCAGTGGTTGTCTCATGATTTCTCTATGAAAAAAGTATAAATTAATCCTTTACATACAAACTGCTATATCCAAACCTTCCTCAGTAGACACAAAAACAAGTTGAATGCAAAGCTAGAAATACATTAGGTAGAAAAGTTTTCACAAAAACTGACCTCCTGATGGAATAAATACCAATCATAATGGGATTGTAGTGGCAAATCATTCACTGTTACGACGTTTTAGCTGCATGCTTTCATGCACAAAGGCCCAATGAATACTGAAGTATTTTGGTTTGTCTGTATCCTTTTCAAAATAAAAGTGTGTTCAATGCCCGTTATTCTCATAGTACATGATTATGTTTGTTTATGTGGCTTGTTACAAACATGTATTACAAAATAACAATTAGCTTTGATGATATATGACGGCGGGTTTTACTTGCAACAACAATCACTTTGTAAGAGCAGGCCGTTTACTTTGAACAAGTAGTAGAAACCAGCACAGAAGTCTTCATATCGGCACTGTCTCATTCATTTGTAGCGCAGACTTGTATCTGTTTCTGGGTGGACATTGACAAAAACAAACTTTAGTTTTACATTACTGCTGGGTTGCCTACATTCACTAGAGGTGATTGAAGACGATTACAATCAAATCTGATGGATGTTTACCTTTTCGAACGAAGAAATTACGCTAACATCACTTGTTACGTTTTTACAGTGTGTAGAGAAGTCTCGGTTTGAGGTTGTTTGTGTTGGTGATAATGTTTTTTGAGCACCAATGTAAAGCCCCTCACCAGAAACTACTCATGTAAAGGTTAGCCGATACTTCTGTAAGCAACTCTTGCAATGCCGGAAATCATGAAGTCATCATGGTTAACCTGATCAGTGCAGCTATTCAAACGCAATGGGAAGAAAACTTGAAAACAAACAGTTTAGTCCTTCGTTGCTTCGTGTTGAGAAGCTCTGCTACAGTAGCTGGACAGCATCACCGAATAAGTGACCAAAAGGATATAGGTGTGACGAAACATAGAAAAATAACTGTTTATACACGGCCACTTTGACACGGTAAAGTAAAAATGGCACTGTGAGTGATGAATAGAATTTATATTCAAGTTAAATAAAAAATGTAAATATAATCCAATCTTGGCATCACCTGCACGGATGGAAACAGGTGAAAACACACTAAGTGACAAAGGTACTGTTATTGGCAGCTTCTCACGTTACAGTTTATATACAAGTTAGAGAACAGAAACAAGAAACTGTTGCCTTTTTTTTGTAATGCATTCTATACACTCAGTTTTTAACAGCATCCCCATTGACACAGAGCATAGTAAGTACACAACACGAGGTTGCTTTTGTTCCACCTTAAAAGCTTGTGATTCGGACATCGACGGCATTGAACATTCAGTGGTGTCCTAATGCACTTGTTGATGTCTGTTTGTCCTTTTTCGGGTGTTTTTTTTAAGGTAAGATGGATGTTTTTTTAAGGAAGGGAAGGGTTGGTCTGCTGGTCTACAGTGCAAATAAAGGGGTAGGAGCATATGCGCGGCATTTTATCCTAAAAATGCGATACTGCCTCATCTATTCATGAAATCCTTGCAACACTTCACTGTCTGGATCTACTGCATACTCTAAATACTGAAAATGTTGGCGGCAAATTAACACTAAATCTAAATTAACTTGCCATTTTTTTTAATTATGTAATTTCTTTTGAGGCAAAATGTGACTTCTAAAGGGGACATATCATGAAAAGCTTTATCAGTGCCAATCAATTAACTTTCACATTCATGCTCATTAGAAAACACCAACCCCCATCCACACGGGCTTGAGAACTACCATTACAATATTTTCCCGCAAGCCAATCAGAGCAGACTGGGCTTTTTCGGGAAGGAAGCTTAAAGAAACAGGCGCCAAAACGGGGTGTTCCGGACAGATGGTGAATTCAGGTATCTTTACACAGGCTGTACGAAGAAAAAAAACGTGTTTCTCGAACATTAAAGCATGTAAACATGTTCTACTAGAAACCCAAAGTACATGAATGAACTTGAAAACGAACATGATATGTCCCCTTTAGACTGCTGCAGACCACCAGAGATGTAACGGCCCATCCACACAGCGGCTTGCGTTGTCGCTTGCCGGCGGGCATGTCTGAAGCTAGACCAACAACCAATTACCTGAATCTCCCGCCCCCGACACACAAGCAGCGGTTTGATTGGCTAGAGCTTGTACTGGCATATGATTTGATTGGCTGACGCTTCCATCGAAGCTTCAAAAGTTGAACATTGCTCAACTTTTGCAGCGAGCAACGCGAGCAACGCTACGCTTCGCTCCCACAATGCAGTTCGGTGATGCGTGACGTCACCCCATTCAAAGTGAATGGGCAGAAGCGTTGAAGCTTCAACACACGCCACTGTGTGGACGGGCCGTAACAGTGGTATCTGAAAGGCCGTAATCTCCTCCCTTTCATGAACAGTGTAAACTAACAGACCCTGGTCCGAAGCTTTAGCTCCTTCATTGTGCGACACTTTTTTTTTTGGGAGTATAACAAAACCGTGCAAGCACAAACCCCCCAAAAATAAAACCATTTGAAAATCCACAATGGCACTTCATTCAAAATGGGGGCTGTATGAAGTGCAGTACGTCTAAAGTTCATTTTAACCTCCTTTCAAAACCGTGTTGTATTTCTTTTAGTCAGCATAGTGCATGATCGCCTCAACGTAGTTTCCTGGGAAGAGTCCGGTGACGCCGTTAGCGACGCCTTCGTACCAGCCGTCATCGTTTTTCTTGATTATGTAGATGATGGCCCCTTCCATGAAGGACAGCTCATCCTCCTTGTCCTTGCTGTAGTCATAGATGGCCACAACTGGGAACAAATCCAAACAAACAGAAGTGGTTTGATGCAGTGGCGGATATAGTAAACTTTGACATTAAAAGCACTATCAAGAGGAAGACTAACAGAGATTTACTTTTTGTTTCATTAAGTGACAATTTTAGCAAATATGATATGATAAAAAGAAATTATCATTGTCACCAAATTAAACTTTAATATTTGAAGTGTTTTTAATGAAAAAAGTCTCTTTAAAAGCCATTTACCTTTCTCTAAATAAATCTTGGGGGCCCAGTGGGGGTCTCCGTCAGCGTAGGGGTCGTTGTAATTAACCACCGCTGCATCCTCGTCCTCATAGTCTGCAGGTGGGGGAGGAGGAGGGGGAGAGCGCTCTTCAAACACACCCACAATATCCTCTGGGGGAGGCGGAGGAGGCGGGGCGGGGCTGTCTGTTACTGAAATAGGACAGAGAGCAGAGATGGAGAATCTTTTATTTATTTATACAATGAGTATTATGTGTCAGTAAGAACTAATAGAAGTAAAATAATGTTCTAGACTTTAAAGTAGCATACATATTGTGAAATATTTGTCTATATTGAAATCTATCATGTCAACGGACAGAAAACTTGATGAACCCTGTTACTGTGGACCTTTATTTGTCCACTAGATGGCAACGTAGGACACTTTTTCGTCTTTACCGTAGTCCTACAGCTACTACTAATATCATCACTACATAATACTACTACTACTTCTACTCCTGCTGCTATAACTGAGAGGACATGGACAGGATTTAAAAAAATACTGAGGTCATTGAGTCCAACACTCATAGTTCATTTATTTGCATGTATTCACATTAGTACATCTCACCCTGTGTTACCTTGAATTCTTTAAGAAGCTTTGTTTCTCTCGCATGTCTTCAAGGTGAGAAATACATCAAAAAACTGAAGGTTTGTAATCAGATGTTTTGATATACTTTTGCTGTTGTTTAAAGCAGCCCCTATTTACACACCACTATATATATATTTTTAAATATTTTATCTTTTTTACTTTACATATGTTAAGATGAATATTTTATTTTATCTTTTTTATTGCCAGTTGAATCTTTAGCTGCAACATTTTTTATATAAATATTTTTGATTTGATATTAAATGGAGCAACTCAAAACCCAATGTTTTCTAAATTCTCATCAAGAATGTTTAAATCCTCTTTTACTATGGCCTCCTGTTCAGACATTCCCAAACTTTTATCATTTGTATTCCAGTTCCCCCCAAAAGTATTAGCAGTGGCGTTTTAAGCAGAACAAAACCACCCTGAATATTCCCTTACATTACAAGTGCTATATCAAGTGGGATTTGAAAAGCTTGACTCGATTCTGACCCTCCCTCTGGTGCTCCAATCTTATGTCAGTGATAAAACACAAACGACACCTCTTAACTAACTCATTCATAAGCCTGCTCTTAAACAGACTGCACCAGGATTGAATGCATCCCTTCGATTCAAAACCCTTTTTTACCGATGGTCTAACAACTGACTTTAAATCTGTTTAACGCTGAAGATGCTAAAATATATAACAAGAGCTGTCTGGCATTTTATTAGTGCATCCATTACCCCGTTAAGGTCTGGGCAAATTGTAGTCGGAAAGGACTTTATCTAAATAAATACTAACCAATCAATTTAATCATAGAAAATTACAATGACATCCTCTATTTAAAAAACTATTTGATAAGCATGTGTTGGTACCTTTTGGTGAGTGTTATCCATTGTTAGATAGCTTCATATTTACATTTTTATTTTTGTAATTTATTGTAGTACATTGTACTTAACTTCTTGAACAATTATGTTATATAATATTATATATATATTTAAGAAATGTATATTCTATATATATTGAATTGTATCTTCTTTTTGCACCTTTTTACTTGAACTTCTTATATCTATATAAACATTTTCATTTTAGATTTGTATTTTATTTTATTCTGAAATGAACTGAAAGACAATCTACCAGGAAAAATACTGATTCTAAATAAACAAAATGAGCTTCTTTTTCTTGGTGTCTTTTCAGCGGGTTGATTTGAACTGTGACACTTATGCCTTTATTTAAATTACTATTCATTTGAACTTTATATCTCTCCTTCTATTTACATATGAATCCTTTTTCTAATGCAGAAATGTAAAATACTTCACTTCCTGTGTGGCAGAGGGGCTCTTCTAAGAAAGATTTTACACAAACTAGCAACAAATAACGGTAAACTGCTTGATGGACTTGATTTCAATCCTTTGTATAAAACTGTGTAAATGACTGGTTAAAGACTGAAGGGATAATCTGCTCTTCATTGGACTGCGTGACTGATATGCAGTGGTGTATCAGTGTGGCAGCCTGCACTACGCTTGACCAGACGTCTACAGACAGTTAGAGGGGGGGGGGGGGAATCAGGACACAGCATCAGGTCACATTTTCTCTCCTCAGTGGACAGAGAGGACAGCTTTTAGTGATCCATCGCCATGGCAACAGACAGTCGTCCGTGTGCCGTGAGCTCCCACTCGACCCCGAAATATAGTGCGAGAGAAGGTGTGCCGAGTGTAGCGAGCCACAGAGCAGATGTGAAAGTGAGGCAGTGTGTTCAGAGCTCTGATAAGAGGGGTTGAAAGGAAACTCTTTGATGATGATAAATGTCACTTTTTTTACGTATGTGGATGTATTTATTATTTTCACTTTATGGTCAGTAAAAAAAAAAACTTGATTTTGAGGAAATATAATACATTAAAGGGCGAATTCAAGAAAGGATTACACATGTGTGGCCGTTACACTTTACTAATGAGACAAAAAAAAAGAATTATTTTCAAAGCAGCTGACCCCTGACTGACCCCTGACTGAACCCTGACTGAACCCTGACTGCGCCGCCAAGTGAAAAGCATGTTGGATCTCCTGTGCTTTTTGCGTTTACTAAAAACAGGTTGAATACAAAACTCACCCCTTTCTATGGAAATGAGCCTCATTTCAGAAACAGCACTATTCTCACTAATTGCAACACGCAGAAATGATAAGCGTCTCCGGAGAGTTTGAGGTGACGTTGGCACCTTTGCAAGGGAAGTCACGCTTTTAATTATGCAATCTACTGTGATGAAGTTATTTTACACTTGCAATTGTCACAAAAGTATTGCTTATGTGTTTTGGATTTATTAACCTTGGAAAGCACTTGAATTTGGCTTGAAAAGGGCTCTTTAAATAAAAAATACCAACAGCATGGACAGAGGTTTATTTATTTAAAAAAAAAAAATGTATCCCTTCTATTTCAAACTCATTTACTGAACTTTAAAAGAATGCCTCTGCACCTCTTAGTCAAATCCTGTGCTCTGAGTCTGATAACATTTGTTTGCCTACTTCTGTGTTCCACTTGCATAATGCCATTAGAATAACAAAGGGTACAAATTGCACTTGGCTGCAAAACTTTATAGGCATGTTTGAGCTCTCAGTAGTAAGAGAGCTCAAACATGCCTATATATAATATAATGTATACGACTTATTCAATTCATAGTGCTATAAGCATCCACAATACATTTCTTGTGAATTTGCCTATTATTATTTGATCCTGAAATTGTGTGAAGTGTAAACTATGAGATTTCCTGAAATGCACAGCAGTTATTTTCCACCAGTGAGTGTGCATATATCTGCATGCATATCTCAAAGTGCATGCACATGTTGTCCGTATGGATTTAGTTCTACTTACTGCTCTCCTGCATTCTGGCCACAAAGCCAGTCAGAGGGATCTGTGGGGTCAGCTGCACCATGGGAGGAGGAGGGGGAGGAGCCACAGACACTGGAGCAGCAACAAAGCAGCAGAGACAGAGAGCGATGGAGGGATAGAGCAAATAGACATTATAGAGAAGAGATCAAGTCCAAACGGGGATAGAAATGAGGATGGAAAAAGACACAAAAAGCTTGTGAGTGAGCGAAACAGTGCAGGAAGCATTGCTGAGCAACTCATTTACACATTTCCAATCAGTGTTCTTTTGTGATGCCTTCTTCAAGCTGGGCTAAAGAGGCATTCGTCTCATCTCCGTCTGAGAATCCACCTCATCAGCAGCCGTTTTTGATGTCAAAAGCAAAACGCTTTAGCTAGTAATAGGTGTCTGCTGCAGTGGAAGGACTGCAAAGCAAGCGGACAGCGTAGTAGGTGTGTGGTAGGAATAACAAAGCAGAAACATGTGCTCTTTTAAGGGGAAAAAGGATTTCCAGGTAGAGCTCTGCTAATCTGATTTAATGCTATATGAAAAATGAAGTATCACTATTTTCAATTTTTAACCAAATACCGCTGCAATATTCCAGGAATTAATATTCGTTTTTCCCCAAAATAATAACATAATAACACTTTTTATTAATAATTACCCGCAATATGGATTGAATGACTTAGTGGGAAAAGCAGATTATAAAACAGGTAAAGTAGAACAAGTTGTAAAGTTGATCCACACAAACCCAATATCTAAGACGATATCTAGCCTCCTATCACCATATCGATATATAATAGTTTTTCAGGAATGAGTTCTAAAACCATGAAATTAGTTCGCTTTTTACAGTTTCTGTTTTTTGGTTTTGAAAGTCAACGTTTTTTTTAAGGTGTTTTCAGGTTTATGTAAAAATGGCGGTGGCCGACCAGTGAGAATAATTAGCGTTGTCATGCTAAATATTAGCTGCCTTTAGCTTAGCGGTTTTCACATGCAGCAGTGATGTATTTTGTTTATAGCCCAACGTTAGCTTTTGACGTCTGGGGATTACATTTATGCTTCAAGGATCATGAGATTGTCATGCTGAAAAAACCATGTAGGTAACATGAACCTGTGTTTGCCACTTATCTTATTACCTGCAATATTCGGAAATGGAAAAAATCTCATTGCTTCCAATTTGGCCTACACAAATGTTTCATCACTGCACCACTCTATCGCCCAGCCTTAGAACAGACAAACAAAGAGAAACACAGCTGTCCTCGTCACACACACACAGGGCAGGTCTGACTCATAAATCACACGTAATGGAAGGGCGTCTCTAATCTGGCTGGGCAGTCATGTTTTATTATTCCACCCTGCTCTCAACGCAGAGTCCCATCCATCCATCCATCCATCCATCCATCCATCCATCCATCAATGAGCTCCCTCGTGTACCAGAACTACCCGTTTGTGTTGTAACAACTCCTAACCCAAAACATATCTTGGCTCTTTGGATACATTTCCAATGAGTAGACATCACAGAGATAACTTGCTGTCCTAGTTAAAGTCCTCTGCATTATTGTCTACTCTCAGACAAACAGCCTCTTCTTTCTGTGCCAGGCAAGACGCTTGTCCTTTGAGAGGGAGAAGCCATTAGAGGAGAATGTCTCAGAGTGATGCCTGCCAAAATACATTCTGACAGAAAGTATGCCCGTGTCCTGGGTTTCCCCTCGTCTAGCAGCTACTTCTGTGTCTCCTGCCTGCCTGTCTCTCCCGGACAAGAAGCCTTCTGCAGCTGCCAAAAGTGATAACTCCATTACAGATGCTAATGAAAGACTCTGCAGGCAGTGCTGAGGTGAGGAGGGTTCAGCAACCCCGACTTCATTAATTATGGTTCATAATTCTTTTTCATTAGCTTCTGGAAGAGCTAGCCCCATGCAATATCTTTTAGACCCAGAGATTGAGATTTAAGCCGTGGAGTGAAACTGAAAGATGCCAAGAATGGACTGTATAACATTATTATTTGTAATAATAATGATGATAATAACTTTATTTGTAAAGCACATTTTGTGCAGCCCAAAGTGCTTAACAAAACAAGAGATAACAAAAAACAACAATGAGTTCAAATAAGTTTAAAAAGAAATTACACTTAATGCAAAATTTGGATATCAACATTTTAAGATGATAATAAGACTCATATCACTATATCTATATAATAACGACACATTGACCAATTTGATCAAATTAGATAGATAGAACTATTCCAAAATACAAACCATCTAGTAAAGCAGACCATTTATTACATACATGAAGAAAGAAGGTATTTAATCCTAGTTACCTGGATTCTGAGGGTAGGCGGGGCCCCCGTTGATGTGGGGCTGCTGGGAGGAGACGGATGGTGCACGTCGATAAGTGCCGGTGGCCGACACCATGGAGGCCGAGGAGGTGGTGGAAGAGTTGTGGCGGGAAATTTGGCGGGAGATGGTGCCGAACTGGGACATTGGAATGGGGCCCAGGCCGGGGCCCTGAGGCACTGAGGCCGAGGATGTCACCACTGCAGGAGAGGACGTTAAAAAAAAACTCATTATGATAAGTCGTTTTAAGTGCCAACTTACTTAGAAGGTTATCAGTAGTTTGCACATACATTTTCACTTTATTTCCATGCAGACTGGGAGTAAAATAATAAGCGGCTGCTGGAATGATAAGAGCATTTAAATTCAGGTTGCAAACACTACAGGGCTTAAGAGATATAAAAAAAATTAAATTAAAAAAAATATATATATGCACTGCTCTAATTTTCTTCCTTATCTTCCTGCAAAGGGTACACATTAATTTAAGGTAAATTCAGTCCATATTTCAAGGAGTTACATAAATATAAAGATTAAGAAATGTTTTCCAGATGAGATCACACGGTTTTTTTTATGTTTGTATTTTAAACCATCTAATAACTTAGTTAATGCACTACTGATAGTAAGATGTAGTTAACAAAGATGGATGATTTAATACTACTAACCACATCTAACTTTTAAGAACAAACATAAGGAACAGTTTTGACTCAAATACATAAAAAAACCTTGATTTGCAAACTGTTATTGTGTTGAGATAATATACTTGTTTGCCCATGACAGCTAATAGCTAACATTTATCGGATATAATAATACTAACACTACTTATAATAACAACAACTATTGCTATTATCTGCCTATAATCTACCGACCTGAATTCCCTAAATGAATGTCTTTATTAATTAAATATTTGATAGAGGTACATTTGTGTGACATTTTATTGTATTATTAATAGTGTTGTCAGTCCAGAATTGATTCCCTTCTGTTTGACCTGATAAATGAGATCATGTTCGAGTGAGAGAAAATGCTCAGGACAAGAATAGACCAGAGTGGACAACTGAGGCCATTAGAGGACAAATGAATGTGTCTGGCTGCTGGGACTCACCTTGCCCCATACTGGGCGGGGAGGGGGTGGGAACTGCTATAGGGATACCGACTAAACTGCTTCCACTGTTCTCCCTGCCCCCACTGCCGCCACTGCTGCCACTGCAGGGAGAAAGACACATTTAAGAAGAGTCAATGTGGTGATCATTATGTGCGAGACAAACCTAATTACATGACAGCGTTATACATAATACCATTACTCTCTCATATGTCATTCTGTCTCGTACTCTTGTCACTGTGGCAACAGATTTGCAGTTCCTGTGAATGCACCGTCTGGCACATTCACACATGAGTACTGGGCACAGATCTGGGAGTCACATTTGCAGTTACACAGTGTAACAAAAACACCACGAGAGCCAAGGCGTGTTTGGAGGAATCAAGTTCCAAACCCAAAAACTACAACTGCGGGAGTAATTACACTTTGCCTTTAAATGCAATTTTTTTATTTTATTTATGCTTTTGAGTTACATATTAGTGTATTAGTGAAAAGAAAGTTTGGGGCTCTCTGCTGGAACTGCTACCCCCGCGACCCGACCACGGATAAGCGGGAGAAGATGGATGGATTAGTGTATTTATCACAAGCAATACAGATACAAGAAAAAACGATGCTTTCACAATAAAATCCCGTAAGATATAATGTGTGCAATGGAGTCCTTTGCATTTTTAGGGACGTTTATCCCTAATTAATAGTAAGGCATTATTGAAAACAGCTGTGGGATAGTTTGCAAATGCAGGGTGTAGAATGGCTTGGTAGTTTATTCAAAGTGTTCTTGGGCAAGTTCCTTAACTCTAAATTGCTTCCATAAGCACGACTACTGTATTGAAGTGTATGTAAGTTGCTTTGGATAAAAGCGTCTTCTAAGAGGTATACAATGACATGAAAAGACAATAATCAAGTCAATAATTGAAAATAACTATGTTACCTAAGTGCAGTAGTTAAGCCAATGTAATAAGTTGCATTACATCCCTGATATTCACTTATTGGCGTGTATGGCGTTGCTTTCATCAGAGTAGAAAGTTGTCCAAATACCTAGTGATAATAAATGTTTTTCCCAGGTACATTAACTCTGTGTTAAATGCAGGTATAAGGACAGAGTGTGTGTGCTACCTGTGGGTCCGGGGCCTCTGGTTGAGCGAGGCTGTGCGTGCAGGGCTGTTCTGGTTGCCCAGTCTGGCGGGGCTCGTCATGTAGTCGTTGGGCACCACTGGAGGCTTTACTGGCTCCAGGGTCTTGTAGGGAGTGTTACGCCTGGAAACAGATATAAACAGAGCCAAAGAGGACACCGTTTATTCTCAATGTTTCCATGAGTTGAGAGGGTCCACTTCTGGCTTTTACAGACACTGTTTATGTCAGGTGGTCCTGGTGTTATAAACAACCATTGTGAAATGTAAGAATTGTCTTAAACTGACAGTATTAACATAATTTATAAGAGGTAGAATGAAGAAGAAATAAATAACAAATGTTTCGTTATGTGAAGGAATATATTTAGTATTCTTGCACATATCTACAAAACACTAAAGTACACACATAAGGCCCAAAATACTTGATTAGAGAGGTGTTAGAGTTAAGTGGCTGCCATAGTTGACACCCTGGAGTACTTGGGATTTGGTGCCTTGCTCAAGGACACCTAGGCAGGTGAAAACATTTTTTCATTTGATCATCCTATGACCATCCAGTTCCCAAACCAAGTCCCTCAAGACTGAAGTACTGCCTGCCCCTAGCTAGCTGTATGTTCTTACCCTAGTGTACCACGACCAGCCATGGGGGGGCTCGGGGGTTTCTGTGTGGGTGGGGTGGTCCTGGAAAGTGTCCCTCCTCGTCCTGCTGCATTGTTCCCATGTTGCTAGAGGAGCAAAGACAAGTTAAAACATTGATATTGTATGTTTACCATGCCAATGATTACATCACTGTAAGAGGAGTCACTTAAACCTTTAATGGCCTAGCTAGCCAAACTTCAATTTGTGTTACAAGAGTATCATGGAGAAATTGTACATGGAAAATAGGATGTAAATTGGTATATAGATGAAAATATAAAAAGGACATAGAAATATGTATAGTTGAACCTATAGTACACTTATGGTAAATGTTCACATCAAGTTTGTGACCTTGTTAAAGTGAAATGGGAAAAATTGAGATTCTGTATAATCCTATGCTTTGTTTCCTCGTAATAAATGTGCCTTTTCTGGAATCATTGAAACCTTAACTACTGTTTTTAACATTTGATATAATTGTTTATTTTTGTATAAATGAAAGACTAGCAGGAGTTGTATCATGACGAACACAAGAAGATAAACATAACTATATCTTACCTTGGCCTTAAGCCACTGAGTGCAAGCGGGTAAAAGGGAAGACAGAAAACAAGACATGCTCATTGGTTAATGGTTTAGTAAACTTTAGTTAATATAAAGGAAGTGGCCATTGTAAGCAGTATGCATGAACCTATTTTTCATTATAACATTTTTATACAGTTGCAAGAAAAAGTATGTGAACCCTTTGGATTCTCCACACATAGCGTTGTGTGTTCCTTCCAAACAACTCAGCTTTGGTTTCATCGGTCCACAGAATATTTTGCCAGTAGTGCTGTGGAACATCCAGGTGCTCTTTTGCAAACTTCAAACGTGCAGCAATGTTTTTTCTGGACAGCAGTGGCTTCCTCCGTGGTGTCCTCCCATGAACTCCATTCTTGTTCAGTGTTTTGCGTATCGTAGATTCCTCAACAGAGATGTTGGCATGAGCCAGAGATTTCTTTAAGTCTCTATCTGACACTCTAGGATTCTTCTTCACCTCATTGAGCATTCTGCGCTGTGCTCTTGCAGTCCTCTTTACAGGACGGCCACTCCTAGGGAGAGTAGCAACAGTGCTGAACTTTCTCCATGTATAGACAATGTGTCTGACTGATGAACATCAAGGCTTTCAGAGATACTGTTGTAACCCTTTCCAGCTTTATGCAAGTCAACAATAGGTCAATCGTAGGTCTTCTGAGAGCTCTTCTGTGCGAGGCATGGTTCACATCTGGCAATGCTTCTTAAGAATAGCAAATTCAAAACTGGTGTGTATTTTTTATAGGGCAGGGCAGCTTTAACCAACACCTCCAATCTCGTCTCATTGATTGGACTCCAGGTTGGCTGACTCCTGACTCCAATTAGCTCTTGAAGAAGTCTTTAGCCTAGGGGTCATATACTTCTTCCACCCTGCACTGTGAATGTGTACGTGGTGTGTTCAATAAAAACATGAAAACATATAATTGTTTGTGTGGTATTAGTTTAAGCAGACTGTGTTTGTCTATTGTTGTGACTTAGATGAAGATCAGAACACATTTTATGACCAACTTATGCAGAAATCCAGGTCATTCCAAAGGGTTCACATACTTTTTCTTGCAACTGTATACAGTTACAACAAAAGTTAAAGAAGCTTAATAAACAACAAAGAGAGTGAAAAACAGTCTGTAAAAAAAGTCTTTGTTTACCAAACTCAATATTTGTCATATTATCTGTAAAAACAAACTCGGTCTGGGCTCATAATTATGTGTCTATGTTTCCGATTCAAACTCTGACATCTGCATGTTGTGTGTGTGTGACCTTACTCTGTGTCAGTGTCTAGACTTGCGTTATAGACTGTAATCAGAATAAGAATCCCTTAAATAGCAACACACACTAGATATAATGAGCAGTACCTGACCTGCAAGTGGTTGTGCTGAGGCTTAAAGTGTCTTAAAGGGCAGTAAAGTATGACGAGGTCATAAATAACAGCAGTGAGGTGTTCAGGCTGTAATGGAGCTGAAACCATGTCGCCTAGGTAACTGCCAGTAATGCCAATAAAGGCTGTTAAGGTGGAGCGGGTGAGCACAGTCATCCGTACATGTGTGAATGGGTCTTTCCCCTGCTCGATGGACTTCCCATCTATCCATGGGCGAGTTCCCCTGGTAATGTTGACGAAAGGCAAAAGGGGAGGGAGTCACGCATCGAGGGAAATCCACAAATGCCAGGAGGAAATAGACTTCTAATAAGATGGTATTGAACTTGCACACTAAAGCAACAACACAGACAAACATTCCCACGCACAACGCTTTAATATACTTCTCAGAATATTGTACTCTTCTCACTAGGGTCTTATGCAGTCGTGAGTATGAAATAATATCAGTCCTTGTGAATTATTCACTGACATGTGTGAGAGAGAAAGTGTTCTGGGGGGAAATATGGATATGCATTTCCGCCAGAAAATGCACATCCATGAACAGAAATTCAGCCACAGACACATACAAAGCCAGACAGAACATCACAGAGAACTTCAAAGGAACCAACCACAAGTCCTCAGATGTGTTCTTCCTGGCTAAAATGATGATCTGACCTTCATCAAAAAACTACCAAACTTGGTCAAATGTAAGGTGCTGTCCTATAGTGTGAGAAAAAGTTTTTAGAGAGTACTTGTCCATGGACAAGTGAGTTTGGCAATTTACTTGTCCGAATACATTTTTCACTTGTCCAGAATTGACAAAAATTGGGGCCACTGGAATCTTCTTCCTCATCGTATTTTTTACATTTTCCCACAGTTTTTACAACACCGCTAACGTAAGTGAGCGGTAACATTTTACTGCATCACACATAGGGTTGGGTATTGTTTGGATTTTAACGATTCCGGTTCTGCTTTTCGATTCTGGTTATTTTCGGTTCTCGATTCCGGTTCTTTGAGAGGGTAAATCAGTCCCATGACAAACTGGGAGAAAAATATATTTATGAAAACATTAAGTCAAATCTGTATTCCTATTTACAAATCACTTCATACTGTTGAATTTCTTACGGTTATTGAATACAATTATATAAAAATAATCTCTGCATTGTTTAGTTAGTTCTAAGTGGTGCAGTTTGAGAATGTACAAAGACTCCAGCTCATTCAAAACTCTGCAGCTAGACTACTGACTAATACCAAAAGGAGGGAACACGTTAGTCCTGTCTTAGCTACTCTACACTGGCTTCCTGTAACTTTTAGAATTGATTTTAAGGTACTTCTCCTCATATACAAGGCTCTAAAAATGGACAAGGACCCAGCTACATTGCTGACTCTCTAATGAACTACACACCTGCCAGAACACTGCGATCATCAGATGCAGGTCTATTAGAGGTCACCAGAAAGAGTCATAAAAGAAGATCGGTGATGCAGCCTTTGTAAACTACGCCCCAAAACTGTGGAACATGTTACCCAACAATATTAGGGAAGCCAATACATTAGGCATTTTTAAAAGGCAGCTTAAAACCTATATCTTTACCAAAGCATTTGACTGATTTTACACTATTATACTGCACTATTCTCTGTGATTGACATTGCACTATTTCTCTGTTTTATTCCCCATGTTTTTATTTTTAATTATTTTATCCCACTTTATGCTTTGCTCTTGCTGCTTGTTTTACACTGATTTTATGTCTTGTTTTTTACTGATGTAAAGCACTTTGAACTGCAATCCCCTGTATGAAAGGTGCTATACAAATAAAGTTATTATTATTATTATTATTATATTTATAGCCTATAGGCCTAGCGCTTTTCTACAACTCAAAGACACTTGCACGCTTACACATGTCCTGCAATACACATGCTGCAGCTGCCCAGCTACTCACTGTTTGTAAAAGTTAATAAATAGTATAAATAGCATTTCAATAATGTACTTTCTATACCCTGCTTCATAAACAATACTGACATCCCTGTGCTCCTCCGAGCCTGGGGGTCCGGGGATGTGAGGACAGCGCGAGGACACAGACAGGGAGGCTGCTTCACTTCATAAAGGAAATGGTGGTCAATATTAACAACACAGGAGCTAAAACGCTTAATAACCTTCATTACGTGTTAGAGAGAGAACATAAGAACGTTTGACAAAGATGAGGCTGTTAACGGGCAGCAGATCCGCTGTGTGTAGAAAGAGAGAGATAGAGAGACGCTGAGCTGCAACGTGCAGCGATCAGCTGATACGGAGCATAGAGAGAGAGCTGCAGTCCGCGGGGCTCGGCCTCCTGTCCTCACAACTCTTATTAATCCCGGTACCGGACAATTGTTATTTGTTCCTACTCGGAACCGAGTTTTGCTTCCCAACCCTGCCACGGTGCTACACTTCCCGCCCCGCTCCGCCCCGCCCCCGTCTAACTGTACAGAAAGCGGCGAGATGCATTTCCTTAGGAATCGACAAGCAGAACCGAAACTAACATTTCTAAACGAACAATGGCGGACACGGACAATTTGCGAATGAGTTCTGCCTTTTGTAAACTGAATGTATCAATCATTTGTCAATAAATCGGGGCGAAAAACGTCACTTGTCCACCGGACAAGTCAATTGAAAGATCTACTTGTCCGATATTGTAAATAACACGTCCCGGACGGTGGGACGTGTACTTTTTCGCACACTGAATAGAGTGGTGCAGTGATGACTTCCGTATGTGGGCTGACCCAATAGTTAGAATCGCAAGGGTTATCTTGACAAAAATAAATGGGATTTTTCCATTGGATTTAGCAGATTACAATATTTTTCACAAACACGTTTATGACACTTGTCGGAAGTAAATAGTTAACGGTCGCATTGACTTCATTTGATAACCGGAGAGTAGAGAAAAACATGAAAATCTTGTTGGCTTGCGTTAACCACAGACCGGCCTCTAACTAAAAACCCATTCAAAAAACCATTCACTTACAGATAAGGAAGCTTGGAAGTGCGAAAATGCTAACTTATTTTCAAGTTAAGAACTAATTTCTTCACCACTCTATCCCAGACTCAAAAGAAGTCACTTCACAGATGTCTAAGTCATGTTTTTCTTAAGGATTGGCAGCATGACCGGCTGTTTTCTAAGCATGTGTATATTTTCCAGCTTCTGGTCTGATCTGCTCTGATTTCTGCACAGATCCATCATCTGCAGCTCCATGAATGATGCTTCATTTGCATAGTGGGCCATGCCAAACCCGCCTCAGTGTGAGCCAGCTCTCTGAGGAGGGAACACTGGCTTTTTGAATTAAATCAGCGGATGTCTGAACATTGGCGGACAGCCACTATCTCAATAGAGACAGACAGTGGGACGAGGAGTGCGACTCAAACAAACTGCGGAAATGTGTGACAGCAGCAATCAATGCGCATTATGGTGTGTCTGCACATGCAACAACACACAGACTGTAGTATGAAAGAGGAGAAGAAGAAGAAGAGGGGAGGTGGCGAGATGGATCATGGGGAGAGAGAATAAAACATTTAAGAAAGAGCCGGAAAAAGGTTGAAAGAAAATGTTCCCACAATTCAATAGAGAGAGTTGGGCTACAAAGAGGCCAAGATCTCTCACCCTCTTGGTTCTATACCACACATTAGGCACTAGGCATGAACAAAAGCTCAGCCCCAGTCAGGTTCAGACTTCAGGTCTAATACTCGGACGAGGGCTTGAAACATTTCTAGGTGTTTCGGTACTTAATTAACTAAAAGGCCATTGTATTGATCGGCCTGCAGGGTGAGTGAATTATGAAAGGAGACGGTCGGCTTGTTCACATGGAAGTGGCGAGTGTGGACTCGACTAAGTGTGTGTTTACCCGTCCAGCAAAATAGATTTACAGTGGAAATCAGGACGATACATCAAAGTAATGACTTTGGTATTTGGCTGCAACACTCTGCTTGTGGTGATGCTGGAATAATGTGGAGGTGCCTTTTAGAAAACCAGTAGCTTAATAGTAAAAAGAAACTAGGGTTAGGGTTGCTTTAAATATAAGTCAATGAATGCATTGAGATTAAGTTTGCTTGCACGGAAATCCGTTTTTTATACAGGAACAATAGATTTTTCACGACATAATGACCAATAAATGTCCTACTTTGACGCCATGTCCCACATCGTCCAGCAGCGTGTAGTCGATGGGCTTTCGAATATAGCGCACCGGCCGCTCCATGTTACCCGGGGCAATGATCTTGTGGGTGCGGGCTGTGTTCTTATTTGTGGTCAGGATGCCGATCTCTCGACGTGCCACCTTCTCCTTGTGGATATCCACCGTCTGCAGGAGAAAGAGAAACAAAGGGAAACATGAGTGGTTGGGTAAACAGACCTTTTTGGGTGTATTCCTCATATTGCACAACATTCTCTAAATGTATTGCAAAAGGTTTTGATAAGGGACATGCATGATTTAGAACCTTTCCCTGTTTTGTAGAGATTGGATTAATTATATGAAATGTCATCCCCAGTGAGTATTACACTGATTTGCTTTTGTTGAATACCCATACTTCCGCCATCTGATTTGCATGACAAGCCTCCCAGGGTCATAATCAGGGGTGCACATAACTTTTTTGCCCTAGTTCTCAAAGGAGCACCTGGAGATGTTGCTTGGTGCGCATCCTTAAAATGAAATAAACCAGACCTTTGGGGGGGGTGCGCTAGTGAGCAGGCTCATGAACTGTTCGCCCATGCCTCGCAGCAGGGTTACTGTACCGAGCGCATAAAGCAGACCCTTCACACGATAACGAGGGGTAGAGCTCGCGGACGGATTAAAAAAATTAAACCTAAATGGCTCGCGAATTATACTTTGGCGGCCGTTAATATTCCTGGGCGGCCCGCCCGAGTCTATGTGGGAAACCCTGCTATCTTACCAGTTCTTATGCAACTCGCAAATATCTCTCTCTCTCTCTTCTCTCTTTATATCTCTCTCTCTCTTCTCTATCTCTCTCTCTCCCTCCCCTTACTTCAACACTGGTGAAAAAAAACCTCACAAATTAGAAGAACAGCATGTTTTTATGTTTAACATTTTTTCAAAACCCAATTTAAAATGCTTGCTAGGGGCAACAATATGGTCACATTTGAAATTAAAAACAGCTTTGGGGTCCCTCAGGGCTCTGTTTCAGGCCCATCATCGTCACATTATTATTACTGATATATTTACTATTTTCGCTGTATATTTATTGCTACCTTTCTAATATATTCAAACATATTTATTATTACAATATTCCCTATATTTTCAAGCACATATTTGCTTGAATTACTGTTCATGGGCAAAATGATGTTGGCCTGTGCACAACTAATCTATATTTAATATCTGCTGCACTCTGCAATTACAGTTAAGCATTTATACTTTGACCCTTCTAGTCTTTGTTGGAAATTGGCATCAGAACATGTATTTACTGTGTATTAAAAAAAGATAATTATGCTTTATGAATGTCACACAGTTTATTCCACTATGGCCTTTAAATTCCTGGCCACCCACTGTCCGAACACACACTCTGGGTTCATCCTTTGAACTTGTACTGACTCACTACTCTGCTCTATTGGCCTACACCCTGGGGCCCATTTGACGAGGCTCCCCTTTAACCCCTCGCACTGGGCGCACTTGGAAATACCAGTGACCTCCATTTCTTCTAGGATTACTGTCATTATTGCTCACAGCACCCATTCACAGCAGGCGCACTGCGGACCGGCATTCAATTTATGAATGATAGATGAGACAGGAAGAAGTGAGGGATGACGGAATGGAGGGAGGGGAACCCGAGCAAAGAGGGTGGGCTAGAATGAAGGACTACGGGCGGCTTCATATCTGGACTACGAGGTCACCCTTGGGAGAAGTGTGCTGACGAGTGCAAGTGTTCCTAAGGCTCATGTGAGACATATAAGAATTAGGGATGGGTGAATATGAAGAAAATCATATATGGTGGTATTTTTGATGAAATCTACAGATAATGGAATATTCAGAGTTATTAGACAACATCTTCTGGTTTTCACAATTCAGTCTCCTCTCTTTCTTTTTCCCCCTGATTTAATATACTATTTGTTACTTCCTTTATCCCCTAGAATTTGGGGAATGTAACAGATAATGCTGGTAAATAGAGAAAATTACATCACTTAACTGTATTGCTGCATTAAACAAGGAAAGACAACACTGAGGACACCCAAAATCAAAAATGATATAACGTATTTTATAAATAAATAAATATAATACTAATATATTGCCCAGTCCTAATATAAATCCATTATAGTGAAGGTGCGGGTTTGGTTCGGGAGGTAGGTAGTTTGGTCCCTGTCAAGTCAAAATGTTGCAGTGTCATTGGACAAGATAATTAAGCCTACATTTCTCCTGATGCCAATGATGAGTAAATGTGTGTGAGTGTATGTAAATGTTAGTATTACTGAGATGGCACCGTAGGGCAGGTTCTGCCTCTATAGAATAAAGTATGTGAATGGTAATTCGTATTTCAAAGCGATTTAAGGGGTCACCAAAACTGGAATATCGCTATATAAATGTACACCATTTACCACATACTGTTACAAATCATGCAGTACAATTGGTGTACACTGGGTTGTATGATTGTAAGAGACTCATTGAAATGAAACATATGAGTCTGTGTGTGAATGTATCTGGGGGTATTTCTGTGTGTGAGTGCGAGACCCACACACAGCAACAAGGTCACAAATCAATCACCACTCAGACATCTTATTCAGCCGACCCGACAGCTTCACTGCTGGAGACGAAGAGTCCAACGGAGAAATTGAAAGTCTGATGTGGTCAAATCAGGTGTTGTGAAGTTGACCTGCTCTTAGTTGACTCTCTCTGTAGGTGTGACGTGAGGTCTGTGTGCCGCATGTGAGAGATATATATGGAGAACATGCTAGGCTCTTTTTTAAGGAGAGGAAACTGAAGCGACACACGCCCAACTTCAGCTGGGAAGTAAATAAAAGACCCGCCTATTTCCTGCCATTGAGAGGCGAGAAGAGGTGGAGTGCCGATTAGAGAAAGCGAGAAGAACAAAACCCGGAAAGGATAGAAAGGCACTGACTGTTTGAAATGGACGAGAACATTTAAAGACAAAATGGAGAAATGTAAAACTAGAATCTGATTTGTGTGGGCTGTCATGATCAAAAAGGAAAAAAGTAGAACATTTTAGGGCTTAATTTTAAGACGACATCTTTCTATGCACACATCTAATTTTCAATTGAAGAAATTGAGTTTGGTGACTTTGTGAAGTAGCGTTGAATAATGGAAGTTTGTCACAGTAGTCAGATTCCCTTGCGAATTATTTGATTGTTTATCCTCGAGGATATTTTTTCTATGAGCTGAATTATCCACAGAAGTATTTTTCTCTTAAAACAAACATAATGGGTGATTATACCAATGAAATACACTGATTAAAAACATGTTATGTTTCAAATCAATGTTTATCAAACCTACTTTGGCAGATGTCAATGTTTGCTTTAATCGTTTCTTCGAGAAATTAAGATAAGATCTAGAAGTCAGATGACGTGTATCCTGAACATGAAGTCAAAAAACACAAACAAATCTATGTGTATTGTCAAAAAGCTGGCTTTAAAAAAGTATAAAGAGTCCGTTTATTACCACTTCGCGCAGACCAATGGCATATGACGCCATGATTCTAAAGTTTGGGATAATGGAAGTACAAAACTCAACAAATATATAACATAGGTCTTGTTGTTTTTTGACATTTTAATGCAAAAATGTGTCATTGCCCATCCTATGTCAATACTGAAATACCATTAAAGTACCATCTCAAATGACTCTTGAGGAGAAATTGAAGCAGCGTTTCAGGAGGCGTGGAACATTTCTTTGGGGATGACTGCAGCATGGCAGCTTTATTTCAGAATTTCCTTTTAACGTACATTATGAAAAAGGAAGTTATCAAAATGAGGTAATCTTTATGAATGAATCGGACGCAATAACTGTTACCTAATCATGGACGGCAGACCTCTCTATGCCCTTCCTCTGCACTCAATCTAATTTGTTTGCAATATCTTTACTCTAATAAACATCTGCTCAACCTCTGAACTGTATTTGTGAGAGCAGATGCTACATCTGTTATTTGTACTGCTGGATCTACATCGAAGTTTCATCCAAATAAATCTGTGTTTCAGCAAATAGTATGTCTCTGCAGTAGAGTCGGAACAAGTTTGTTTACTCTTGTTGGAGTGTTTTTTGAGTGGAAATGATGATGCAGTCTATATGTGTCAGACTGTCAGCAGATGTGTGTGATTTCATACATCAATGATCTCACATGTGGCTCTGTAACAAGTCTACCAAGTCAGCCAGCAGACATCATATTCCCTAGTTATGAATCGCAAGTGTCCGCATCTGTGCTATTATCGTTTTGTGAACGTTCGGATGTTATTCTAGGTACATTCTGCACTTGAGAGGATTTAGCGGGCTGAAATGAAGCAAAAAGAGGCACAAGTGGGTCATTGAGTTGATGGATGACAACTTCTGAGAAATAAGTGAACAGATGAATCAGAAAGCAAACTGGCAAACAGCAAGGAGGAAATGGAAAAGACCAAAAGAGACTCAGGGGAAGGTATCGCAACTGAATCCCAAGCACTTTTGTCGGTCACACGGAGAGGAGAATCATTTCTCTGCTTTGATTAAACACGTTGTTTTGCATTTAGTCACATTTCTTGGAGGAGTTTGTGACAGCCTCCTTTGCTTTAGGCTTTTAAATCCTACAGAGATGGGGCTTGGATGTGGCAGCAAGGTTTGGCTGCTACCTTCGCTCTCTAATCCCAT
Source organism: Pseudochaenichthys georgianus (assembly GCF_902827115.2). Taxonomy (NCBI): domain Eukaryota; kingdom Metazoa; phylum Chordata; class Actinopteri; order Perciformes; family Channichthyidae; genus Pseudochaenichthys; species Pseudochaenichthys georgianus. The sequence goes on along the minus strand of NC_047519.1, from coordinate 12,406,394 downwards.
TTGAACTAACCCAGGCTAAAGAAAACACCTGGCACAAGCACGAGAGTTAGAATGCATTCCCTTGGACATATCCCTACTAGAATAATACATTCAAGCCCTTTATGAAATGCATGTTAAAGTCAATTCACTTTTCCCTTGATTTAAAAACTTGATTCCAACGCATCTGTGTGAAGGATCAAATTTGAGACAAAATGATTGTTTCTTGTGTGTTTAAGCCTATATAGTCTGCAAAGCTTATTTAAATTATTATTATTTTAATTACATTTTCACTGAAGATGTCCCCTATCTTTGCAATCAATGCAATTCTGAATGGGTTTGACAGCCAGCGTTTATCGAAGCTCATTGAACCATATCTATTGGATTGCCTTGTGCAAAGCGTTGATGGAAATCCGGAAAGGAAAATAAAATAGAAAATAAACTTTGATGATGCATCCTGTTAGCTTTCATACTGCTCTAGTATTGTGCAATTTAGCTTCACTGGAACAGTCATATGGAAAGGAGACATTGTAAATGTATAGTTCTACTTTTACTGCTATGGCAAGTTAAAATGGCTGCTTGTTTGATGTACTGTAAGTCTCTCTAAGGATAAGTTAAAAAAGAAAGTAGAAAGAAAGTGAGGTCATAGAAAACTATGTAATTTATTTCAGAAACACTTTTTGTTATATTCCATGGAATGCTCTTAACATCCCGATAGCAATGAATATATTAAATGTTTTGACAATAAATAAATAAAAAATGTAATCTGTGGAAGCCGTAGTACTGTAAAAAGCACGACCAATCATTTTAGCCGGCCCGGCTAAAATAACTGGATGGCCTACCTGCCTGTCAGCCTTCCACCTGTGCACAAACTTATCTCGTGCCCTCATTGGTCATGTGCGCGTTTGTGTGTGTTGGAGGAGGGGCTCTGTAAGGAAGTCTGAAGGAAGAGGTAGATTTTTTCCGGCTGTGTATTTTCAAATTTCAATTCAAATACTGACTAAACCGTTTATGTTCTGCGATATTATACATAGCCCTATAGAGCTATAGGATCTGAAGCAGAAATATCAAAAGGCCATCTAAAGGATCAATAAAATACTTTATCTTCGGTATCCTTCTGCACCTAATTGTACTCCATCCTGCAGTCTGTGGAGTAAAGCAGGAGCTAGAAATGCTAACCAGGCAAAAGGGAGCTGGCATCAGAATTTTACTTCACAGGCTTAATGAAGCACACGGGGGGGGGGACCGGGACATTCACTGGCTGACAGGCAGGGTGGCCGCACATAGAGAGAAAGAGAGAGGACTGCTGATGAAGCAAGAGCGACTGAAGAGCGGCTGTGGAGCTCCAGCATGATCCATGCCCCTGTCTGTCTTTATAAAGCGTGAATGTGCCATTGTGCTCTTTGGTGTTATGACACGGATTAATGCCAGCAGGTTTGTATTTGATTGTACTCGAATGGGTTTCATTTGGAGATGACAATCCCCAAAGCCCACACCTTGATCCAGCAATATCCCCCATGGAAGGAATGGAAATCGTGTGTGAATAAAAAAAGTATTTCTGTCAGAGATGAGGAACTGGTGGTCAGTGTGACATGATGACTGGTATGGAAATGTACTTTATGATTTATGGATAACAGGTAAAAATAGAGGAGGTTTTGTGTTTGCAGTAACATCCAACCGCATCAAGAAGCCAATTCAAAGTAAAGTCGCAAACACAGGGAGATTTCATACGGATACGGATGTCAAACTAAAATGGCCTGCCTCTATTGTAGGCTTGTTTGGAATAAAGGCCTTGTTCTATAGGCAGATGAGATAAATAAAGACCCTGGAAATGATGCATTAATGCAGACGCAATAACCTCGATATTGCAATACCACGTTATTGATTGACAAGCCAACAGGAAGGGATGACAAGCACTCACCACAACTACTAATTTCAAGTTTATTTTTTCCTTTTTGATCTAGCAGACGAGGTTGACATTTTTATTTTCTGGTTGCCAAGAGTTAGAAATTGTTTGAACTTAGGTAAAACACTGTATTTGCTACTGCCCCGTTTACCCAGCCTTCTTATCACAGTGGAGGATCGCATTCTAACCCTAATCCTCGTTGGTGGAGGAACGAACACACAGATTGGCAGTTACTTCCTCTAAACCAGGGGTGCCCACACTGTTTTGGCTGGTGAGCTACTTTTGAAATGACCAGCTCACCGAGGTCTACCAACCAAAAATAAAATCCCAAATGGCAAGGGTTGCTGAATAACACGTTTTATTTATACATGGGATAATAGGGCTGCAACAAACGACTGATTTGATAACCGATTAATCTATCGATTAATGAAACGATTAATCGACTATTCGGACTATTACTGTATGCCTTGCACAATTTCTCAAACGCTCTTATTTAGCCATCAACTTTTAGATTTAGCTTGAGGTTGTTTTAGGCATGTGGAAACTAACAATGAAGACAATAAAGATGAATACTTGATTCAAAATACATATATTATTAAATTAACTTAACAAATTGTGAACAAAATTAACATTGCTTTTTATTTAAATAAAATAAATTGTTTGTTTGTTTGTAGCCTTTATTTAACCAGGTGAAAGCCCCTTGAGATCAAAAGATCTCTTTTTCAAGGGTGACCTGCAAAAAAATAAATATATATTTCACATCAAAAGAAACAACAATGTTTTAACAAACCGTATTAAATAATCTGATGACAGAACTGTAAACAGAATAGCTGAAACTTTAACAAACTAAAGAGTAACTCTGTTACCTCTCATCATTAACCCATGTTTGTATAATTGAGTTAACTCGGTGTGTTGCTGCTAGCATACATAACACCTGACGTGGAAACGTTACTCGTGGACGGGGCTACAGAGCTACTAGAAAGACAGTCGAACCCGGTGCATTCCTCCGTCTGAATGTGGAGCACTTTTGCTAAATGTTTAGACAAATTGCTCGTGTTACCGCCCTTACATGCTAAACTCTTATTGCACTCTTGACAACGAGCATTGTCCACCTCAAGACGGGTAACATTTAACCACACCTTGGAGCGCTTCTCTCCGCCATCTCCTCCGTGTGTTGCTGCATGTAGCAGCTGTGTGTGTGTAAACTGCCCCGCCCCCTCGCACACAGACAGGGGGGAGAGATCTCGTCTCGATTGGAAAGATCGACACCATAGATGCATTTTTTGTCTTTTTGCATGTTAGAAACGAGTTGGCGACACTCAGACTGCGATATAATGTTTTTGTAGCAATAATACATGACCTTTCTCTTTCTCAACTCGCTACTCGGAGGGAAGTCGCTGTCATATGCCTTGTGAACACTCCGATAATGCACGTTACCTTTCTTTGGCAGAGCGACGCTTGCTTTACAAATAAGGCAAATATTCTTCCTCCCATTCTGGGTGGAAGTGGTATGTTTTTAGCTTTTTGCTCGGTCCCGCACTCATTTTGTTGTTTGTCTCTTGTTTGTCTCTTTAACTTAATTTCTCATTCATAACACTCCGTTCGATGTCTCACTATGGGATGCGCCTCATCGCGGAGCAAACAGAAGCATCAATCTCATTACGCCAATCCTGATTGGCTGGTGATCTTGACGTCAGCGTCAGGGAAATCACCCCCTATAAGTAGCTTGCGCCACAACGCATGCGTCATTCAAACACCTCTTCTCGCTTCAGAGCACATCTCTACAGTAGCCGGGCAAGCTTCACTGTCCACAGACTGAACCCAAATACCCATTTCGGTCACCGGCGCTCGCCGGCTACTCCTTCTGCTTCGCAGGAAGACGGTAGTACTAACGCCGTTAGTATTTAAAATCGACCTCGCCCTTCTCTACACGAGAAAGTAAGGTAGGTCCGATTTTTTCAAGCTAGCAACACACCTGTTACTAGCTCGCTCCCTCTCTACCGACACCACGGTAGCGAGGACGTTTTTCTTTTCTCTTCCCCACGGAGGGGAAAAGGATTAAAAAGGAGCATACTGCCACACCAGTCAGTATTTTCCGGGAATAAAAGACCCACACCTTCCTTTTTTCTCCGGATTAAGGACAAGGTGGTTTTACCTTTTTTCCCGTCCCACCTGTCGAGAGCGGGCCCTCTCCACGCCACGAGGCGACAAAGATGGACGCCCCTCTCCCTCACACCAGAGGAGTCAGGTACTCGGTGGCTCGACTCTGCGGCTGCGGGTTGAAGATCTCGGGCACAGACACACACCAGGTCTGTTCGTCCTGCCTCGGGCTGGAACACGCCCGAGGCGCTATCGACAACCCCGGCTCATGCGGACATTGTGTCCGCTTCACCGTCAAGAGCCTCCGCCGAAGGTTAGCAAGACAAGCTAGCCTGTCGGAACAGGACCCCCCCGTATCCATGGACCCGCCGGCCGGCAGTCAGGAGACGGGGGCGTCCGCCACAGAGAGCGAACCCCTCTCCGTGTCGGTCTGGGGCTCATTATCCGCTATGGCCACAGAACCGGAATCCCGCGCCCTGGCAGGCCGGGACCCGGTGACGACAAGACACGTGGGAACGGATTCCCGCGCTTTACCAAGCTGGGGCTCCCGGTTAGAGCTCACCATGGTCTCACCCGCGGAGGATGTCCTCGAGCTGGACTATGAGGAGGACGCCCTGGCGTTCCTGTCCGAGTCAGATGAACAAGAAGAGGACACCTTCATGTCATCGGCCCAGGCTGCAAAGCCTGGAGTGAGGGCTGCTCTCCCGGGCGACAGCACACCAGCTTCGCCCGGTCTGAGCATGGACCTGCAGGCCGTGTGCAAACGCGCTGCGGTCAGACTCAACGTCCCGTGGCCTGAAATGGCCAAGGAGACCTTCAGGTCCCGCTACGAGGGGAAACATCTTCCCCAAACAGCGGGCAAAAGGAGGCAACTCCTTCCGGTCTTCCCAGAAATGTTGGATGAAGTGTCGGTCTCGTGGAGAAACCGGCCCTTCAGCAACAAGGGCCCAATCCAGGGTGCCTCCTCCCTGGACTGCGACGGAATGGAGAGGCTCGGCCTGCTCCGCATACCGCCCATGGAACCGCTGGTAGCGGCCCACCTTCTACCAAAGGTGGGCCCCTCACCGAGCAGGAACCCCACGCTGCCAGCAAAGGCTGACCGCTTTCAGTCTACAATGACTGAAAAGTCCTATAAAGCTGCAGCGCTGTCCGCCAGGGCCCTGAACGTGTCCTCGCTGCTAACCGCCTACCAAGCGGAGCTCTGCGAGGACCTGTCGGGTAGCCCGGGAGCAGCCACTCTGGACACAGGCTGGAGACAAGGGCAAGTTGGCCGAGAAAATCTCCGGTTCCGGCTGCAGCTCAGGCTCAGCCAACCCAGAATTTCGGCCAGCAGTCGAGGAAGAAGAAGCGAGCGGCGTGACAGCCCCTCCTTCTCCCCTCCGTGAATGTGTTCCCGCCGCCTCGAGAGATGCCTAAACACCATCCTCAAGTCCGCACAAACACATGTCACACATTGATTGATTCCTCTGTCATAAAACATTTTCCGCTGACGCATCCAGGCTTCAGGCCGAGGGCGCAGCTCCAAAAACATGAAAAGAAAATCAATAAAGCCATTAAACAGCCCGTCAATTGTTCCCCTTCTGAGAGCAGCTACGGCATCTCTCAAAAGGCGGATTACTGACGGGTCTGTGAAGGCACCACCGTCACGCGCATGCGCAGTGCCGGCTGGGGTCGTGAAGGCACTACCGTCACGTGCATGCGCTGTGCCGGCTGGAGCTGTAAAGGCACCACCGTCACGCGCAGGCGCAGTGCCGGCTGGGGCTGTGAAGGCACCACCGTCACACGCATGCGCAGTGCCGGCTGGAGCCGTAAGCGTGACATCTCAGCTCGCTCTAAGGAGCATACAGCAGGAGATACTCACGACATCTGCCTGGGCTTCTCAAAACAGCTACACATTATCTGTTTTCACAAGCCCAGTGAGAGTCAACCCATATTCTGGAGAGAGAGGTTCACTCTCTCCTAGAAAGAAGGGTTTTATCTATAATGCCTGCCGAGCAGAGTCAGATTACGCAGACAAATGTCCTCGTAAAGCACCCGCTCAACATGGGTCTCATCATAAAACTAAACCCCGCGCGCCACGGCGTGCGGAGAGTATTGGTTATTATGTCATGCGTAGTGGCACTCCACCCGACTTTTCTAGTACGGGAAGCGCCTACGGGTGCTGTCCTTTCACGGAAGGTGGTCACCACGGACGCATGTCAGACAGGCTGATAGGGTATTTACGAAGGCCGTCCGGTGAGAGGTCTCCAGAGCAGAGACCTCCAGCGGGCGCATGTAAATCACCCGGAGCTTTTAGTGGTGGTCGACTCCCCACCCTAAAACGCTTCCTGCCTTCTCTCAGAGGACACCATGTCCTCGTGAGGACAGACAACACGATATCGTGTATGAACTGCCAAGGGAGGTTGCGTTGTCTCCAGTCACACACACTGGCACACAAACTGATCCCTTGGAGCGGCAGACGTCTCCTCTCTCTGAGAGCGACACAGGTACCGGGAGTGATGCACCTCGGGACAGAACTACTGTCCAGAGGTGCACCACTCTATGCAGACTGGACTCCACATCCAAGGATCGTGAGTCCGCTGTGGGTGCGTTACGGCAGAGCCGCGTTAAATCTGTTCGCATAAAGAAAAAATGCTCAATGACAGCTGTTCTCTTTAATGCACGATTTAAAACGCACTGTTAGGCGGGGGCGCACTCGTACACGATTGACCTCCGGGTCCTCTGGCTCTGTTACCCCCAACTCTGGCCAGAGTGAAGGAGCAAAGCCACACACTTATCCTGATGGTTCCGCCCTAGCCCGCAAAGTACGGGCTGGCGGAGATATATCAGCTGTTGTGCGGGCAGCCATGGCAGCCTCCACCACGCAGGGACAGATTGTCCCAGGCGGGGTGGGGGGCGATCCTTCACCCACGCCCAGAGCGCGGGGCACTATGGGCCTGACCCGTGAGTGGTACAATCTGAATACAGTGGGACTCCCTCAGAAGGTGATAAACACTATTCAGAGTGCGAGAGCTTCCTCCACCAGGTCTCTTTACGACTGTAAGTGGAGGGTGTTTGAGGAGTGGTGCCTTCAAGAAGGACACATCTCTTTTCAATGTCCTGTCGGGGTGATTTTATCATTCCTACAGGACTTGATCGATAAACACAGAGCTTTCTCCACGATCAAGGTGTACCTGGCTGCTACTGCTGCATGCCATGTGGGCTTTGAGGGTAAGACGGCTAGCCAACATCCGTTGGTCTGCCGTTTTATGAAGGGAGCTCGCAGGCTCCTCCCTGTCTCCAGGTCGCTGGTGCCCTTATGGGACTTGGCAGTGGTTTTGAATGGGCTCAGAATGACCCCATTTGAACCCCTGGAAGGAGCTGACATGAAACATCTGTCACTCAAGACAGTGCTGTTACTGGCCCTGGCATCCGCCAAGCGGGTCAGCGATATTCATGCACTGTCTGTACATCCCTCATGCACTAAGTTCGCCCCAGGGCAAACGAGAGTGTTGTTGAAGCCCAGCCCTGCCTTTACACCAAAGGTGGTTGGTTCGTGTACCCCAATTGACATTGAGGCATTTCCTCCGCCGCTGGTTTCCTCCGGGGAGCAGCAGCAGGATCTGTTGTGTCCAGTCCGGGCTTTACACACATATATGGACAGATCAAAGGAGCTTCGTCTTAATGACCAACTCTTCGTGTCCTGGGCTAACCCTCACAAGGGCAAGCCTGTTACTAAGCAACGGCTCTCCCACTGGATTGTGGAGGCAATTGCTTTGGCCTATACGAGTCAGAATTTGCAAGCACCTTCGGGTCTGCGGGCTCACTCGACTCGGGGCCTGGCTACATCCTGGGCTTTGTTCAAGGGTGTTTCCATCCAAGACATCTGTGCAGCGGCGAGCTGGTCCTTGCCGCTCACTTTTGTCCGCTTTTACAGGCTAGACGTCTCCGCTCCAAGCGTGGCCCGAGCAGTGCTGGGCACCTTGTTGAGTCGGGACTCTACCTGTTAAATTCTGGTTGATCGGTGATTTTCGAGATAAGCTCGTCTGGCAATACGGGAGCTACAATTTCCCATAGTGAGACATCGAACGGAGTGTTATGAATGAGAACTATAGGTTACTTACGTAACCCCAGGCCTCAGAGTAACATGAAGTGAGATGTCTCACCAGACGGCCCTCCTTGCTATGGTGAAGCGAGAAGAGGTGCTTATTTTGAATGACGCATGCGTTGTGGCGCAAGCTACTTATAGGGGGTGATTTCCCTGACCCTGACGTCAAGATCACCAGCCAATCAGGATTGACGTAATGAGATTGATGCTTCGGTTTGCTCCGCGATGAGGCGCATCCCATAGTGAGACATCTCACTTCATGTTACTCTGAGTACTGGGGTTACGTAACCTATAGTTTTCCCGGCACTTGACTGATTTTGTATCACTTTGCATTCTGGGTTAACAGACTGGAAAGCGATAGGTCGCTTTTTCTGTCCATCAAGTAAACTCCTGAATTAAGTGGCAGGGAGGCCAAGGGAGGAGGGATCAAAACCTGTTTTGTCTATTTTAACGGAGCTGGATTTTTTTTTTTTTTTAATGACTCGCGATCTACCAGCATTGCCCCGTACTGCATCGACGTACTGGGCACCTCTGTCTAAACCTATGAACTTCGGACTTTTATGTCCAAACAAGGGCCAAAGCAAGTATGGAACATTTAAAGCATCTAAGCTGAAAAAGAAAAACACTGCACCTTTAATTCTCTTCTGTTTTCTGCATTTAACAATACACAACTCTTCAATCGATCTTAAAACTGTGTCTACTTGTCGTTTAAATGTCATCAATATACATACCAATAGCCTAACAACAAACCTTATTATATTAAACACAAATCTGAAAAGTATATCCAAAAACAAAACCAATACTGTTAAAATCAATCAATATCTTTCATCTCAGGGGGGAAATCCTTTACTGTGACACCCATACCTGGGAGATGTGGTTGATGGAGGACTCCATGCGTCGCAGTTGGGAGGCCTGAATGTCCAGCAGCTGCAGCACATTGTTAGCTAAGGCATTGATCTGGTAGGCCACACTGGCCAGAGACTGGGTGGTGTACGCCTTGGTCTCCTCCAGGGCCTTCTTCTTGTCTTGAGCCTGGCGGAGAGAGGAAACAAAAACACAGAAAGTTGGAAAAATATGTAAAGGGATGTGTTGGTGGAAGAAAGGAGTAGAGGGAAGTTGGCAGGGAGTTGGCAGAGGGAAGTAAGGTATAAGCTCCATTAGAGTAGTGCAGGAATGAGCCCTAAAACCAAGAAATGATTTAGCATGGGAGTTAGCTTTTTACCACATTCAGTTACCTCGTCTTGAAGTCAACGTTTTATTGAACGTGTTTTTCAAATGTTGTTGACACAAGCTTCATAGACTTTTACGTTTCGTTAAATACCCCACTCGTTAATGTCCAAAGCTACTACGTGTCGTATAAAAATGCATGACTAAATGAGATAACGTCATCACGCTGAACACAAGTCCACCTTAAGCTAGGGCTGCTCAATTAATCGTATTTTAATCGCAATTATGATTTTGGCTTGCAACGATTATGAAAACAACATAATCTAAATAAAGCGATTATTTCTTTTTTTTTTTTTTTTAATTATTATTTTTTTAAATATATTTTTGAATTGGTTTCGAAGACTGTTCTCCACCATCAACCGCCTACTACGGCCCCCTGACGCCCCCCAGCCCTCAGGGGCTCCCGATCTGTGCTCCAAATTCCTCGACTTCTTCCAGGCGAAAGTCAAGGCCATCCATCAGCAGCTCCTGGTGACTGGCCCTTCCCCCCTACCTGCACCACAGCCACCTGGTAACGCACCCCAAGCGCCGCGCCTCTCCCACGCCAACCTCTCCTCCTTCTCCCCTGTGGATGCTCTCCAAGTGGCCAAACTGGTCAGCTCGGCCAAGACCTCCACCTGCTCCTTGGACCCCATGCCCACAGCTCTGGTCAAGGACTGCCTACCCATCCTCTGTCCCTACATGGTGGTCATCATCAACGCTTCTCTGGCTCCTGGTATAGTCCCCACCAGCTTCAAAACGGCCTCAGTCACCCCCATACTCAAAAAACCTGGCCTGGACCCCGACGACCTCCAGAACCACCGGCCGATCTCCAACCTTCCCTTCCTCAGCAAAACTCTGGAAAGAGTGGTCGTCGGCCAACTCCATCTGTACATGTCCAACCATGAGCTCTATGAGCACTTCCAATCCGGCTTCAGACAGCAACACAGCACTGAGAACGCCCTCATCAAGATCATCAATGATCTCCTCATTGCTGCTGACTCTGGCCGCCTCAGCATCCTCCTGGACCTCTCTGCAGCATTTGACACCATCTCTCACAACATCCTCCTCACCCGCCTCTCAGACCTCCTAGGTGTCACTGGCACAGCGCTGTCCTGGTTGACATCCTACCGACACAACAGGAAACAGTTTGTCTCCATCAGTGGCTCAAACTCATCCCCGGCCCCAGTCCACCACGGTGTACCCCAGGGCTCTGTGCTTGGCCCCCTCCTGTTCACCATTTACATGCTCCCCCTCGGCCAAATCATCCGACATCATGGACTCAATTTCCACTGCTACGCTGATGATACCCAACTGTATCTCAGCACCACTCCATCCTCCCAGCTCCCCCCTCAGTCTCTCATCAACTGCCTGCATGACATCAAAACATGGATGTCTTCCAACTATCTTAAGCAATAAAACAGAGCTCATGGTTGTGGCACCCAAGGTCCTGCTCCAGAAGGTTGTGCTCCATCTCCCCATCTCCTGAAGCCCGCAACCTGGGTGTCATCCTCGACTCCACCCTTTCCTTCCATTCCCACTACCACCTAAGGAACATTGCCAGACTCCGACCGTCACTCTCGGAGTCGGTTGCCGAAACCCTAGTGCATGCGTTTGTCACCACCCACTTGGACTCAACAAAACCCCGGACAGGCTCCAGTATGTCCAAAACGGTGCTGCTTGGGTACTCACCCACACAAAGCCGTGGCAGCACATCACTCCCACCCTCATCCACCTACACTGGTTGCCGGTCAAGTCCCGCATATCCTACAAAGTCCTCCTCCTTACCTACAAGTCCCTCCATGCCCTTGCCCCCCAGTACCTATCGGACATCCTTCACCCACATGCCCCACCCCGGAACCTGCGGTCCTCAGACTCTGGCCTGCTTACCACCCCCCGCACCAAACTGCGAACCTTCGGGGACAGAGCCTTCAGTGTGGCAGCCCCCACCCTCTGGAACGCTCTCCCTGCGGAGATTCGCAACATCCCCACACTTGAAGCCTTCAAAAGGGCCCTCAAGTTCCATCTGTTTGCCAAGGCTTTCGGCCCCTAAATCGATCTGTTGTTTTGTCTGTCTGACTTTTGTTTTGTTATGTTTGTTTTTGCCCTATTACTTGTAAAGCGAACTTGGGTCCCTTGAAAGGCGCTATATAAATCCAAGCTATTATTATTATTATTATTATTATTAAACAAAACATGTAAGTATCATAAATGTGTTTGCCTACAAAACTGCACCACTCTATCAAGCTCAAAAGGAAATGCTACAATATCATCCCAATCAGTTGTGTGAGCAGTGATTGAGAGGGCAGATTTCCACAGAGAACTATATTTGACATGTTTATTCTCAGCTGTATTTGAACTGCGAAGATCTGAAGGGAAAATGTACAAGAGTTCACGATTCTCAAAGGATTCTTTGTGGAAGCAAAGCAGCCTTAAATTGGACAACAATAACTTTTGAATAACCCAGATGGGCAACATGGGACAGGTGCACGGTGGGAGCTGTGCCCAGTGAGCAGGAATGCCAAGACATTTCCTAGGATCCCAAATCTCCACCCGGCTGCGTGAACCATCTGTTTCTGGAGGCCTTTAAATAGCGAAGGGACCGAATGGACATATTTATAGTTTGGAAACAAAACAGTGATAATGGAGCAAATGGAGCCACACCAACAGGGTACAGTTGGTCTTTTGCAAAAAACATGAAGCAGTATTACAACTAGGGCTGTGCAATTAATCGTATTTTAATCGCAATTACGATTTTGGCCTGCCACAATTATGAAAACAACATAATCGAAAAAAACAAACAATAATTTTGCTTTGCTAGGTTGTGCACTGCAACATATTTGATCTAATTTATTTGTATTTATCATATTTATATGTGTTTAGTAGCTTGTGGAAATGCGCTCCAAAATATTTGTTGATCTTGTTTATTGGTATTTATTATTTTGATATTATTTATTTAAATGTCAATATCTCATTTATTTATTTTATTTTTGTATTGGTTTTTCAGTTGAATTATACGTTCAGGGTAATCAACAGTTAAAAATATACTGTTCAAATTATTATTTGTATTTGTTTTAAAGGTCCCATGTCATGGCCATTTCTACTGATCATAATTCCATTGTTGAGGTCTACTAGAATAGATATAAATTGTTCAATGTTCCAAAATCACATTGGTTTCTCAAACAGTATCTCTGTATACTATGTGTATTCACTCCTGCCCCGCCCTCCCTGTGAGACCACTCTGTTCATCAGAACAGAGTGGTCAGCTCGCCCACTCTGTTCTGATGAGTCCACCACTATGGTCTACCACCGTTACAGCGGAACATCAGTGTTTATGTGTTACAATGGCGTTGGCAAACATAAAATGACACCAGTAATGACAAACAAATGAGAATGCTGCGTGGGGTCTGGGTGCCGTGTTGGCGGGACGCTGCGAGGCTCGCTGCTGCGCGGAGCGGACAATGTGAGCTGGGTTCATTTCCTGCTTGCTGCGTGGGGTCTGCGAGACAGCGAGACATCGCGAATGAACGCGGGAAGGGGGGGATGCTGAGGGGGGCTGCAGCACCCCCATCTGCGAGGCTCCACTAGCACCCTACTTATTATTTTCAATATGAATAATTCCATAAATTTAGTTTTTTCATTGATAAATTCCTCATTACGTGTTTTTAATAATAAAAAAAAAAGTTAACAAAGTATGTTAAAATGTATTCATTTTAATCAAGTTGTATGGAATGTGTATGTCATGTATGTAATCCCCAACCTTTTATAATCTATACTTTTTAATTGATATTTTCAACATAAGGAAAACATATATATGCCATATAGCCTACTCTGTATTTGACACATGGCAGCTACTAATTTCTAATAATAATTGAATAATTCTTACTATTTCCTGTTCTTATGCTAAGCTTATCTAATTATCTCTTGGCTGTAGTTTAATACTTAATGGACCGATGCCGTGTCAATACAAATGTAAATGTCAAGCTATTCCTTTAAAAGCCTGCACATAGTTTGATCTATAACTGCTTATCAGTCACTTTGAATATTTTCATATCCATAGGCTCTAAACTGAAATCATATGAATGCCACAAAGACATCAACCATGATCTACCAGCTGTTACCTAGCAACAATTTGGTCCGTGTGTGGTAACAGGAGGTTACCAGCCTGCATCATGTCACCAAAAAGGGCCATTTGCCCACCTGGAAACCACCTGCAGCCCAGAAGTCGTTAGTATCGTAAATATTACTGAATGTGACGTCTTTCACAATGCCTGTTTATTGTATAATGTAGTAAATATGCTCACTGTGCCACCTTATCCTGACTTATTTGCCATCGCATACTAAAATTAGGGGGAAAAAATACACAAATGTACCAGCTTTAGTGTGGTTTGCAGAAATCCCCAGGTATGCTGAGTAATGTTTCCAAAGCCATGTACACAGACTACTGAAACTGATTGCAAGGAGCCCTTGACTGAAGGATATAAACATGCTTATTACACGGCTTAGGTGAATACTTGATTCTGCATACTGATTCTCTCTCCTGCTTTCAGATATTAGGTTTCATATTAAGCTCACAAAAGGCTTCTTCTTAGAGCTTCACTTGGAACTTCTTTTTTGTGAGACTCAACTTTAACAGTGCACTGAAGTAATGCAATGTCTGGGTGCCAGGTCACACTGAGCTCCAGGTTTGACACCTTCCTGAACCTCATGAGTCATGATGAATGGCTGTGAGTCAGAGGGGTATCATGTGAGCAGCCGGTCGGGGGTGAGGAATTCTGAGGGGGTCAACATCAGGGAATTATTAAGCACATCCATGGGTTTCCATCTAACACCCCTTTACTCATACAACTTTTTATAGAGTGGTGTAGGAATATAATGCGGACATATGTTGGAATGTTGGCACTTCAGGTTCCCTGGTCCCGAACTGTCAACTGTTTTTTAAAAAGATTTTGGTTAGATTCCTAAAATAATGTTTTACAAGCTTACAAGATGTTCATGTTTTTGTTTTACGACAATATCCAAAGCCTATGTTTCATAAAAAACTATGGTTGCTAACATGTGCCAAGTGAGACCACTAAAGGTCATAAAGATGAACCTTAGCAGCATTTAGCTCAGCGGTGACGTGAAGTCATGTGACTGTCTTGAAACGTTAGCCTTTTACTTCTGAAAATTGCATTTTCGTTTAAAAAAATCATAAGGTATTGTTAATATGTTGAGATTATCGTGCCGATCAAAAAGTGTAAGTATGAATACTTGTTTGCTATTGAGCTATTTTTCTGATAAAATTCAAAAGCCAATGGAAGAGGACTTGAACTGCCAACAGAAATACATCATCCCTGAAGCACTAAATTGAGAGGAACAACTGTATTCTTTAACTTGGAAACCAAAACTGATACTGGCTGGTCCATCTAAAAAGTGCCACTCATACATATTGATTTGCACGTTTGTGGTTTTGATATGCAAAGCTCATACTTGAATAACATTAAAGTGGTGTTCATTTTAAGATCTAGCATTTTTGAACGAGTCAGAAAACAGCACTGTTCAATGTTACACCAGATATCATCTAAGAGGTGTTATTTTGGTATACAAAGGCATTTCGAAGGGTACTAACAAAGCAGAGTTCTTCTTTCATGCCACCAATCATTTTGTCGGCGACAGCTTTTCAAATGGATTACTTCAAATATCTAATCTAAGAATAAAACTCGTCTTTTTTTTTTTATTTACATATCAAGGCATGCGCGGCCTGGGTGTTATTTTGAGCAATTTTTGATATGCAGGTCAATGGTGAATGCATAAACTGCGTTTTTTAAATGTTAAACTAAGAAGAGTGTTTAGAATATAGTTACATACATCCAATAGTGCACTAATGTACCGCTTCCTCACTCTTAACTCCCTGTTGTGATGGTCCAGTGTGTTCTTATGCATGCACAATCCGAGTTAATGTTTTTACTATCCCTGAAGAAATTGTCATGCTGCAGCACTAACATACAAGCATCTTCAATATTCCAGGCAATATTGTAAATATTGCAGAACGTGAATGAGACTACATTACATGGTATTGGAAATCACCAGAGATGCATTACATTACATGACACGTGTTCAACGCTTTTATCCAAAGCGACTTACATACTCAACACTGTGGGCAATCCCCAAATGTATATCTTCCTGACAAATCTTACAAGATTTAAATGGGGTTAATTAAACTTATTTGGAATTATTTGCATGAGTGCAGCTCTTCTTTTTTTTTTAACTGGATATTCTGGACCTTTAATAATATCATGGCACTCATACAATATACACAGTATCATGTATGGCTTTATGACATGTTGGGTTACAGACATGGGTAATCAGATGTCATGAGAAGAGACATTGTGTCAGGATGCTACGACGGAAAGCCATCCTTTTTTTGGACAGTTGTGCTAACCCCCTAGGGTCAGCTATTCACCAGGTGTTTTCACAAGATGTAGTCAACCAAGATTATAATTGAATTTCCATCCAATCATCAAAATGACTGAAATGTTAAACATTCCCTAGGGAACATGTAAACAAAAAATCAATACATCAGCCATATGGTTTAACCTCCCACTGCTTCTAATAATAGACACGTTTAGCAACAGAAGATGTGACATTTCCACCGAACTAACCACAAAGGAAGTAACTGTGAGACCTAAATAAAATGTCATAACAGCAATACCTTTGAGCTTAATATTAAAGTTCTCGGATAACTTTCTGCACAATAATACAGTATATAAGCAGTGTAACCTACATTGCTTTCTCACCACCAGACCATGCAAAAAGACCATGCTGGAGCACAGTAGGGTTTCTGTCAACAGACGCTGCTGTTCACAACTTCACACCGCATCATTTAACCTAGTGATGATGATACATGTTAGCTCACACTCCACTTTAACTGAACACATTCTCACTGTGGCAATGTAACAGAGCGATGAGATTTATCGTGAGGAACTCTTCTGGCTAGAAATCTTCCAAATTGTTTCAATATTGTATACGCGCTAGGCCATGGATCATTGAGATTTTGTCCCAAGAAGACTGGACAATGTTGGTGTTTGCTGCTACACAACATTATTTTTGAAGGTGTATTACACTCTTTAAAACAGTTACTTGCATTAAATAAATAGATCATTAATCAAACGTGTTCACACTGTGCTTCTGATTCATACTTTCCCTAACCCTGATTTAGCATTCAATCCTAATATGCAAAAAGCAGCAGACACCTGCACCTCAATGCATTTGATTACAAGCAAATGATCCATTAACATGATCTGGAGCCATGTTTTCAGCACTGTAGCAGCAAACACATGATATGTCTGCATCATGAGCAGCTTTACTACACATAGGTCTTTCCCCCCCCCCCCCCCCCCTAGAAGTCTATTAGGACTTGGCCCACATAATGATATACACTAATAATAAACAACTCACAGATGCTAATGTTAATGGCTCATGGGAAATCGTTATAGCATGACTAGTGAGTAGGGTAGTATGGTCTGTACTAAACATGCTACAGTTCAAACCAGTTTATCGGGACTAATGGTATGGTAAATGCTTTTCGAGGGTAATAACCTAATAACACACACAACATGTTACTTACAGTGTTGGAAGTGTTAGTTTTTACATTTTTCACGAGTAAAAATGTCTCTTTAAAGATGGCATTGGCGGTGTTTGCTTTATAACGCCCTTATGTGGACCAAACGCCTGTCATGCAAAAAAGGAAAATGAACGCTAATGTCGAACTGTATAAAAATGCAGGGGGGAATATTATTTTGTCAGATGTACCTATCAGAGAATGTGACAAAACCACTTGGTCATAACAACGACACACCCTCTGTAAGCCACCAGCAGCCTTCAACACACAGCCTTTAAATGTGAGCACGTCTCCGGTAAACCGCAAGGACTAGCTAAAAAAGAGAAAATACCGAAATGCAGCCATGCCTGGTAACACTGCACTAAGCCACGACTGAATTATTATACCGGGAAAAAAGGCCACTACGTGTAGTTAGCTGTTTTAAGGATCCCTTTCGTTACGACCAGCATTTCCTGTCCCTGTGGTTTTACTCACTTCTACTACAGCACCGCAGACACGACGGAGAGAGCGGATACAATTACCACATTTAACGGTGGTTAGGCATCTCTTACCTGAACATAATTGTTTTCACAGTATTCCGCAACCTTGGACAGGTTCTGGTAGCTTTCCACAAGCGCTCTTTTGCCGGCAGGGATTTCCTCCTCTAATAGCATTTGTAGTTCTGCCATCTTACATCCCTTTGCATTTCTCTCCTCTCTCTGTCCTTTTCATTGAGGCGAGGCGGTGATGCTCTGGTGTGTCGAGAGGGGCTCCCCCGCCTGGCATTGTGGGGCCGCTGGCCTCGATTCACAACAGCCTGTGACAAATGGCAGCTACGTCACAAACGTCGGCCGGTGATTGGCCGAGAGGCCGAGGAGAAGAGCAACAGACCAATGACATTTCACCATGATGACGTATGAGTCCATAACAAATAATGTTATAATAATGGCATTAATTAACGATGTGTTTTTCTATTATTGGCATGACATTTTTCATATAATTATTTAAATATAAATTGTGTAAAATTATTTCTTGCAGAACTCTATGTATCTTTCTTTTCATGGCTTAATTATATTGTATGTTGCATTGTGGCACTGAGGAAAAGTGTATATCTGGTAAATTGAAGATAATTTCATAGCAACACAACGATAACTAATAATTACTAACAAAGAACTGCTAACAGAGCACTTATATACTAATAAAGGACTGGCTTATCTAAAGCCAGTTGAGTAGCACTTGAAATGTTTGGCTCTATGAAACCTGATGTACTTATATGATTCTGTTTTCTTCAAGGTTGTGTCTTCCTGGTCGAATGTACTTATTGTAAGTCGCTTTGGATAAAAGCGTCAGCTAAATGCAATGTAATGTAATGTAATGTAATAACTTACACCAACATTATCATCACATATGTCCTTTAAATAGTCATCACAATTAATAAACTTAAGTTGAATATATATATATATATATCCTAATAACATTTTGGAAGCCTTGAACATGGTATAAACAGAACAGTACTAGCCTATTAAATTATGAATGACTATTTTTAAACTGTGGTAATTTGTATCAAATAAAAATATAACATTTTACAATAAAACTTCTACACTACCGTTTATATATCAACCTACATAATACCCACAGAAGACTCATGTGATTTATTTCGATAATTATAACATTCAAAGTGCACAATTAAAATTGAAATATGTACTTAAGTCCGTGTAGAGTATTTCAACATATGTTGTGTTAAAATATTTTACTATTATGCTTACTCTACAAGAAAAAACCTCACGACACTACATTTCCCATAAACCACCGCGGTTTAAATCCTGGTACAGAGGGGTTTGTGGGACATGAAGGATTCAACGTCACGTTTTAAACACAATTCACCGAAGCTTTGTTTCATAAAAACTACATGTCCCAGATATCTTCAGTATTCATGACGTTGACAGCTTGGCTCATCCTTGACCCGAGTCGGAATTGGCTTTCTGCTACATATTGCAGACAAACACCGGGCTAATGGAATAATTAGAGCACCGGCGAATATGAACTTTGTGGTGAGTATCTATCAAATCAAACACATCAGGAATCCTTCATGTTAAAGCATAATATAGTGTATTCTTGCTGAACCGACAAGGGCTAATTATATAGACCAGATGTATCCGAACATCTCCGAGGTTACAGAGGAAACAGTCTTCCTCCTTAGATAACACAAGTGGCAACCAGCTGCAGTGATGGCACATTGTGTGCAAGTGTCCCTCCCTGTAGACCTTTTGCACTATTTCCTCATTAATTGCTTTATATTTATGTTCAAGATGTGAGGACTCCTTAATTTCCTCCGTATTGGGACTCAGCATGGCGGAGGAGGACAGACACAGCCTGGAGGCGAAATTTGTTGCAGCAGTTAAAGTGATCCGGAGTTTGCCTGAAGATGGTGAGGACTTATTTTGTCACTGTATCCAATTCTATGAATGAAGGGTTCTCCTTTGAGTTATTTGCTGTATGTTGTGTCGGTGCTTGTTTGTGTGTAAACACTACAGGTGATTGACCTACATGCAGAGCTCCTGTCTGGCCCTCTATTGACAAAGCTGCTATAAGGATAAGAGCTGATTAACTGTACATGTAGTTTCTCAAGTCTAATAACAACTCCTGTAGCTCATGTTGTGTCTCAGAAGAAAAAAAAAGTCAAGCTGCCTTGCAAATCTATTTTTCCTTTTGTGTTGGAAATAATTTTTGAGCAATATTACTGGACAGAAGAAAAAAAGGGATGCTGGAAGACGGAACTAATGTCTTACGACGCTGGTTGGTTTTAATGAAAAGGTTGTTCAAGGGAACAAGTGTATAGGCTGTATGCCATGAGTTCTGCCCAACCTTTCCTGGATCTGCATATTTACCTGATTAGTACACTTACTCAACTACCATATGCTAATTTGTATGTTGTGCCTCTACTATGACATGTTTACATGCTTACATTTTCTAAAAGGTCTTTATTTTTCTCAAACTGCCTGTACTGCAGCACCTTTTTTCACCCTCTGTGTGAAACCAGAGCCCAGTCGACTCTGATTGGTTAGACCAGTCTGTTGTGATTGGTCAAACACTTAGAGATGTCCCGCCATAGGCTATCGAGTACAATGTGTTGGAGCGCTAGCCAATAGAAGTGTGAGTGTTATGATGTCACTATGTTACAGAGGAAAACAAACAAGTAAAATGGAGATGTTTCATGCAGGGGGGGAGTATGTGGGAGAGAAACTCCCTCTGGAGGGAACTTTAGGGATTTTAGCCTTTGCAGACCATTTACATGCACAAAAACCTATTTAACACACTAAAGTCTAATGTTTGAATATATTAATGTATGTATATTCTAATAGATAGGAATAAGCTAAAAACATGAATTAACATCTTTTATAATTCTCTTCATTTCTCAGGTCCATTCCAGCCCTCTGATGACATGTTGCTGATGTTCTGCAGTTACTATAAGCAGGCCACCTTAGGGCCATGCGAGATCCCCAGGCCTAATGGATTCTGGGACTCTCATGGAAAAGAAAAATGGTACTTATCTTGATTTAATTAAGAGGTACTGCTCATGCCACATAGTAGAATGACAGTTTGTGTATTTTGCATGTTATACACTATCAGTTTATACTATCAGAGTCTCACTTCCTGTGTATTTGCAAAGGGGTTTAACAAGCCTGCAATACCAATTTTCCAATGTCATAGCTCATTTAGAAAACCATTTGCTACTGCAAAATGGTGTGGGTATATCTCATGGATAATCCATGAGATGCAGTAAAATACAGCTTAGTGAGTTTTTTCCAAAATTGAACATCGCTGCAACTGCATATGTATAGTCTTTCAGTGTTCACTTTGTGTTACCAGGGATGCATGGAGCTCTTTAGGAAATATGACTAAGGAGGAAGCCATGAAGAATTATATTGAGGATATCCAGATGGTAAGTCCATTAAAAAAAAAAAACTCAAATTGAAAAAAGGCAACATTCATTACTGTACACACCTCTCTTTACGTTGTACGTCTGTACATATTGTAGTGGGAAAAGTGTGCGGCCCTATCACCCTGTATGTCTATTTATAATGTGTATATAGGCGGACCATTTCTCTGGGTCTATAAGGCTACTTTTCCTTCTCTTCCTTACTTTTTTCTGCTGCCTTATTGAAAATCTTGCTTGTGTTTTTGTGACAACTTGAAACTGCTTAGTTGAGCTTTACCGTTATTACTTTTGTGTGTTTTCAGATTTTGGAGACCATCCCAATCTCAGATGAAGTGTCCGACCTGGTGCAGAAGCTGGGCAACTTCTACACAGACGGAGAAAGAGAAGAAGGAGAAGCCGAAGATCATGAGGTGGACAGCAAACCCTTCACCAGGCCTTTTGCAAATCATGCAGGTAGTGTACAAAATCAGCCATGCCGCGATGAAAGCAGAATACCATCCATGGAGAGCACTGCTGCTCGAGTGATACGTAGCACTGCTGTTCATCCTCTTTGTTAGACACACAGATGACATCTTTTTAAATTCTGAGCCTGTCTTACTTGTGTTTTATCACTAGATGAGCTGAACAGGCAGCTTAAGAAACCGGCAATGGAAGGCAAGTCTTTGGTGTTCGCAGTAGCTCTAGAGTTGATAGATCCCATAGTACAAGGATATTTTAACCTAATTAAGTTGCTTTCATTGTTTAATATAATAGCTCAAAAGTGTACATTGTCCTTGGATTCAACCTGAGGAAATGTAAGAAATACCTTTTTTTTAAATGAAAGGAGTGTGTAATTTGTGACGTATGTGCTGTAGTTGGTCAGTGTGTTGGCTTTTTGCTTGGTGTAGATGTTGTGTGTCGGAGCCGTGGTCCATCGACTGTGTGTACTGTCTCTGTTTGGTGTAGAGTAACATTGTGTGATGTAATACTTTGATAAAGAGTTAATCAATAGTGTTTCCCTCATCGTTCAGGCTATGGGGATCTGTGGGATGATATACAGAACGTCCATGAAAATGTCAGTAGCGAGGAGGCATGGGGAAGCAAGGAAAATAGTGAAGTGGAGAGAAATGAGGAAAGTAGTGATTGGAGGAAAAGTGAGGAAGAGGATAATGGAGATGAAGAAGACAATACAGAGGACGAAGACGAGGAGGGGCAGGAGGAAAAAGGTACTGTTTAGCTGTAGCGTTGTTGTGATGTGAAATGTGATGTGTTCGTAGTGAGTCGTTTTTACGTTATGGGTGGAGATATTCTCTGTTTTTTAATATTTCCCTTTACGAACGCAATGCCTGATAAATATCTGTTCTTTAGAGCTCCAATGAGTCTACCAAAATCACATCCATGTTGGACTGGGTAACATGTTTCTTCATTAACTCGTACAGATATAGAATCGGATAAATCAAAATCCGTTTTATTGTTGATTCGATTTTCACAAACAAGAAATGTCCTTTTTTTTTTACAGCACTTAAACAAAGAAAGATAAATTAAAGGGGCCCTATTATGCTTTTTGAATTGTCCCTTTCCTGTAGTGTGTTGTAAAGTTGTTTGTGTATGTCAATGATCTGCAAAGGCCAGAATCCCAAAGTTTCTCTTTCACACATTCTGAAAGGAATTACAAAGACATACTTTATCAAATAAGTTTAATATCTGAATTAAGATCAAAGGGTTGTGCCATTTCAGAACAACTTATTTTGTGCAGAAATAGGCAAGTGTATCCCACATTCATCGTTACTACCAGAAATACTCACAAATGTACCCAAATGTGTGTATCACGCCGCAGCGGAAAATAGTCCCTTACAATTATACAGTTTACTCTTGTATGAGTAACAAATACAAATGTCTGACCTCGATTGTTTTAGCAATCTACTTCGCCTTGTTGTGAAAGTCATTTGAATATTTGTGAGCTATTTGCAACCTTAAACAATCTCTGAAGAATGCTACGTTTTTATAGCACATTTGAATTATTAACGTATGCACTACTTTCTTTTAATTGTCCTCTTTATTCTTAGTTTAAGTAGTGGTAGCAAAATAACTTTTTTATTGTGCTTTTGTGCTGTGTTCTTCAGTTTACCAAAAACTCTTTTGAACCTTTTTTATAACATTTTGTCTACAATGACAGTGACACCTTTGAATGCATTTCAAGGGTGTAAGATGTACATAGTGTCCTTTGAAAGCAAATGAATGTGATGTATTATCCCTGTGTATACATTCATATAAACAAGAACATTTTTTACCAAATACATCCACGGCAAGTTATGGCAAGACACAGGGCTCATTAAAAAAAGAACTGCACCTTTTTCTCACTGCATGCGTCATACTCTCTCTCTCTCTCTTTCTTTACTGTCTAAGGTTGGAGGCCTGACCCGACGCTGCTGATGGTGAACAAGAGGTGGCGGTCTGACGCCAGGGGTTCCAGCAGCAGCATGGAGCCCAGCGTGTGCTCCTTCACCAACGGGACGCACAGCTCCCTCAACAGCGAGGTGGAGGAGGAGGAGCTGGCCTGCTCCATAGAGCCCTCCATTGAACAGTATAACTCCTACATGCACTTTAATGGACACCCGAGTGGTAAGATGAAACTCTAATGCAAAAGGTGTACATATTTTTTAATAATACTATACATTTCAACCTGTGGCAGCAGCAAAAGTACAATTACAAAAAATATGATTATTATTATAAACATTATGTTTTTGATGTAGATGAACAGTGAACAATTATATTATTTGATATATTTTCCATGTTCAGGTCATAGTGAAGTAGTTCCTGAGAAGAACCGCCGGTCAACAGACTCGGACGAGGAATTCTGTGACTCGATGGAGCATCTGGCCATGGAAGAGGTGAGGTGTCCCTTCTCAATAGCATGCACCACATTAAATAATTACTTTTACCATTTTAGAAAATGTGCCTATTCTCTTTCTTTACAAAATCTAGATGATCAAAACCAATGAGCTCATCTATCAGTACCTCGGCTCAACACATGACTACAGGAAATCATTGTGAAATGGAAACAATCTGAAGTAATAGTCCAGTACAAAAAAACAGAGAAATGTATCTATAAGGATGCTTAAGGATACTTGATAATTTGACAATTACATTGTGTTCCCTTAGTAAGGCAAGACCCTGAAAGATGTCAACACTGAGGCATTTACCAGGTGGAGTAAGTTAAAGGGGACCTATCATGCAAAATGCACTTTTGTACGACGTCTTTTATACATGAATATGTGTCCCCGGTGTTCCAGGGAACTCACCAAGTGTCAGAAAACACAACCCTCTCTCTTTTCCTCCGTACCCAAATCTCTAAAAACGGGGCTGCAACGGAGCTGATACAGACTGATACAGATTTTAAATTGTTCTGACGTCAGAAACGGGGTGCTCCGCCTATATGGGCAACTCTCCACCTATCAGGGGAATACGAGGTTGCGTGGCATGGTAACAGCATGGTAACAGCATGGTAACAGCATGGTAACATGATGCTCATGCCTCGCCCCCCTCCTTTGCAGGGGGGCGTGGTCAGCTGCAGCTCATTTGCCACAGAATCAGCCCTTGCAAAAACAGGGCTGGAATACAGCAAATGGAGCGAAATGAGGCATGGCTAAAATGCATGATCTGTTTGGTAATCTGAAAAAAACACTTCACAGACATGTTTTATATAGGTATGGCCCTACAATATATTATTCAAATATAGCATGATAGGTCCACTTTAAGTTCCTTAGGGTTCAGGGCTTAATGCTTTAGGGCTGATCATTGAGATTTGGCCCTCTAGTTTGCCAATGCCATATGTTTTTTTAGCTGAAAACAAATAAACGCTGAAGTTTTTAAGGCAACCATAATGTTAAAATGAACTCTTATAAATAAAAACACGGTAGGAAAATGTTAAAGTGGTTAGACGAAAACAAGAGAACACAGACCGGACAACAGTGTTGTAAATAAATGCCTGCCCCACCCTAAAGCATATGCTACTTTATCTTCTTTTCTACTCTAAATGAGACCATTATTTATAAAATAAACATCCTGCTGTATTATCTAAGTCTTAAAACGATCAATTGAGACTATTAACTCATTAGGAAAACATTGACTGAGGTAATAAATCAAGTCAGAAGTAGGGCCATTTTCTCATAGACTTCTACACAAAAATCAGAGGAGCTGCCCCCTGCTGGCTATTAGAAACACACATGGTTAGGGAACATTGGCTTCACTTTTCAGACCAAGAGTGTGCCGCTTGGTTCTGAACTTTTACTATTATTAGTATTATTATTATTATTATTATTATTAAGACTACTCAAACCGTGCCTGACCTTTATTTGTTCCCACTAAGGGCCTGTCAACGTCAAGAATACGCTCCCCTGGATCAGCAGCTGTCTCAGTGAGGCAAAGGGATCATTGGTTTGAGAGCAACACTACCCTGAATGCAGGAGAGGATCAAGTGCTCATGGGAGATTCTTACTTTAAAGAAGGGATTAGTGTAAGCAACAACAGCTCCTTGTCAAGAAGAGGGAGAGGTGAGCCTGTCGACTGTGATTCATACTTACACTGTCACATACCTTCCTCCTAAAATGTCAACGCATAAGACACCATCAAATTAAGCGCTCATTCACAAGCATTAAGATATCTTTTTTTTACTCCAGTTCCAGGTTCACCGTTGCCAGGGACTCCCTGCGATTCTCAGCGTTCTGCCAGTGTAGATGCTGTTTGTTGTTGTGTGTCACATAGCAGATATCCTGTCAGCGTTGCCAGGGAAAACATCAACGAGCAAATAGCTACCGCTCTGCTGAGGCTGCAGCATGACATGTCCAGGGTGTTGCACAGGCTGCACGCTCTGGAGGCGCTGACGGTGTCACAGGTGAGAAACCACTGTGGGTGTTACCCACAGTGTGTACTGAAATGTATCATTGTTTATGACTGTCTCCATGACAATTTATCATAGATGTATTCATGGATGTCAATGTTTTCTTGTTCTTGCATTTTAAAGTCAAGATCATCTTCGCCAAAGCAGGAGGACGCCCTGGCTGTAGCACAAAAGGTTTTTTTTTTTTAACATTGTATTTTAATGGGGGCCCTATTATGCTTTTGGAGGTTTTACTATCCTGTAGTGTGTATAGGTTTGTGTGCTTGTCTGCAAAGGCTAAAATCACAAAGTGACACACTCCACTGGACTCCTTTGTTTACGTAACATAATGCCATCACTTTGTAACACTCACACTTCTATTGGCGAGCGGGACATCTCCAAGCAGTTGACCAATCAAAAAATGCAGCAGCATATGAGAAAAATAAAGAGCTTTTTGAACATTGTAAACATGTCACAGTAGAGACACAAAATGCAAATATCAACCTGAAAATTAGCACAAAAGGGCCCTTTTTATGACAAAGTTGTATCCAATCAGAAAACATTGGATTTTTTCTATTTACAGTTCTTAAGACCAGCTTGGTGGCCTTTTGACTTCTCTCCACTCACTGTGGTGTTTACTACACTCTGGCCTGTGGTTGCTCATTGGCTCGTCCAGGTTTACTTACAACGGAGGAGAAGGTGAGGAAAATGCTGATCAAAATCATCGCAAATTACTTTTGCTTTATAGGCATTTTAAATGTTTTATCTTTTCTCCTCACAGGAAAATCGCCTGAATTCTCTGACCTCAATCACACAACATGACGCTGGGATGAAATCGTTGCACTTTTCATGCGTTGTGGCTTTGTAAGCCACCACAACAGACAGGGTATAATGAGGGCAGCATTAGAAATGGAAAGCCACCTTGGATAAATGAATGGTCAGGTATGGATGTAAAAGGAAACTGCAATTTAGTGTAGCATTTTGACTTCCTGGATACTGTTGAGGTGTTTAAAATGTGTGCATTATAAAACTGGCACATTAACAGTGAGCGTAGCATTAGGCAATGATCTTATTTATGAAATGTAGCTCAGATCACCAATAACTCAACATATAAATAACTTGCATCAACATGATCATACAGTAGCTGTGGACAGTCATCTGTGACACATTGTCATGCCAGTTATTTTATTTATTGCACATTTTTTCATGTTTTTGTCAAACTGTTTTTTTTCCTAATTTCTAAGGACTTTTATATGTATTGTTCTTTTTAGACCAAATTGACATATTCATTTGTAAAATTCTATATTTATTTTATCGCTTCAGTGTAATACTATCATACACATAAAGTGAGGAACAGAGTAAGGACAATCCATATATTTATTTGTGTTACTTGTCAGCTGTAAACTGAAAATGAAACATTCTCTGTTAAAGCAAAGATGTGGTGCTTTTTAAATATACTGTACATAGAACATTTTAATGCAATAAAATCATTATATGAAAAAGCAGAGTCGATCTTTGATGTTATTATATGTTAAATTTGGAGCATAAGTTGTTGCTACTTATGAAAAGGTGGAGTTGACTGTCTGTATAAACTGAGATTGAATATATAGCATATTTTTTTACATTAAAAAATAATTGCATCATTAAAATTGTAGATAAACTAAAGGAGAATAAGCAAGATGTCAACAGGGATGCAAACTATAGGTCACTGGTCACAACCATAGGTCGTCACAACACGTGAGACGTCATATCCGGTTTATTTTCGGCTCTGTCCCTAAAGTTCGCAGTTTGATTTGTTATGCCTGTGAAGTAAAATAATACGGCCATTTAACTCGGGGACAGAGGAATACCTTGTGTAGCATAACAGGCATCGTGTACCAGCGAGAATTCAAACATGTTTTCTCTATCAATGACAGTCCAACCACAGGTAAGAAAGCAGGAAGCTTTAGGCCAAGCTAACGTTAGCATTGTTGTTGTTTTGGTTGTGGAGTTGAGCATGCTAGCGAGCTAAATTAACCTTAGCTTGTTCTCTCATTAGCCAGACTGCTCTCGACCTCATGTTGTTTTAAAGAGATACTTTATCGTCAGGGGACATTGTGTCACTATTGTTTTCTGTATATTTACCTAAAATAAACTGAAGTAAAGACTATGAGGTCGGTTGAGAGAAGTTTTAGCTAGCTAACACTTCAGTTCTGATGTGTGTCCTTAGCTGCCAGATGGAGAAACTGCGTCAATGAGCGACATGTTTGACTACTGGTGATTTTATAATCTATTAAATCAGCAGTTCAATCAACATATCTACTGATTCGTGATAATCACCTTTATACGGCTAACGTTACCTTATTTAGAACTAACCTAAGCTAGTGTATGCTTTTGGTCATGTTGGTTTTATAAC
Source organism: Pseudochaenichthys georgianus (assembly GCF_902827115.2). Lineage (NCBI taxonomy): Eukaryota > Metazoa > Chordata > Actinopteri > Perciformes > Channichthyidae > Pseudochaenichthys > Pseudochaenichthys georgianus. The sequence continues at coordinate 12,378,344 of NC_047519.1, read as the reverse complement.
GCCATCAAGCTGATGTACTTGACCTGTGTGCATACCTACTGTCTAAGTCATTGATCTACCTAACCTAAGTGTGTGTGATGATGTTTTGCACATGTATAATAGTCCACCTTTTCTGACCGTTGGATTACATGTGATGACAGGTGACATTACCTCTAAGCCACCTCATCAATGTCCTCCACTCCATGAAGAGCTCAGTGGGGAGCAGCCTCAGTGCCTCGTGCAGACCCAGCACTCACAAGGAGCATGCCTCAGACTCAGAGCTACGGGGCACAGAGGTAAAGCATTGTTTCCTGTCCCCCCTTTTTCAATACTTTTTATTTCATTCACATAATGCACTTTGCTCAAAGTATACACTCATATTTTGTACATATCCTATAGGCAAATCTCAACCAAGATACAAGAAGAAGAGTACACATTTTTAACAAAAGCCTGTTCCTGAATAACTTTGAGAGGAATATCATTGGATTCAATTACATAACTTTATTGATCTCAATTTAGGAAATTGTTATGTTACAGCAGCATGTAAACAAGGCATTGCACATGAATTAAAAATAAACATAACAAGTAAATATATATTAACAGGGAAAGATATATATCTGAAGAATATATCTCAATAGAATACACTATCTCAATATAATACGCAATATAAATATACAGAACAAGTTAGTAAACACTATATTCGACCACAAACATTTTAACTTAGGGTACTAATTACTAGGGCTGCTCAATTAACCGTATTTTAATCGCAATTACGATTATGGCTTGCAACGATTACGAAAACAACGTAATCGAAATAAAAAAATAATTTTCCGTAGTGGGGTGGCTTCTGGGAACCTAGTGGAAGAACACATGACAGTTAAGAGGAACTGGTTTTAGTTTTAGGTAAGGGTCCCACACAATCCACAAGCACCCTTTCAGAGGAGCAGGGTGAATCACCTGATTCGGTTTACCAACAACTTGGCACACATGACATGTTCGACAATAAAGAACTACATCAGACTTAAGTCCTGGTCAAAAGACGTGTTTTAAAACTCTTCGATACGTTTTTGTTACCCCCATGTGACCTGACCACGGATGATCATGAGCCGAGGACATTACCTGAGAACGATAGGTTGTTGGCACGACAACTTGATAAATTGCTAAGGAGTCTGACTCCTCACAGGCATCACTAATCCAGCGACGCATTAATAGGTGATCTTCCATAATGTAGGCCATCTTCTTTGACTTGGCCTCTTCCTGACTGATAACAGAAGAGAGACATTTAGAAAGTGTTTCATCACTTAACTGGGCTGCCATGAATTCTTCCCGAGTGGCAGGCAGTTGTACAAGCTCTGAGCTGTTACTGGGTGATCCAGCACCAGCAGACCGGGCCTCCTCTGGCAGTCGGTCCGACACTGTCATGTCTTCAAGAAACTGCCCTGTAGCAAGAAAAGAATCAGACAAGTCCTCTCCGTATTTCTTTGACTGTGCCCTTGTAACAACACAAGCAGGAACGTTTTCGGGAGGTACTTCAGCTGATTTCTCTGCATCTAAACTTAGATCAGGAGAATCAATGACCTCAGGTACTGGCTTAACTTTGCCCCCAGCCAAGTCATTACTGAGGATGAAATCAACACCTTTGATGGGCAAGGCAGGGAGGACAGCTACTTTAAAGAATCCTTTGACAAGAGATGAGTGAATATAAACATTGTGCAAAGGAGCCGCAACTAGTGTCATGCCTACCCCTTGAACAACAGCACTTGATCCACATGATGATCTGGAGGTTAAAGGTAAGATGCCTTCCCTAATAATGGACTGAGAACCTCCTGTGTCCCTAAGTACCTGTACTGGCAGCTGGTCTTTAGGATCCCCTGTTAAAGAAACAAAGCCCTTGGAAATAAAGGGTTTGAAACAGGGATCAGGTACATCATCTTCCTGGGACATTTCTATGTCTGCTAGGGAAACTCCTTTAATGAGTCCCATGCCTTTTGGCGTTTGAAAGCGTTGCGAAAATTGTTGTTTACGCTTTAAGAAATGACACCCTGAAATAAGGTGTCCTGTTAAAAAACATACTGTTCACATTTTTTTTCAATAAATGGATGTTTTCAAAGTAAAAGGATCGTTTAGGATAGGATCGTTTTTTTAATAATCGTGATATCAATTATTGACCCAAATAATCGAGATTATGACTTTTGCCATAATCGAGCACCCCTACTACTTACTTTATGCAAGTCAGCTATGTAACTTCAGTGTTTTAATTAAATGTATATATTTTTCATTACATATTTATATGTATATACATTTATACAAAATCTATATGTATATATTCAATACATGAATGATTTAGGGTGATTGACAGTAGAGACCGGTTAAAAAAAATAGCTGTTAGCATAGCAATAGCATAGCTTCCATAATAGATTTCATGGATCGGTCCTTATGACAGCAGAGCAAGATCCAATCTCATCCTCCAAAGTGTATAATGTGTCTATGTTTGCAGCCCATGTTGAACCTGCGTGAGCTCGGCCTATCAGACCTGGGGGCGCAGCAGCTGGAGGAGCTGGTGAACAGTGTGTTACCACGCCTGAGTCCACAGGAGGCGCCACTTCCATTGGACGGACAGACGGCGTGGAGGACGTCACATCTCTCTACACACTCATTTTACCACAACAAACATGGTGAGAATGCTCATCTTTTGTCACAAACAGGCCTCCTATAGTGTACAATGCACCACCCACAGGAAAAGTATGTCGCATTTAGGGGGGGTCTATTCCTAAATTAGTTTTCATTAGTGTATATATTTAGCTGCAACTATGCACCTAAATGGTCTTGTTAGCTTACAAAGAGCCCTCAAGTCTGCATATGGTTTTCTTTATGGATTCCCCCATGTTGCTACGAGATGATTCTACAGTAGCCCAGAAAGGACAAACATTGTTCTGGCTCTAGAAAGGGCCTTTTATGTTTTGATGTTACCTGAAGGCCACTTATGGTTCTCTTTCTGATTGGATAGAGATGGTGAGCTGACGGGTATACAGTTGCTCACAATATACCACCTCACTGCTAGATGCCACTAAATCTCACACACTGGACCCTTTAAACGGTTGTGGCTGGTGCTTTTCAAACAACATGCCAGGACCTCACAAACTCTATGATTGCTAGAATATCAGAGTTCTAGTGAGTGAAGCTTTAGCTTAGATACTAGTTAGTCGTTTTAACAAGCAACCAGGGCCTCTGTTACCACTTTTTCTTAAAGGTTAAGTATGCCAGGGATAACAGTTCAACCTCTGTTTGCAGGCTTCTCAGGTGGTGCAATGCCCATGTCTTATTCCAGGCAGCACACTTCACCTCTCCAGTCTGTCTGCTTAGAGCTGAAAAACTGGCCAGGTAACTATGGATCAATATGTTTATTAATAATCGAAAACGTTGCATTCAGTTGCTAAGTGTTACTGAGAGAAAAACTCATATTCCAGTTAATCATCAATGTTATCTATTGTTACTTATTTTTATTGTATATTTTAAATGTATATTTACAATGTTTACGCTCATCTAAGTTATATATATCTGCTGTTGAAATTATTGGCTCATGCTTACTGTATATTTCAGTGTGGGTCCCCACCAGAGGCTTTAAAACATTAAAGAGCAAAACCAGACGACTGCAGTCAGGCCTAGACCGGCCCCTGGAGTCTGAGGGGTTCACTCCCACCTTTATGAAGGTATGTACATAGAGTTGTTGTTAAGAAGATTAAGCAAGTCCTTAAACATGCTATCGATATCATTTAAAGAGGCTCTATTATGCTTTTTGTGTTTTTCCCTTTTCCTGTAATGTGTTGTAGTTTGTGTATGCAAATAGTCTGCAAAGGCTGAATTACCAAAGTTCCCTCCAGGGGGAGTTCCTCTCCCACCCCCCAGCCTGAATCGCCTCTATTGGATGCCTTTGTTTACTTCTGTAAAATAGTGAAATCACTATGTCACACTCGCGCTGCTATTGGCTATCGCTCCAACACATTGTACGTGCTTAGGGGAGGGACCTCTCTAAGTGCTTGACCAATCACAACAGAGCCGGCCAGCTAACCAATCAGAGCAGACTGGGCTCTGGTTTCAGACAGAGGGTGAAAAGAGGGCAAAAGTAAAGACATTTTTTGAACATGAAAGCATGGAAACATGTCACAGTAGAGTAACAAAATACGAACCTCAAAATGAGTATAATAGGGCCTCTGCTTTAATCAGCACCAACATTTCTTTAAACAACTATCATATAATAGCTAAGATATTGATAGCAGCTGCCTGTTTAAGAAGCCTCCAGCAGTTCTATATTTAAAACATAAAGGCATAGAGGGTGCCCTTAAAGTGTTCAGGCCTGAAGAGTGAGTCCAGTGTCATAGCCTTGAGAGCTAAAGTGTAATAATGGTACAGTATTCGGGCTTTGGGAATGCTGCAAACCAACCCTACTTTGTACTACAGGGTTTCCTGACACGAGACAAGGGGGTTGAAATTGAGAGTCTAGACAGCCTGGTTAAGATAAAGAACATACCGGATGGACAGCAGGATTCTTTCAAGAGAGGCTTCGCTGAGGGTTTCCTGAAAGCCCAAAACCCTGACACAACGCTCACAAGCAAGTTCAACATACACAGGCCCGCATTAAGTCACTTAAACGTTTTTATTATGAACCATTAAAACAGTTTTTCTCTCTCTCCTCTCTTTTCAGACTCCCTCAAGAGGACTCGTCTCATCCTGCTGGTGCTGCTTTTTGCTGGCTTTACGGTCTCTCCAAGACCCCCTTCGTATCGGGTAAATGCTCCGTTTTTAAAATGCATGAAATCTACTCCCAATGAGTCATTTTGAAGGGAAACAAATCCAAGTTTGCATGGTGCATATTTGACTGTTGCCGCAGCTTCTCACTGCAGGGAACAAACATTTTTAAACTCCTTACGCAAAGCTCCCAAAAAAAACAAAGAGCACTCTGACACACCCACAAAGTAGCAACAAATCAAAGAGCACTCACTCTGAGGCCAAAATGAATTGGACCACTGGCCACCCCATAGGCGGCACAATTGACATCGGTCAAATTGTTATTCCAAACATCAGTATTGCTGCAGATTGAGACATTTGTTGCATCGCTATTTAAATATGATCTTTATTTTAAAGCTCATAATTTCCACTAACTCATCTATGCATCGAGCGTGTATCATCCCCTACAAGAAGGCTTGGTATGAGCGAGTCATGCTCGATGCAGACGCCAACACATTCTAATCTGCAGCATTAGGCACTACTATTCCCAATGAACCCTCAGTGAGAGCCAGCGAGTGTGGTGTGTGACCTCATTAACCCTGTCATGCAGTGTGATTTCAAACTTTAATCTAACCGTTTTTGACAGTACGGTTCCGAACCACAGCAGGCTTGGACTCGGCTGTGGACCCGGTCGCGGTGAAGAACGTGACGTTCGAGCACGTCAAAGGGATCGAGGAAGCTAAGAACGAGCTGCAGGAGGTGTGGAGTTCCTGAAAAACCCCGATAAGTTCACGGTCTTGGGAGGAAAGCTGCCAAAAGGTACTGGCCACCTTTGTCCTTTCTTATCTCTATGAGAGTGTGGTGTCAATTTAGGGCAACATTCCTGTGGTCCTTTCTCTCATTCTTCCCTCCTCCTCTTTGTTTCTTCTTCAGGTGTTCTTCTGGTCGGCCCTCCTGGGACTGGAAAGACTCTCCTGGCCAGAGCGGTGGCTGGAGAGGCCGATGTGCCGTTCTACTACGCCTCTGGGTCCGAATTTGACGAGATGTTCGTTGGAGTGGGAGCCAGCCGCATCAGGAATCTTTTCAGTAAGGGCAGCTTTATTGAGGCCATACATTTGTATTAATGTGCTAGGTTATGCTCCTGTTGTGTCAGTCGGAGAGAACGGAGACGATAACAGTGTTTCCGCCAGACCAGGGCTGAGAGGAGAATCCACCCGGAGAGCGGGGGAGGGCTTGAATTTGGAATGGAGCCGTCCCGTATAGATACCATCTCTTTACGTTAGTGAGCCGGATCATTTGGCTCGGCTCTCTTTAAAGCGCCGGCTCTTTCGGCTCCCAAGCGGCTCTTCAATGTTACCACAGTTAACCACGGAGCCTCAGTTTTGCCTGCTGCGAGGCTCCGGCGCTCGCAGTTCACGCGCCGTTGCTTCACGCGCCGTGCTCCACCAAATCGCGCACGTTCCGTGTTGTCCTGTGGCAGGCACCGCCGATGTCGGGGAAACGATCTTCAATACTCCGAAAGAATCCCACCAGACCTCCTTTGCCCCTCCAACAGAGGGATGTCCTTTTCTTCATTTCAACCGATAAAAAACTCTCGATCTTCTCTCGAATTATTAATTCAAATGACAGCAAGATGCCCCCCTGGCGTAAACGCTGCAATAGCACAAGAAACCATTTATTTTAGCGACTCAGATTTGAAATGTGCATGTTTTTTTTCTCAGATAAAATGCAAATGTCCACAGAAATTACCAAGTGAAGTTGAAGAAGGGACAAGGTGATCGTGCTAGACGAAATAACAAAACTACACATGACTTATTCTGCCATCTTAAACAAAACACAAGCAAAAGACTGCTTTGAATTGTGAGACATGTGTTGATTTCAATATTTGTCTCACTGCTTGTTTCCAGGGGAGGCTAAAGCCAACGCTCCCTGTGTGATCTTCATCGATGAGCTGGACAGCGTGGGGGGGAAGAGGATCGAGTCTCCATGCACCCTTACTCTAGACAGACTATTAACCAACTGCTTGCTGAGATGGATGGGTGACTATACTTACATTATCTGAGGAATCTTTACAGTTTGACATTGTTAAATAACAAATCAAGCTAAATTTGACCAGATGGTGTTTTTGCAAGGCTTGTGTATGCAGTAGAGGTTGATATGCATAGAGTCTTCAAACATCAAATATATAGAAACATCCAATCTAAAATATGTTTTATTGATATTGTAATGTTCACAACATATAGGCCCTCCCTGCCTGGACATACAGAGTTGGTTTCAGTGTACATGTACTCTGTCAATTGCATCTTTAAAGAACAATATGACCATGCTCGTCTGTCACTGTCTGGACGTCTATAACAACAGCTTTATCCCATACCACTCGGCAAAAGAAGTTTTAAAGCATTTAAGCTAGCAACTATGTCACTATGTTGCATCGTATCTGTAACTTGTTCATGTTGGCAGAAAGTGAGTCCCTCCCGCCCCCCCCTTACACCTGTTGCTATGCACCTTGACAACACATCTCATTTCGTTAGCCTCGTGTTTTTTTTCCTCACGCAAAGATACTGTGAAAAGGAATTAGACGTCATAGCTGTGGTATATGGTTATTATACCATGACTTGGAACCAATCAGATTGCTTGATTCGAGCTACCCGTGTCATAAGTAGTTTTATATATAGCAATGTATGTAAATTAACAATTTATACAAAAAAACACTATAAACATTTATAATCACAAGTGCACACGTTACATTACATGTTTGGTTTCCATGGGAATAAATGTAGTTAGTTAGTAGTTCATGTTGTTAAATATATAATTGGTGAGAGTTATAAATTGCTGTGGTGAACACAAAGCAAGAGGGAGAGCTACTGTGCTCCAGACACTGACCTCCATGTCATATTATTTTGTAGGTTTAAACCAAATGAAGGTGTGATCATCATCGGAGCAACCAACTTCCGGAGGCTTTGGATAAGTATGTTTACTTCTGTGTCTCCTGCTAGAATCAGAATCAGGTTTATTACCAGGTGGGTTGACACGTATGAGGAATTTGACTTTATGTCATGGTGCATACATAAAAGTAAAAAAAAATAGAGCTGCTATGCTAACACAGTTTCAGTATTTTACTGACAAGCTGATTCTTTTTTAGCGCTCTGATCCGCCCGGGGCGCTTTGACATGCAGGTGACCGTCCCCAAACCAGACGTGAAAGGACGCACGGAGATCATCAACTGGTATCTGAGGAAGATCAAAGTGGATCCAGGTGTGGAAGCAGCATCTGCTTATCAAAACATTATTTTGGTCAAATGATGGTCTATGTTATTTGAAGATAGATTGTTTGTATGCCTTGGTTTGGTTGTCCTGACACCCTGAACGGACAGAACACAGCTAAGGATTTGAATCGATAACGTTTTATTGATACCGATTCCATTATCTTTCCTCTTACAAATTAGATTCTTCATCAATTTCTTTATTGATTCCTGATTAATTGTTGTGTTGAAAAAGAGTACATACATGCAAGGCTCAAGGCTAACCTTTTCACAATTGTCCAAACATATTTTAAACTGTCGTGAAGTCATTGTAAAACAAACAGTTAAAATGATAAGTAAATAAATAATGAATTTTGTTTAAATATTTGCTTAGAATAAAAAAATATATATGCATCAGTGTGTATCTTAATGGAACCTCCGTTAAAGCTAGCCGTTAGCTCCATGCTAGCTTTACCTAGCGCTAGCTGTAGCAATTTGTTGTATCAAAATGTATGAGGGGGAAATTAGGGTTAGCCCACGATTATTAGCGCCAAACTTTGAGGAATTTTTCTCTTTTTCTCTTTCTCATTTCATTTCATTTGTATTTGTTCCGTTCATGGTATGCACAACTTAATGTATAACAATTATTCGGAGCTGATACAGACTGATACAGATTTTAAATTGTTCTGACGTCAGAAACGGGGTGCTCCCCTATATGGGCAACTCTCCACCTATCAGGGGAATACGAGGTTGCGTGCATGGTAACAGCATGGTAACAGCATGGTAACAGCATGCATGATGCTCATGCCTCGCCCCCCTCCTTTGCAGGGGGGCGTGGTCAGCTGCAGCTCATTTGCCACAGAATCAGCCCTTGCAAAAACAGGGCTGGAATACAGCAAATGGAGCGAAATGAGCATGGCTAAAATGCATGATCTGTTTGGTAATCTGAAAAAAACACTTCACAGACATGTTTTATATAGGTATGGCCCTACAATATATTATTCAAATATAGCATGATAGGTCCACTTTAAGTTCCTTAGGGTTCAGGGCTTAATGCTTTAGGGCTGATCATTGAGATTTGGCCCTCTAGTTTGCCAATGCCATATGTTTTTTTAGCTGAAAACAAATAAACGCTGAAGTTTTTAAGGCAACCATAATGTTAAAATGAACTCTTATAAATAAAAACACGGTAGGAAAATGTTAAAGTGGTTAGACGAAAACAAGAGAACACAGACCGGACAACAGTGTTGTAAATAAATGCCTGCCCCACCCTAAAGCATATGCTACTTTATCTTCTTTTCTACTCTAAATGAGACCATTATTTATAAAATAAACATCCTGCTGTATTATCTAAGTCTTAAAACGATCAATTGAGACTATTAACTCATTAGGAAAACATTGACTGAGGTAATAAATCAAGTCAGAAGTAGGGCCATTTTCTCATAGACTTCTACACAAAAATCAGAGGAGCTGCCCCCTGCTGGCTATTAGAAACACACATGGTTAGGGAACATTGGCTTCACTTTTCAGACCAGAGTGTGCCGCTTGGTTCTGAACTTTTACTATTATTAGTATTATATTATTATTATTATTATTAAGACTACTCAAACCGTGCCTGACCTTTATTTGTTCCCACTAAGGGCCTGTCAACGTCAAGAATACGCTCCCCTGGATCAGCAGCTGTCTCAGTGAGGCAAAGGGATCATTGGTTTGAGAGCAACACTACCCTGAATGCAGGAGAGGATCAAGTGCTCATGGGAGATTCTTACTTTAAAGAAGGGATTAGTGTAAGCAACAACAGCTCCTTGTCAAGAAGAGGGAGAGGTGAGCCTGTCGACTGTGATTCATACTTACACTGTCACATACCTTCCTCCTAAAATGTCAACGCATAAGACACCACATCAAATTAAGCGCTCATTCACAAGCATTAAGATATCTTTTTTTTACTCCAGTTCCAGGTTCACCGTTGCCAGGGACTCCCTGCGATTCTCAGCGTTCTGCCAGTGTAGATGCTGTTTGTTGTTGTGTGTCACATAGCAGATATCCTGTCAGCGTTGCCAGGGAAAACATCAACGAGCAAATAGCTACCGCTCTGCTGAGGCTGCAGCATGACATGTCCAGGGTGTTGCACAGGCTGCACGCTCTGGAGGCGCTGACGGTGTCACAGGTGAGAACCACTGTGGTTTACCCACAGGGCACAGTTGTGTACTGAAATGTATCATTGTTTATGACTGTCTCCATGACAATTTATCATAGATGTATTCATGGATGTCAATGTTTTCTTGTTCTTGCATTTTAAAGTCAAGATCATCTTCGCCAAAGCAGGAGGACGCCCTGGCTGTAGCACAAAAGGTTTTTTTTTTTTAACATTGTATTTTAATGGGGGCCCTATTATGCTTTTGGAGGTTTTACTATCCTGTAGTGTGTATAGGTTTGTGTGCTTGTCTGCAAAGGCTAAAATCACAAAGTGACACACTCCACTGGACTCCTTTGTTTACGTAACATAATGCCATCACTTTGTAACACTCACACTTCTATTGGCGAGCGGGACATCTCCAAGCAGTTGACCAATCAAAAAATGCAGCAGCATATGAGAAAAATAAAGAGCTTTTGAACATTGTAAAACATGTCCACAGTAGAGACACAAAATGCAAATATCAACCTGAAAATTAGCACAAAAGGGCCTTTTTATGACAAAGTTGTATCCAATCAGAAAACATTGGATTTTTTCTATTTACAGTTCTTAAGACCAGCTTGGTGGCCTTTTGACTTCTCTCCACTCACTGTGGTGTTTACTACACTCTGGCCTGTGGTTGCTCATTGGCTCGTCCAGGTTTACTTACAACGGAGGAGAAGGTGAGGAAAATGCTGATCAAAATCATCGCAAATTACTTTTGCTTTATAGGCATTTTAAATGTTTTATCTTTTCTCCTCACAGGAAAATCGCCTGAATTCTCTGACCTCAATCACACAACATGACGCTGGGATGAAATCGTTGCACTTTTCATGCGTTGTGGCTTTGTAAGCCACCACAACAGACAGGGTATAATGAGGGCAGCATTAGAAATGGAAAGCCACCTTGGATAAATGAATGGTCAGGTATGGATGTAAAAGGAAACTGCAATTTAGTGTAGCATTTTGACTTCCTGGATACTGTTGAGGTGTTTAAAATGTGTGCATTATAAAACTGGCACATTAACAGTGAGCGTAGCATTAGGCAATGATCTTATTTATGAAATGTAGCTCAGATCACCAATAACTCAACATATAAATAACTTGCATCAACATGATCATACAGTAGCTGTGGACAGTCATCTGTGACACATTGTCATGCCAGTTATTTTATTTATTGCACATTTTTTCATGTTTTTGTCAAACTGTTTTTTTTTCCTAATTTCTAAGGACTTTTATATGTATTGTTCTTTTTAGACCAAATTGACATATTCATTTGTAAAATTCTATATTTATTTTATCGCTTCAGTGTAATACTATCATACACATAAAGTGAGGAACAGAGTAAGGACAATCCATATATTTATTTGTGTTACTTGTCAGCTGTAAACTGAAAATGAAACATTCTCTGTTAAAGCAAAGATGTGGTGCTTTTTAAATATACTGTACATAGAACATTTTAATGCAATAAAATCATTATATGAAAAAGCAGAGTCGATCTTTGATGTTATTATATGTTAAATTTGGAGGCATAAGTTGTTGCTACTTATGAAAAGGTGGAGTTGACTGTCTGTATAAACTGAGATTGAATATATAGCATATTTTGTTACATTAAAAATAATTGCATCATTAAAATTGTAGATAAACTAAAGGAGAATAAGCAAGATGTCAACAGGGATGCAAACTATAGGTCACTTGGTCACAAACCATAGGTCGTCACAACACGTGAGACGTCATATCCGGTTTATTTTCGGCTCTGTCCCTAAAGTTCGCAGTTTGATTTGTTATGCCTGTGAAGTAAAATATACGGCCATTTAACTCGGGGGACAGAGGAATACCTTGTGTAGCATAACAGGCATCGTGTACCAGCGAGAATTCAAACATGTTTTCTCTATCAATGACAGTCCAACCACAGGTAAAGAAGCAGGAAGCTTTAGGCCAAGCTAACGTAGCATTGTTGTTGTTTTGGTTGTGGAGTTGAGCATGCTAGCGAGCTAAATTAACCTTAGCTTGTTCTCTCATTAGCCAGACTGCTCTCGACCTCATGTTTGTTTTAAAGAGATACTTTATCGTCAGGGGACATTGTGTCACTATTGTTTTCTGTATATTTACCTAAAATAAAACTGAAGTAAAGACTATGAGGGTCGGTTGAGAGAAGTTTTAGCTAGCTAAACACTTCAGTTCTGATGTGTGTCCTTAGCTGCCAGATGGAGAAACTGCGTCAATGAGCGACATGTTTGACTACTGGTGATTTATAATCTATTAAATCAGCAGTTCAATCAACATATCTACTGATTCGTGATAATCACCTTATATACGGCTAACGTTACCTTATTTAGAAACTAACCTAAGCTAGTGTATGCTTTTGGTCATGTGGTTTTATAACGCCATCAAGCTGATGTAACTTGACCTGTGTGCATACCTACTGTCTAAGTCATTGATCTACCTAACCTAGTGTGTGTGATGATGTTTTGCACATGTATAATAGTCCCACCTTTTCTGACCGTTGGATTACATGTGATGACAGGTGACATTACCTCTAAGCCACCTCATCAATGTCCTCCCACTCCATGAAGAGCTCAGTGGGGGAGCAGCCTCAGTGCCTCGTGGCAGACCCAGCACTCACAAGGAGCATGCCTCAGACTCGAGCTACGGGGCACAGAGGTAAAGCATTGTTTTCCTGTCCCCCCTTTTTCAATACTTTTTATTTCATTCACATAATGCACTTTGCTCAAAGTATACACTCATATTTTGTACATATCCTATAGGCAAATCTCAACCAAGATACAAGAAGAAGAGTACACATTTTTAACAAAAGCCTGTTCCTGAATAACTTTGAGAGGAATATCATTGGATTCAATTACATAACTTTATTGATCTCAATTTAGGAAATTGTTATGTTACAGCAGCATGTAAACAAGGCATTGCACATGAATTAAAAATAAACATAACAAGTAAATATATATTAACAGGGAAAGATATATCTGAAGAAATATATCTCAATAGAATACACTATCTCAATATAATACGCAATATAAATATACAGAACAAGTTAGTAAACACTATATTCGGACCACAAACATTTTAACTTAGGGTACTAATTACTAGGGCTGCTCAATTAACCGTATTTTAAATCGCAATTACGATTATGGCTTGCAACGATTACGAAAACAACGTAATCGAAATAAAAAAATAATTTTCCGTAGTGGGGTGGCTTCTGGGAACCTAGTGGAAGAACACATGACAGTTAAGAGGAACTGGTTTAGTTTTAGGTAAGGGTCCCACACAATCCACAAGCACCCTTTCAGAGGAGCAGGGTGAATCACCTGATTCGGTTTACCAACAACTTGGCACACATGACATGTTCGACAATAAAGAACTACATCAGACTTAAGTCCTGGTCAAAAGACGTGTTTTAAAACTCTTCGATACGTTTTTGTTACCCCCCATGTGACCTGACCACGGATGATCATGAGCCGAGGACATTACCTGAGAACGATAGGTTGTTGGCACGACAACTTGATAAATTGCTAGGAGTCTGACTCCTCACAGGCATCACTAATCCAGCGACGCATTAATAGGTGATCTTCCATAATGTAGGCCATCTTCTTTGACTTGGCCTCTTCCTGACTGATAACAGAAGAGAGACATTTAGAAAGTGTTTCAATCACTTAACTGGGCTGCCATGAATTCTTCCCGAGTGGCAGGCAGTTGTACAAGCTCTGAGCTGTTACTGGGTGATCCAGCACCAGCAGACCGGGCCTCCTCTGGCAGTCGGTCCGACACTGTCATGTCTTCAAGAAACTGCCCTGTAGCAAGAAAAGAAATCAGACAAGTCCTCTCCGTATTCTTTGACTGTGCCCTTGTAACAACACAAGCAGGAACGTTTTCGGGAGGTACTTCAGCTGATTTCTCTGCATCTAAACTTAGATCAGGAGAATCAATGACCTCAGGTACTGGCTTAACTTTGCCCCCAGCCAAGTCATTACTGAGGATGAAATCAACACCTTTGATGGGCAAGGCAGGGAGGACAGCTACTTTAAAGAATCCTTTGACAAGAGATGAGTGAATATAAACATTGTGCAAAGGAGCCGCAACTAGTGTCATGCCTACCCCTTGAACAACAGCACTTGATCCACATGATGATCTGGAGGTTAAAGGTAAGATGCCTTCCCTAATAATGGACTGAGAACCTCCTGTGTCCCTAAGTAACCTGTACTGGCAGCTGGTCTTTAGGATCCCCTGTTAAAGAAACAAAGCCCTTGGAAATAAAGGGTTTGAAACAGGGATCAGGTACATCTTCTTCCTGGGACATTTCTATGTCTGCTAGGGAAACTCCTTTAATGAGTCCCATGCCTTTTGGCGTTTGAAAGCGTTGCGAAAATTGTTGTTTACGCTTTAAAGAATGACACCCTGAAATAAGGTGTCCTGTTAAAAACATACTGTTCACATTTTTTTCAATAAATGGATGTTTTCAAAGTAAAAGGATCGTTAGGATAGGATCGTTTTTTTAATAATCGTGATATCAATTATTGACCCAAATAATCGAGATTATGACTTTTGCCATAATCGAGCACCCCTACTACTTACTTTATGCAAGTCAGCTATGTAACTTCAGTGTTTTAATTAAATGTATATATTTTTCATTACATATTTATATGTATATACATTTATACAAAATCTATATGTATATATTCAATACATGAATGATTTAGGGTGATTGACAGTAGAGACCCGGTTAAAAAAATAGCTGTTAGCATAGCAATAGCATAGCTTCCATAATAGATTTCATGGATCGGTCCTTATGACAGCAGAGCAAGATCCAATCTCATCCTCCAAGTGTATAATGTGTCTATGTTTGCAGCCCATGTTGAACCTGCGTGAGCTCGGCCTATCAGACCTGGGGGCGCAGCAGCTGGAGGAGCTGGTGAACAGTGTGTTACCACGCCTGAGTCCACAGGAGGCGCCACTTCCATTGGACGGACAGACGGCGTGGAGGACGTCACATCTCTCTACACACTCATTTTACCACAACAAACATGGTGAGAATGCTCATCTTTTGTCACAAACAGGCCTCCTATAGTGTACAATGCACCACCCACAGGAAAGTATGTCGCATTTAGGGGGGGTCTATTCCTAAATTAGTTTTCATTAGTGTATATATTAGCTGCAACTATGCACCTAAATGGTCTTGTTAGCTTACAAAGAGCCCTCAAGTCTGCATATGGTTTTCTTTATGGATTCCCCCATGTTGCTACGAGATGATTCTACAGTAGCCCAGAAAGGACAAACATTGTTCTGGCTCTAGAAAGGGCCTTTTATGTTTTGATGTTACCTGAAGGCCACTTATGGTTCTCTTTCTGATTGGATAGAGATGGTGAGCTGACGGGTATACAGTTGCTCACAATATACCACCTCACTGCTAGATGCCACTAAATCTCACACACTGGACCTTTAAACGGTTGTGGCTGGTGCTTTTCAAAACAACATGCCAGGACCTCACAAACTCTATGATTGCTAGAATATCAGAGTTCTAGTGAGTGAAGCTTTAGCTTAGATACTAGTTAGTCGTTTTAACAAGCAACCAGGGCCTCTGTTACCACTTTTTCTTAAAGGTTAAGTATGCCAGGGATAACAGTTCAACCTCTGTTTGCAGGCTTCTCAGGTGGTGCAATGCCCATGTCTTATTCCAGGCAGCACACTTCACCTCTCCAGTCTGTCTGCTTAGAGCTGAAAAACTGGCCAGGTAACTATGGATCAATATGTTTATTAATAATCGAAAACGTTGCATTCAGTTGCTAAGTGTTACTGAGAGAAAAACTCATATTCCAGTTAATCATCAATGTTATCTATTGTTACTTATTTTTATTGTATATTTTAAATGTATATTTACAATGTTTACGCTCATCTAAGTTATATATATCTGCTGTTGAAATTATTGGCTCATGCTTACTGTATATTTCAGTGTGGGTCCCCACCAGAGGCTTTAAAACATTAAAGAGCAAAACCAGACGACTGCAGTCAGGCCTAGACCGGCCCCTGGAGTCTGAGGGGTTCACTCCCACCTTTATGAAGGTATGTACATAGAGTTGTTGTTAAGAAGATTAAGCAAGTCCTTAAACATGCTATCGATATCATTTAAAGAGGCTCTATTATGCTTTTTGTGTTTTTCCCTTTTCCTGTAATGTGTTGTAGTTTGTGTATGCAAATAGTCTGCAAGGCTGAATTACCAAAGTTCCCTCCAGGGGGAGTTCCTCTCCCACCCCCCAGCCTGAATCGCCTCTATTGGATGCCTTTGTTTACTTCTGTAAAATAGTGAAATCACTATGTCACACTCGCGCTGCTATTGGCTATCGCTCCAACACATTGTACGTGCTTAGGGGAGGGACCTCTCTAAGTGCTTGACCAATCACAACAGAGCCGGCCAGCTAACCAATCAGAGCAGACTGGGCTCTGGTTTCAGACAGAGGGTGAAAAGAGGGCAAAAGTAAAGACATTTTTTGAACATGAAAGCATGGAAACATGTCACAGTAGAGTAACAAAATACGAACCTCAAAATGAGTATAATAGGGCCTCTGCTTTAATCAGCACCAACATTTCTTTAAACAACTATCATATGTTAGCTAAGATATTGATAGCAGCTGCCTGTTTAAGAAGCCTCCAGCAGTTCTATATTTAAAACATAAAGGCATAGAGGGTGCCCTTAAAGTGTTCAGGCCTGAAGAGTGAGTCCAGTGTCATAGCCTTGAGAGCTAAAGTGTAATAATGGTACAGTATTCGGGCTTTGGGAATGCTGCAAACCAACCCTACTTTGTACTACAGGGTTTCCTGACACGAGACAAGGGGGTTGAAATTGAGAGTCTAGACAGCCTGGTTAAGATAAAGAACATACCGGATGGACAGCAGGATTCTTTCAAGAGAGGCTTCGCTGAGGGTTTCCTGAAAGCCCAAACCCTGACACAACGCTCACAAGGCAAGTTCAACATACACAGGCCCGCATTAAGTCACTTAAACGTTTTTATTATGAACCATTAAACAGTTTTTCTCTCTCTCTCTCTCTTTTCAGACTCCCTCAAGAGGACTCGTCTCATCCTGCTGGTGCTGCTTTTTGCTGGGCTTTACGGTCTCTCCAAGACCCCCTTCGTATCGGGTAAATGCTCCGTTTTTAAAATGCATGAAATCTACTCCCAATGAGTCATTTTGAAGGGAAAACAAATCCAAGTTGCATGGTGCATATTTGACTGTTGCCGCAGCTCTCACTGCAGGGAACAAACATTTTTAAACTCCTTACGCAAAGCTCCCAAAAAAAACAAAGAGCACTCTGACACACCCACAAAGTAGCAACAAATCAAAGAGCACTCACTCTGAGCCAAAATGAATTGGACCACTGGCCACCCCATAGGCGGCACAATTGACATCGGTCAAATTGTTATTCCAAACATCAGTATTGCTGCAGATTGAGACATTTGTTGCATCGCTATTTAAATATGAATCTTTATTTTAAAGCTCATAATTTCCACTAACTCATCTATGCATCGAGCGTGTATCATCCCCTACAAGAAGGCTTGGTATGAGCGAGTCATGCTCGATGCAGACGCCAACACATTCTAATCTGCAGCATTAGGCACTACTATTCCCAATGAACCCTCAGTGAGAGCCAGCGAGTGTGTGTGTGACCTCATTAACCCTGTCATGCAGTGTGATTTCAAACTTTAATCTAACCGTTTTTGACAGTACGGTTCCGAACCACAGCAGGCTTGGACTCGGCTGTGGACCCGGTCGCGGTGAAGAACGTGACGTTCGAGCACGTCAAAGGGATCGAGGAAGCTAAGAACGAGCTGCAGGAGGTGGTGGAGTTCCTGAAAAACCCCGATAAGTTCACGGTCTTGGGAGGAAAGCTGCCAAAAGGTACTGGCACCTTTGTCCTTTTCTTATCTCTATGAGAGTGTGGTGTCAATTTAGGGCAACATTCCTGTGTCTTTCTCTCATTCTTCCTCCTCCTCTTTGTTTCTTCTTCAGGTGTTCTTCTGGTCGGCCCTCCTGGGACTGGAAAGACTCTCCTGGCCAGAGCGGTGGCTGGAGAGGCCGATGTGCCGTTCTACTACGCCTCTGGGTCCGAATTTGACGAGATGTTCGTTGGAGTGGGAGCCAGCCGCATCAGGAATCTTTTCAGTAAGGGCAGCTTTATTGAGGCCATACATTTGTATTAATGTGCTAGGTTATGCTCCTGTTGTGTCAGTCGGAGAGAACGGAGACGATAACAGTGTTTCCGCCAGACCAGGGCTGAGAGGAGAATCCACCCGGAGAGCGGGGGAGGGCTTGAATTTGGAATGGAGCCGTCCCGTATAGATACCATCTCTTTACGTTAGTGAGCCGGATCATTTGGCTCGGCTCTCTTAAAGCGCCGGCTCTTTCGGCTCCCAAGCGGCTCTTCATGTTACCACAGTTAACCACGGAGCCTCAGTTTTGCTGCTGCGAGGCTCCGGCGCTCGCAGTTCACGCGCCGTGCTTCACGCGCCGTGCTCCACCAAATCGCGCACGTTCCGTGTTGTCCTGTGGCAGGCACCGCCGATGTCGGGGAAACGATCTTCAATACTCCGAAAAGAATCCCACCAGACTCCTTTGCCCCTCCAACAGAGGGATGTCCTTTTCTTCATTTCAACCGATAAAAACTCTCGATCTTCTCTCGAATTATTAATTCAAATGACAGCAAGATGCCCCCCTGGCGTAAACGCTGCAATAGCACAAGAAACCATTTATTTTAGCGACTCAGATTTGAAATGTGCATGTTTTTTTTTCTCAGATAAAATGCAAATGTCCACAGAAATTACCAAGTGAAGTTGAAGAAGGGACAAGGTGATCGTGCTAGACGAAATAACAAAACTACACATGACTTATTCTGCCATCTTAAACAAAACACAAGCAAAAGACTGCTTTGAATATTGTGAGACATGTGTTGATTTCAATATTTGTCTCACTGCTTGTTTCCAGGGGAGGCTAAAGCCAACGCTCCCTGTGTGATCTTCATCGATGAGCTGGACAGCGTGGGGGGGAAGAGGATCGAGTCTCCCATGCACCCTTACTCTAGACAGACTATTAACCAACTGCTTGCTGAGATGGATGGGTGACTATACTTACATTATCTGAGGAATCTTTACAGTTTGACATTGTTAAATAACAAATCAAGCTAATTTGACCAGATGGTGTTTTTGCAAGGCTTGTGTATGCAGTAGAGGTTGATATGCATAGAGTCTTCAAACATCAAATATATAGAAACATCCAATCTAAAATATGTTTTATTGATAATTGTAATGTTCACAAACATATAGGCCCTCCCTGCCTGGACATACAGAGTTGGTTTCAGTGTTACATGTACTCTGTCAATTGGCATCTTTAAAAGAACAATAATGACCATGCTCGTCTGTCACTGTCTGGACGTCTATAACAACAGCTTTATCCCATACCACTCGGCAAAGAAGTTTTAAAGCATTTAAGCTAGCAAACTATGTCACTATGTTGCATCGTATCTGTAACTTGTTCATGTTGGCAGAAGTGAGTCCCTCCCGCCCCCCCCTTACCCTGTTGCTATGCAACCTTGACAACACATCTCATTTCGTTAGCCTCGTGTTTTTTTTCCTCACGCAAAGATACTGTGAAAAGGAATTAGACGTCATAGCTGTGGTATATGGTTATTATACCATGACTTGGAACCAATCAGATTGCTTGATTCGAGCTACCCGTGTCATAAGTAGTTTTATATATAGCAATGTAATGTAAATTAACAATTTATACAAAAAAACACTATAAACATTTATAATCACAAGTGCACACGTTACATTACATGTTTGGTTTCCATGGGAATAAATGTAGTTAGTTAGTAGTTCATGTTGTTAAATATATGAATTGGTGAGAGTTATAAATTGCTGTGGTGAACACAAAGCAAGAGGAGAGCTACTGTGCTCCAGACACTGACCTCCATGTCATATTATTTTGTAGGTTTAAACCAAATGAAGGTGTGATCATCATCGGAGCAACCAACTTCCCGGAGGCTTTGGATAAGTATGTTTACTTCTGTGTCTCCTGCTAGAATCAGAATCAGGTTTATTACCAGGTGGGTTGACACGTATGAGGAATTTGACTTTATGTCATGGTGCATACATAAAAGTAAAAAAAAATAGAGCTGCTATGCTAACACAGTTTCAGTATTTTACTGACAAGCTGATTCTTTTTTAGCGCTCTGATCCGCCCGGGGCGCTTTGACATGCAGGTGACCGTCCCCAAACCAGACGTGAAAGGACGCACGGAGATCATCAACTGGTATCTGAGGAAGATCAAAGTGGATCCAGGTGTGGAAGCAGCATCTGCTTATCAAAACATTATTTTGGTCAAATGATGGTCTATGTTATTTGAAGATAGATTGTTTGTATGCCTTGGTTTGGTTGTCCTGACACCCTGAACGGACAGAACACAGCTAAGGATTTGAATCGATAACGTTTTATTGATACCGATTCCATTATCTTTTCCTCTTACAAATTAGATTCTTCATCAATTTCTTTATTGATTCCTGATTAATTGTTGTGTTGAAAAAGAGTACATACATGCAAGGCTCAAGGCTAACCTTTTCACAATTGTCCAAAACATATTTTTAAACTGTCGTGAAGTCATTGTAAAACAAACAGTTAAAATGATAAGTAAATAAATAATGAATTTTTGTTTAAATATTTGCTTAGAATAAAAAAATATATATATTCATCAGTGTGTATCTTAATGGAACCTCCGTTAAAGCTAGCCGTTAGCTCCATGCTAGCTTTACCTAGCGCTAGCTGTAGCAATTTGTTGTATCAAAATGTATGAGGGGGAAATTAGGGTTAGCCCACGATTATTAGCGCCAAACTTTGAGGAATTTTTCTCTTTTTCTCTTCCATTTCATTTCATTTGTATTTGTTCCGTTCATGGTATGCACAACTTAATGTATAACAATTATTTACAAAACATGTCTCTATAAACACACCGTACCTGGAAAGGAGCAGGGAGAAGAAAATAATCTTATATTACCTGCCCCTTTCTAAAATAAAAATTGAAATAGATGGTCTGTCCTTCATATTTTCTTATTCACAGCCAATCATAACAGTATCATAGGAAAATAAGAGAAACACAAAAACTTACAAAAAAAATACTTCCCACTTGACAGTTAACGGAAAGAAACGCAACAAAAAATCAACAACCCCAAAACATCAAATGTACAAGGTAAAGTTCACATCCTTGTGCATACACAACAATGTTCAATTGAGAGTGAACAACAAGGAACCGGTTCTCAATTTCCTTCCTTACACAGGACTAGCATTCTTTGAACCTGACATAACGGGCTCAATGTTTGCCCTTTCCTTTAACCTGGAGTGATGCCCTTGACTGTTACTGATAACCTTGCTCTCTCTGCAGCTATTGAAGCCAACATTATTGCCCGGGGCACAGTGGGCTTCTCTGGCGCTGACCTGGAAAATCTGGTCAACCAGGCGGCCCTGAAGGCAGCAGTTGATGGCAAAGACATGGTCACCCTGAAGGAGCTGGAGTTCGCTAAGGACAAAATCCTCATGGGTGAGTTATGAGGGAGCTTTAATGGGTACCAAAGAAAGACTGTGTTGACCTGCAATACTGCAACAATCACTCTCATTGAAATCATGTTGAGAATGTGGCAATAAAGTCATTTAATGATTCTCTTTTCTTCAAGGCCCTGAGAGAAAGAGTGCTCAAATAGACAAGAAGAACAAGACTATCACTGCGTACCATGAATCAGGCCATGCGATCGTCGCCTACTTCACCAAAGATGCCATGCCCATTAACAAGGCGACCATCATGCCCAGAGGCCACAGCCTGGGACATGTAAGAAAACAACTTTTAAACTAAATGGTTTCAATTAATTATAATCTAATAAGTCTGTTGAACTGGGCCAACCAGGTGCAATGACGTTTACTGGCACATTCAATCACTTGACACATATGACTCAGGGGGGTATATACTGAACAATGTTGTCTTATCTTTGGTGACCTACCCAAAAAACATGGAACCTGAAGTGCTAAAATGCTAACTACTGTCTGGGTTTTAGGACTCCTTCCTGCACCACTCTATTGACTCTCTTCCCTTTTTAAAGTTATATATCCTTTCAACCCCTACATGATTTCCTTCTCCCATGCTCATCGATGTCAGGTCTCGATGCTCCCGGAGAACGATCGCTGGAGTGAGACTCGCTCTCAGCTGCTGGCCCAGATGGACGTCAGTATGGGCGGCCGTGTAGCAGAGGAGATCATATTTGGCAATGAGTACATCACAACTGGTAGGGAAGAGTTCCTAAACATGATTTGTAGTGGTAGTGTAGTAGTAGTGTACTTGTAGTAGTGGTAGTGTAGTAGTAGTAGTAGTAGTAGTAGTAGTGTACTTGTTGTAGTAGTATTGGTAGTGTACTTGTAGTAGTAGTGTACTTGTAGTAGTAGTAGTAGTATTGGTAGTGTACTTGTAGTAGTAGTGTACTTGTAGTAGTAGTGTACTTGTAGTAGTAGTGTACTTGTAGTGTACTTGTAGTAGTAGTGTACTTGTAGTAGTAGTAGTATTGGTAGTGTACTTGTAGTAGTAGTGTACTTGTAGTGGTAGTGTACTTGTAGTAGTAGTGGTAGTGTACTTGTAGTAGTAGTAGTAGTGTACTTGTAGTATTGGTAGTGTACTTGTAGTAGTAGTAGTGTACTTGTAGTAGTGTACTTGTAGTACTGTACTTGTAGTAGTGTAGTAGTAGTAGTAGTGGTAGTGTACTTGTAGTAGTGGTAGTGTACTTGTAGTAGTAGTAGTAGTAGTAGTAGTAGTAGTATTGGTAGTGTACTTGTAGTAGTAGTGTACTTGTAGTAGTACTGTTGTAGTAGTAGTAGTACTGTACTTGTAGTAGTGTAGTAGTAGTAGTGGTAGTGTACTTGTAGTAGTGGTAGTGTACTTGTAGTACCTGTAGTAGTAGTAGTAGTAGTAGTAGTAGTAGTAGTAGTAGTGGTAGTGTACTTGTAGTAGTGGTAGTGTACTTGTAGTACCTGTAGTAGTAGTAGTAGTGTAGTAGTAGTAGTAGTAGTGTACTTGTAGTAGTAGTAGTATTGGTAGTGTACTTGTAGTAGTAGTGTACTTGTAGTAGTACTGTTGTAGTAGTACTGTACTTGTAGTAGTAGTACTGTACTTGTAGTAGTGTACTTGTAGTAGTAGTAGTAGTAATGTACTTGTAGTAGTGTACTTGTAGTAGTAGTAGTAGTAATGTACTTGTAGTAGTGTACTTGTAGTAGTAGTAGTAGTAGTAGTGTACTTTAAAATGAAACGTCTAATTTCTTCCTCTCCAGGTGCTTCAAGTGACTTCGATAGTGCCACAAAGATCGCTAAGATGATGGTGACCAGATTCGGAATGTGTGAAAAGGTAGGGGACTTAAGGAGAAAAGGCCTGTCGTTCTATTTCTACCGCACATGATTTGCAACGTTCAGTATTTGAATTGCACTGCTGTTAACAATGTGCTATATAAATAAACGTGCATGTTCTTGCTGTGTTGCTGTCATTCTATTCACATTAACAAGTGTTTCCCCTTCCTGTCGCCAGCTGGGTGTGATGACCTACAGCGACATGACGGCCCAGAGCCCGGAGACACAAGCCGCTGTGGAGAATGAAGTCAGGGTGATATTAAAGGTCTGTGTAATCTTTCTTTATACAACTTAACGATTAAGCTGTTATCAAAGCTTTTTTCTCACCATAATTCCCTTTCGCCGTCTCCAGGACTCTTATGAGCGTGCCAGAGCCCTGCTGAAGTCTCATGCCAAAGAGCACAAAAACCTGGCCGAGGCTCTGCTCCTGTACGAGACGCTCGACATCAAAGACATCCGGCTGGTCCTGGAGGGCAAGACCCTGGAGACCAGATGAAACAAGGACAGCGCCAATCAGAGGGTAGCACCAGAGCAGGGGGAAGGGGGCGGGTTTTAAACATTCAGGGGTCATGGAAAGAGGAAAAGACTCAATTCATGAATCGGAGAAGTAAAAACTCATGGTCTGCATTCACAAAGTCTCTAGACAAGTGATGATGTCCGGCTGTAATTTCTTCATGCTATCACGTCTGTGTAATCTCAACATTATTTCCAGATAGGTCGTTTAGTGGTGTTGCACTTTAATAGGACTTTCCTGCTGCTGTTAGTTCACTATATGTGACGAAGGCTCACAGGTGAAATGCCTAATGATGGATGATAATGGAAGTTGCTCAGGTCACTTCATCCTTCAGTGGTAGGACATGTGAATGTAAGGCTGCAACAAAAGCTTAGTCATTATCAAATATTTTGCTGATTATTCCATGGATTTATCGTTCTTGTCTGTAAGGCTTGGTATCGTTAAAAGAAAAATGATGATACCAATCGTTTTTTGATTTGGGTAAAATGCCACCACCACATTCAATAACATCCAAAAGAGAAATACACCAATACATTTGTTCGATTGTTTTCACTGGAAATGCTTCAATACTACTTGGAACTAGGTTATTTCAGGGTTATTTTCTAATAAAATGTTAGAAACATTTTGATCCCAGATAATCAAAGTCAACAGTGACATCTTTAAATGGCTTGTTTACTAAGTCCAAACCTAAAACATATTCATTTAATTTGGCGAAAAGCAGGAAATCTACACATATGGAAGTCTGAAAAAAAGCATTTTCTGCTTCTTTTTTTTTGCCTGTAAAATGACCTGTGTGGTTAATGCATTATCAAGCAATTGTCGAAAAATGATTATGTCATTCAAGTTATCGCGTTAATTGTTAAAAAAGGGATTTCAAATGTGGTAAAATTCTGTTCAGCCTGGTCTCTTAAAATTCCTATACCGTCGATGAGAAATACTGAGCGGTTTTTATCTTAAACACAAATAACTACTTGGTAATCATTGCAACCAGTCTTTATGAAATCGCAACCCCTATTTAGTTGCCTTATATACATGTTTTTTGTCTAGTATTTCCATTTGGTAGAACACCTTTGTGTGCATGTCACAATGGGGTGCTTCACTTTGTCTTACCATCAGATTCTAAGTATCTTGGATCATAAATCATGTATCCCATCCCTTCTGTTTATGTCACTCAATCTTATTTTTAAATGTGACCTTTTGGGGAAGGACTTTAGAATAAGTGTATGTATTTCCTTTTTAAAAGTCTAGGTCTGACAAGTTAAACCATAGCGTCTAGACACGTTGGGTAAAGTGTAAACATTCAAATGCACTTCTGCACTCTATTATTTTTATTTATGCTGTGAAAAGATTTCTGATAATCTGAAAAAGCATGCACCAAATACAAGCTGTGTTTATGTAGTGATAAAGCATTGGGATTTTAGGATTTAAAGTTGTAATGCTCAAACCTAATTTATTTAAATAATAGAGTTAGGCTTCCAAAAAGCCTCAGAAGAATATCAGTGGTTCTTGTAATTTCCAATGAGTTAATAAAAACCACTTAATCTTTTAATTACTGAGAAAAACAACAGTAAGTTATGAGTTTATTGTCCATTGGCTTCTCTTGTCGTTAATTTGAGGCAGAGACATGTTAAATGTCCCAATGTGGAGTCAATACAGCAGTGTATGATTAGCGTTATCTACCATTTTATTGAAAGTATAGCTTTTGTCAAAACGACCACCAGCATATGTACTTTATAGTGTTGCCCTTTTCACTTTCTTTCTTCATTTGACTTTCTTTCTTCAGTTTACTGGCCTTTTTATCCATGTTTAGCTGTATATATGATGTGTTGATGTTGAGAACATTGTACATAGATGTATAGCAATGCTTTTATGCTGTACACATTGAATGGCTCTGCTGTTGATTGACACAATCTCTCAACATTGTGATGGCAATGGTTGATGAATTGTTTGTGCACCTCCAAATAAATCAAAAGAAGCCCAAAAGAAGATTGGAAAAAAGATTGTAGTTTTATTATTTACAAAACTATCAAATGCGTATACTTTGTTACAATGAGCCAACATGAACAAGCTTTACACTTCTGTCACGGAAGAATAGCTTTAAATTATATTCTTAAGAACTGACAAACAACTATTCAAGTATTTGAGCAAACGTCTCAGAAAACGGTAGAATTTTCTCGTAAAGACATCACATTATTAGAAAAGCTGTAGTATCATTTAAGTTCACAAAAATGTGCAGATTTTCAATTTATGTTTCACTTTAAATTTGCATTAAAAAAACTTGGAATCCCGAAGTTTAAAACCACTTCCCAAAGGCCCCAAGAAGAGTCAGAAATACTGGAATAAACACTAATCCGTGGAGCAGGCCAAATGTTATCACAAGAAACACAATCTTGAAGAACGTCCTAAAGATGTAACTCCCGGACATGGACAGCACCAACACTCCTAAAATGGTAGACAGTGCTCCTTGGAGTATTGGATACCCTAAACAGGCCATGGCATCGATCGCTTTTTCATTGACGTCACTCTTAGGGCTAGAGATGAAAGAATATGAAATATGTGCAGAGAAGTCTACCGAAAAACCGATGCACATGACCAAGTTGATCATGGAGATGGAGTCCAGGTTTACACCCCAGAGTGCCATGAACCCTGTCACACCAACAATGACTGAACAAATTGCAAAAGCCACCCAAAGGGAACAAAGAGGACTGGGTATTAGGATGAGCGAGACGACTAGCATCACCATCACAGCCTCCATGATGGTTTGAATGGTGTTGTCCATAATGACAGTATACTGGTCAAAGTAGATGAAAGCAGGGTGGTACACAAGTAGATCTACTTGGCATTCCTCTGCTGTTTTCCTAAGTCCAATCATCATATCCTTCATGGATGCATTGTTGAGTGTCTGAACAAAAAATCGAGATGCCCGAATCTTGGTATCCGCTGTGAAGTTGATGTCATGTTTGAGCATGGCGTTGAGTTCTAAGAAATCTGGCAGATGTGTTAGGAAAGACTCTTGAGAACTTATATTGAGATTGCTGGCATTAGCATACTGTACAAAGGAGAGAAACCAAGCCAAAGTGCCATTGACAAAGTTCAAACTCTCAAAATGTGAAATGCATGAACACAGATGCTTCTGTTCATCTGCATCCCAGTATGCAAATGGTTGCTTCACTGCTACCATTACGTTACAGCTATATTCGGCGAAGTGTTGCCCTTGATCGTTGTAGTACTTGATGAGGTATGAATCATCCAAAGCCAGATTCCTGATGTCGAGTCCTTCATTTAAGTTAAAACAGCCATAGATGCTAACAGACAGATAGCCTGCGTAAAGGAAAAATACACAAACTTTTGTTGATTTATGAGTCAAAAACGGGCCGTAGAACTGCTCAAACATGTGACTCATGACCGCCGTTTCCTCCTTTTCAGTGATTCGATCATAGCTCCCCCCAACACAACACATGCCAAAGGCTTTAGAACTCCTGGAGGGTAAGTCTTCAGGGATGTTGGCGCAGGTGAACCAGTGCTTGTTCTCTGCTTCTCTTTGTCCGTTCAAAGCCATACACGCCCCCAGGAAGGTGATGCTGTACAGATAGCAGAAGCAAATAGAAATCCCAGCGTACAGGCAGAAGGAGCGGACGGAACCAAAGGGCGAGCTGCAGCCAAGAAATAGAGCCAGCGCGTCGGTCAGGGTGGTGATGGTAATGGAGACCGTAGCATCCTTGTAAGTGTAAGCCAGCCGCTCGGGGACGCTGTCCAGAACACTGGTCCTCTGCCAGCAGGAGATCATGATGAACATATCATCCAGTCCAATACCTTTAGATTAAACAGTCAGAGGAGAAAAGATTTACGCACAAGGGAAATAGGACCCTTATCTACTTTGTCTGGCTGTCTACATAATGTGGCCCGCCGACATGGCCACTTTCATACAGATCATACAGCCCTCGATTGGTCTCTGTGTGTCATTCAAGCTCGGGAGGGTGTGTGTATGTGTGGCGCGAGAGAGAGAGCGCGCGCACCGGTTACTGTATTGTTGCTGTTAGCATCTGGTGCTAGCTAGCTGCGCTAACCGATATAAGGAGCTGTTTCAACAACAAGGTGGAGGAGAGTCCTCTCCTGTCAGACTGAGAGACTGATAACTACAGCTCAGGTGCTGGTGAGGTAAAGGACTCTCTTGAGTGTTTAGATAGTTAACTTTGTCTAAGTTATCTCTGTGGGTCTCAAACGGTTTGGTCTCCATTTATGTAAACACATATTTCCATTTGAGGGGGGAGTGAGATTAGTTAAATATGCATGAATAATAAAAAAACAAAAACGTTAACTAGGTGAAAAAAGGTAAGATAAACTTTTAAAACTTGTTGAGGCAAGGCAAGTTTATTTATATAGCACTTTTCAACACAAGGCAATTCAAAGTGCTTTACAAAAAATGAAAGACATTAAGAAAATGACATTTAAAATCAGTCATTAAAAAGAAAATCTAATAAAATAAACATTAAAAGAAAAAATACATGGATAAAAGTTACAGTGCAGTCTAAGATATGAATAGTTCAATTAAAAGCAGCGACAAAAAGAAAAGTCTTCAGCCTGGATTTAAAAGTAGTAAGAGTTGCAGCGGACCTGCAGGTTTCTGGGAGTTTGTTCCAGATATTTGGAGCATAATAACTGAACGCTGCTTTACCATGTTTAGTTCTGACTCTGGGGACAGAACGCTGACCAGTCCCTGAAGACCTGAGAGATCTGGATGGTTCATAATTTAGCAGGAGGTCAGAAATGTATTTTGGGCCTAAACCATTCAGTGCTTTATAAACCAGCAGCAGTATTTTGAAATCAATTATTTGACACACAGGAAGCCAGTGTAAAGACTTCAGAACAGAAGTGATGTGATCCACTTTCTTAGTGAGGACTCGAGCAGCGGCGTTCTGAATCAGCTGCAGCTTCCTAATAGATTTTTTAGTGAGACCTGTGAAGACACCATTGCAGTAGTCAAGTCTACTGAAGATAAAAGCATGGACAAGTCATAACATTAGTCTTTTAATCCTACATATATTCTTTAGGTGATAGTAGGCTGATTTAGTAACTGTTTTAATGTGACTGTTGAAACTCAGGTCAGAGTCCATGACTACACCTAGATTTCTGGCTTTATCTGTTGTTTTGAACATTGCAGACTGAAGCTCAGCGATAACTTTTATACGTTCTGCCTTGGCTCCAAAAACCATTAACTCAGTTTTATCTTTGTTTAATTGGAGAAAGTTCTGACACATCCAGTCATTGATTTGTTCAATGCACTTACTCAGTGTTTGAATTGGAGCATAGTCTCCTGGTGAAATTGTTACGTAAATGTGTGTGTCATCTGCATAGCTATGGTAACTTATTTTGTTGTTTTTCATTATCTGAGCCAGTGGTAGCATGTAGATGTTAAAGAGAAGAGGCCCCAAGATGGAGCCTTGAGGAACCCCACATGTCATATTTGTCAACTCAGATGTGTATTTACCTATAGAAACAAAGTTGTTTCTGTCCTTTAAGTAGGATTCAAACCAATTTAGAACTGTTTCTGAAAGTCCCACCCAGTTTTCCAGTCGGTCTAGTAATATGCTGTGGTCAACAGTGTCAAACGCAGCACTGAGATCTAATAATACTAACACTGAAGTTCTGCCACTGTCTGTGTTTAAGTGGATGTCATTAAAGACCTTTACAAGAGCAGTCTCAGTGCTGTGGTTTGGACGAAAGCCTGACTGGAACACATCGAAACAGTTATTTAAATGCAAGAAATTACTCAACTGTTGAAAAACAACTTTTTCAATGATTTTACCTAGAAATGGTAGGTTTGAGAGCTAAAACTAGTCTTTGCTTCTGCCTCAAAGAGGAGCAGGGGGGAGAGGAGGGAGACAGGAGAGGCTGATTCAGGAGCACAGACACACTCACAACTATAAATGAACCAAAAACAAATAAATAAACAAGTTCAAATGTTTTTAAATATTGAATATGGTATGTTATTGGTTATGGCCATATTCTTATGATTTTATGATTATTGAAATGTATACAGTTCTGTTTCATATGGGTGTTTCCATAGATCTAGTCTCTTTATTTCCCCCTCAAAGTGCACCAGATTGATGCATTTAACTCTAACATTTAACACAACAATCTTACCGGGGGAGCATGCCCCCGGACCCCCCTAGAGGATTTGTTGTCCACCCTCACTTAAAATATGTGCATATGGATAGGTTCCTAAATAGATTTTCACTTTTTTTTTAAATAGTGACCCATGTCCATATGTTTATTTTTGGGTAGTAGATTTAAACTATAGGGCTATCACTATGAGCAGCAACGCTGTAAATATTGACAAATAAATCCAGCAAAATGGCACCAAAAAAAACTGGTAGTGGCCTGGCTGGGTGTATAACTCCCGGCCTGACTTATTGTCCCAGTGCGGCCCTGGTTTCCATAGTAGACTGGACTACCGTATTGAAGCCTCAAATGTGGCATTTTGACCATCGCCATTTTGTTTTTTTGGAACCATAATTGATTTGGATAGGAGGATGGAATAACTAAAAGCATTTAACGAAACTTTACGAAACTTAACTTCTTGGGTTAACATGAAGTTGTTTTGAGCACACTCTAACTTTGATTCAGCATTAGATAGTGGAATCTCATGGGCCTGGACGTTTTACAGAACATAACTTACCTAATATCATGAAAGGACAGGAAGCAACTGTCATGACAAAAGGTTGATCCAGCAGCAGCAGCAGTCCAAATCCACTCAGGACTGCCAGACCTGTGGAGAACACCCCGCAGGCTGCCACCCACACCTTCGTCCTCACATTATCCAACCTAGAAGAAAATCAGACATTAAAAACAGCTAAATATTCGTACTGCACTGAGATGGTGAGCAGATGTTCTACCAACCTCCAACATGATATGATGGAAAACGTGATGGCGATGGCATAGGTGATGGAGAACAAATGGATGACAGACCCTGGAGACTTTTCAAATTCCCACTGCATCGACATGGAGGTGGAATAAGAAACCTGGAAAGAGTATTAATATATTACATAGTCTACGTACTAAATTAAACTAAAACAGGTTGAAGTTCTGCTTACCTGAATGTCAGCTGATGATATGTTTGAGACTAATTTAATGAAGCTTTCCAACCAAAGGTCAGTCTTTGTTTTGTTGTCTTCACGTAAATAGTAATAGAGCTGTATGGCTTTAGCACTTTCAACTACTGTGCTCTCATTAAGTAATTTCACATTCCCCAGACTCAAATACAAAGGAAAACTCCTAGAATTTGAGTTATACCATGGAAATGTCAAATTGACTGTGTCTATATTGCTGGCATTGGTTTTAATAATGTCTAAAATGTCATTGGAGGTGCAGGATCCCATCACCTCAGCGCACACATCCACATATTCAAATGACTGGTTGTCAAACTGGACCACCATACTTCTTACTTGAAAATCTAAGTCTAGGACGTCCTGCAGTGACTCCACAGTCAAAATATTCCTGTCATTCGTAGCTATAAGAATTGCGTAATTCCCGTCCGTGCTCAGCCTTAAACGCGAAAACGTGGAGTCATTTCCAGTAAAAGTTTCTTGGATGTATTTCCTCTCCAGCTTGGCTTGTCCATCGAAAGGCGTGAACTGTTCTTCGATATCGTTTGACATTCTGTCCTGGAGAAGATAAAATCCACTCCCAAGACATGTAGAGAAAATAAGAGGGGCAATCAAGAACCACCAAGGATGAGATCCGATAAAAAGACCCATCATCTCAAAGCAAATGCGCAGGGGCCTCTCAACGCAATCTGTGCGTAGTATGGCCATGGCTGTAAGAATTTGGATTTCTGAGGAATATAAAGTAGATGCTCCTTCTCTACTGTCGAGGGTTGTGTGGGTTTTCGCAGCTGTATATATTGTGCTGGAGACCATTTTCAGCTCCTTCATGAAATTAGATTTACATAATTACAGGGTTAGCCCACTCTGTAATGAAAAGAGGCAGATGAGGTTTGAAGAAAGGCTCAGTCAAAGAGCCTATTGAAGGACGGTAGGTGAAGCATGGCTCACTGGGTCCATTTCAATACTTATACTGTCCATTGTTTCCAATTGCAACACCCCCAGGTGATAACTTCTCATGGTTGAGGCAACATTCAGCTTTGGGGCACTCAAGGTCTAATGAATGCAAAGGCACAGAACAAAGCTGTTTTATAATGAATGAGGGTTTTCTTTTCTTCTTTGTTTTCTACCTGTCAATTAACAATGCCTTTTGGTGTGGTAGACTTCCTTCTCTTCTTTTATCAGTTTCATGGTAGACTTAGCCAACTAATATGCAGAGTTGTTTCAAATAAGAAAAAATCATAGACACAATGAAATGAGGTATTCAAAAAGTGCAAGGAGAAAAAAGTAGGCACAACAAAAGTAATACGATTTTAAAATATAATGGTTGATACAGCTGTGAATCTTTTTTAATGAACCTGTAACCAGTATACATTTGTTCCAAAATATAGTCTGATCCTCACCTAAGTTCAATTAATGAACAACAAACACAATCTGTTTTAATTTATAGCACACAAATTGTTGCTTTGTACATATCCATATCGAAAACGTTGTTAAAACAATCACAGTGTAGGTTGGAAAAATGACGTGAAGCCCTAGACTTTAACAACAACTCGGTTAGGAGTGAGCAAACCTTGTTTTAATCAGTGAACAAGATAAGAAGTGTTGTTTGAGCTATTTCGACTTATAATAATCACTTTTTAAATATTTTGAGTTTGTTATTAACAAAAAGCATCTGCTGATGTGAAGCATGCCTCATGCCTTTTACATGTTTAGACTAAATAATCAGAATACAATAAGAACATAATGTTTTCCTATTTTTCTTATTTTATTTATTTAAATAATACTACGACTATTTTAGACAAACTATAAAAACACTGTTAAAAACAGTAATAACCCAAATAAAATGGACAAAAACTATTTTATTTTATCTTATTTTCAAACGACGTGAACCTCAGTGACTTCACGCATCGAAGCTTGGCCGGAAGTTGCGTGAACAGCAGCCTGTCACCGGAGCTGCTAGCCGCCTGCTGCTCCAAAAACAAGTAAAGTTCACCGAAAAAAGCGTCGCCAAGTGCAGGTTAAACTAGCCCCTCTTATGAATATGGATGACGACGTGATAACGACTCTGAAGCTGTTGATAATCGGTGAAAGTGGAGTCGGGAAGTCCAGGTTTGTAGCAAGCTGTTAGCTAGCCTGTTGTGAATGTTGACGTTATTCTTATTATGTAAGTTTATTACACAGATGTTGCTAAGCTAACAGCTAATGTTGTTGATGTCCTTTTCCTGCCAATGTAGGCCACATATTCACTTTTAACAAGTTGACAATTAGGTGTCAGAAAAATGGCAGCGTCATATAGGCAGCTGTAAAACTTCCCCCTGGTATTTTGTTTCCTGATAGGGATGCTGCTGCTCATTTCAACATTACAACTGTGTAGCTATTGTACTGTGCTTGTAACTGACAGAGGGAAGGGTTGATAGAGTTTGCAGTCACCTCACAAAAGCCTAGTGTGTCTTGCTTATAGCCTTGTTTTCTGTATTCTCCTAACAGTCTTCTCCTGAGGTTCACAGAGGATACCTTTGACCCTGATCAGGCAGCAACTATAGGTTTTTAACTTACACACACATGTACATAAACACATGGTTCAACACAGAAATATCATTTAGAAGGTGCCACCATCAAAGCCTTTTCTCTTTACTTTGTTTCTTCCTTTCATTAATGATCAGGTGTGGATTTCAAAGTAAAGACCCTCTCAATAGATGGGAACAAAGCAAAGCTCGCCATATGGGTAAGAAATAAGTCATTATGTCACTGTCTACAGTTTAGTCTTTGTTGTTAGGAAAAACACGAGGATGTACGTGTTTTCTCCACAAGGCGGAGACATTGCACAGCCAGACTCTCATAGAGAAACTTTAACACTTTTCACGAGGCATAACATCCAGATGTCCAATGTAAAAACACTACCACCATTCTCAGTGAGACCATAACCCAAGCCCAAAATACTGAAATGGCATACTCTTTATTGTTGAGAATATTAGAATAATAATTGAGAAACAAGTGTGCCGGAGGATGCCAGGGCTCAAAATGAATTATGAGAAAGAGGACGGCACTTTGTAAAGTCCCATGTTTAATGGGCTGACGCAGGTGTAATACTTATAATGCATGTAGTTTAAATAATAATTCTTTAGCATCAGTCATATTTCAATTATAATAATTGTGATTTTTTTTAATGTCTGATTGGATTAAAACTCATAAATACAATATATGCTTTTTAATTACCTTCTATTTTATTGAATTTCATTATATCTATATTGTCGAATTTGGTCTACCAATCAGCAAACTCCCATATATATAAAAAATGTATAATTCCAATGCCTGACTCATAATATTCTCTTCTTTGTGCCCCGGGGGAATTTCAATAAAAAGAGAAGTAAAATAAATTGATATATTTTCCTGCATTTATATGCACCATACTCTAATCCACTTAACCAACAATACAATCATTCTCAGACACTTAAATGCTGTTTAGTCTCCTAACTTCCCCATATATTTTCAGGCTTGTCCTTCAAGCCAATAAAATTGTATTTTGATAGAAAATAGAAGTACACAATGAAATGTAACTTAT
Source organism: Pseudochaenichthys georgianus (assembly GCF_902827115.2). Classification (NCBI taxonomy): domain Eukaryota; kingdom Metazoa; phylum Chordata; class Actinopteri; order Perciformes; family Channichthyidae; genus Pseudochaenichthys; species Pseudochaenichthys georgianus. The sequence goes on along the minus strand of NC_047519.1, from coordinate 12,343,608 downwards.
GTTTTTGCAGCTCTGCCAGTTCCATAACGTGCCAAGTCATCCTGTTTTAAACATTAGCATTGTGAATAATTTCCTTAAGAATAAAGATTTGCAAAAGAGTTCTCAGGCAGTGGCCAATTTTACAGCGGGACAGTCTGAGACATCGCACGACTTATTGGGAAAATGATGTCTGAGTGTGGACACATGCAGTTTTTAAATGCTTGGCGTTATGGAGCTTTTTGCTGCTGTTAATCTTAAGTGTTTTTACTTTGACAGGACACAGCCGGACAGGAAAGGTTTCGCACCCTGACACCCAGCTACTACCGCGGTGCGCAGGGAGTCATACTCGGTACACAGTGATGTTTATAAAGCCTCATAACCTGTTCTAAACCTGACCTAGAAACACTTTCTCTCTTACCAGCTAACTAATCATCTTCACTCTCCCGCTTTAACACTTTCTTTACACATGTTCTATAAGTCACAGCCATCAGATTACAGCAACTTCTAATACAAATGTTAATAATAAAAGGAAAATGTTCCAATTCATTTTTCCCTCTAACTCCTTTTCTCTGTTTGCATGGTTTTGACAGTGTATGACGTCACAAAGCGCGAGACATTTACGAGGCTTGAAAACTGGCTGAACGAACTGGAGACCTACACAACACGCAATGAAATTGTAAAGATGCTTGTTGGGAATAAAATCGATCGGGTGAGTCTGTCTGACACAAAACAGGTTAAAACAGTTCCAGTTCCATCGGCCCATTTCCTTGACAGATCCTAGACCTCCGACCCAAACCATGTTCTGAACAGTGAATATGAACTGCTACCATCTAATCGGCGATACAGGATCCCACCATTCAATAAGGTCAGACTGAAGCATCCTTTGTGCATCAGTCAGTCCTCTCAGTAAACACAGAGCTAAATCCCAGATCAGATGCAGCTGAAGGCTTTGAGCAGCTTGTCTCTCACTCATTGTGCTGTTATGTTAAATGTTTGTTGTTTGTGTTTCATGTATTGTTGTCTGGATATTTGTCTGTTGATGTTGGACATGGAGCTGCTGTGATGCAAGTCAAATTTCAGACTTGATCTGACGAATAAAGTAATATCGTATCGTATTTCTGGTCATTTAGTAAACCTAAAAGGCTTAAACTCAGCCAAGAAGGTATAATATGTAAGGTTTCCGCATTAAAAACAATTAATTGTTTCCAACATTATTCATCTTTGAAAACACATGCTGTTGTATCCCCTTTGAGCATGCGTCCATGTTTGGTTGTCTGCCAGAAAGTGACTTGTTTTATCACAATTTAAGACCGATTTTTAGGATACACTTTAACGATGTACGTTTTATTTCTACTTCATGTTCTAACCAGAGCAAAATAAGATAAGCAAACTATTGCAGGAGCCAAACCACATTGGAAAACCACTCATTTTTAGCATGCTTTATTCAGTGTTTTCACAGGTTTTGTTTACCTTGCACATAATGTAGCTCCTGGTAAAAACATCTAGAGTGTCTGGATCTTAAGTCAACAGAGAAACAAGCTGAGTAAATGTTAGCAGTTAGCTTGCAGCCCACCCATCCGCCAACATATTGTATACAAGTTTTTACCAGTTATGCTCACTGTGTCCTTTTTGTTTTGCAAATAAGGAGACCTTTTTTTTTGATAATTCTGCTCCTTCTAAAAACCTCCTGATTGATCAACAACAAATTCCACAATCCAACGCTACTTTACGACCCCCCCCCAAACTCTGTATTTTCTCATCGTTTCCACTGAAAGACCTCTCGGGCAGAAAAAAAAAATGTTTAGTTGAATGTTAACCTTTGCTTTTATATTTCCACCTACCTCTTTTGGGAATAAAAAAATAGGTCCTTTGCTTGTGCAGAACAAGACTTTTAATCCTTCAACATGTGTATTCCACATGGAGAAAATAACATAGGATGTCTGTTTGTTTTTCAGGACGACCCTGAAGTGGATAGAAACGAGGGCCTGAAATTTGCTCGGAAACACTCTATGCTTTTTATCGGTAAGTATACATGTCAGACATGCTCATATAAACTCATAGAGCCATAACATGAGGCTTACTGTAAAGCCATTGAAACGTACTTACTGTCCTTAAAAGGCAGAACTGTAATTGTGTAGTTGGACCAAAACATCACTTTAGTAAGTCATGCGTTTTAGTTTTGAGTTGTTTTGTGTTTATACGGCTTTGGGAGAGAGGCTCCAAAAGAAGTGCATTATGATTCAAATCTAGCTGGCTTTCATTTATCGGATCCATCGCTACACGTGTTCCTGATTCCCATCACCTATCTGCCCCTCTCTGGGAAATTACGTTAAAGTTTCTGCAGAGTTTCCATTTTAGAACAGCTAAATTAAGGGTTTCGAAAAAGGGTTGGGCAGCGAAGATGTTGTGGATAAATCCGCTGTCATGTCTTCATCCCACTGGATATGACTCTGGCTTCTTAAAATGAAATCATTTTCAATTTAATAAGTCATATTGGCAACACATGGATATATATTTTTAAGTTTTACGACAGGGTATGCTAAAAATATATATATTGCCCTGTTTTGGGTTTAAAGGGGAATTTATTTGGTCATTTTTCACGTTTCTACCAGGTTTCTTTGCTGATAAATCTGAGTAACCCTCTTTCTTTTGTACAGAGGCCAGTGCAAAGACCAAAGATGGCGTCCAGTGTGCCTTTGAGGAGCTTGTGGAGAAGATCCTCCAGACTCCAGGGCTGTGGGAAAGTGAAAACCAGGGTCAGAAGGTCCGTCTGGGGGACCAAGAGCATGGTGGTGGCAGGGCATGTGGAGGATACTGTTCCATACCCTGAAACTTGAAAAAAACAACGACAACAACTGACAGGAATGACTACGGAGCAGAAACTGATATATTGGATGTGGAACTGAATGAGTACTCTAAAAAAAAAAGTTTGTTCTTTTGGTCGAAAGGACTTTTTGCTGTTTGCACACTTCCTTTTCAACCATCATCTGTCACCACTTTCTGTTAAAAACATGAATGAAAGTATCCTGCAAAAAAAAAAAAGCCTCTTGCCTAAGGAAGTATAGTGACATGCCAAGTGTACGTCATCGGAGTTCATGTCTGGTTTGAATTTAGCTTATTGGCAGCAGTGATTCTGTTGTGCATTAAGGCATCAGGTTAATAGCATAGTGCCTGTTACGTGAACCAATTTGTAGGTTACAGCATATAGCAAATTTACCCCAAATGATGCATTATAATCAATACAGACATCCCCATGATTCCTTTATTGCAAGATTGCTTACACGTTGTGAGCTTTAAATACCAACTTTATGTAACGGCAACAAACGAAATGTTATACAAGATGTTTATTTGTACGTTTTATTCTATATATATATATTGCATCACTTGAATCAACTTGTAAGTCATAATGCACCACAACACTGTGAATGCTCGCTGATTACACTATGGACCGCAGTAATTTACACCATGTAATTTTTGCTCATCCAATTATTATTTGTATTTATAGATGCTTTAAAGATAATCAATTTCCTTTCTCTTATCATGATATATGCAAACCTAGTAGCCATGTTTTAGGACTTCCTGCTATCTGTCTGTCCGGCACCATAATTTCCATAAGGTTTACAGAATTGGAGCTGATATAATACAATATTTTCTTATACTCTCTTCAGCTTTTTTGCCTATCTGACCTGGCAACACGTTTAATTTAGCCTGTACATTTGTTTGCTTGGGTTTTTATTTAGCCATTTCTGTGTGGTGTTGTGGTCCATGTAATGTCCCAGCGACGTATTGAAGGCATTTCTCACACCTTATAGTATGAGAGCATTCCTAAGAGCTTCCTGTCTTCAGAGTTGATTCGATGTATTGTTTGCTTGTTGAAAATTATGCTGACCGTTTTATCCCTGACCTTTTTGTCCCGTTTGCTGTGAATCATATTCAGCGAATTGTAACAATTATATTATCTGCCTTAATTTTGAATGACATGTAGGCTACTAGAGTCATGGCCCAGTAACGTTTGTATTGTTTCAAACTGAAATAAATGACAACCTGGAGATGCCGTCTCTCAATACTTATTATTGTATCGCAATTTGAGAGCTGAGCACGTTGTGTGGAATCCCATAATTAAAAGCAGGTCACAGTGGAAACACAAGTGAGTTTCTCTTTCCAATTTACTTTGTTGATGACTAGCCTGCCGCACATGCTAAAATATTCTCTGCACAAGATGTTAAAAAACAGACTGGAAAAATCCTGTTAATCATGTTTTGTATAATAGTCCCAGAGGACTGCGTGTGATTACAAGCTTATGTTTGGTGTCAGGATGTCCCCAGTTGGAGGACGCTCACCACAAGTCTCTACCAGACGTTTTCCTGAGGCTTATCGTGTTCTTTCTATTTCCAATAACATACGTTTTTGGCAGTTTACCCCCATATTGAGGTCAGAAAATTCCTGAGCTCTCATTTGGAATTTTATTTTGTGTTTTTACATCGAAAGCAGATGACAGTTGTGCGTCTGGCCTATCAGAGATGTTAAAGAAAATACTGAAGATTTAGTTCCTAAGACAGATATCCTATTGTTTTTGTGAGCAACCTGCCTTATTTCATTACAATACATTCCATTTTTTATCAGGAACTTTATCAAAAAGTTGAACTTGCATAACAACCCAGTCTCATGGCATTTCGTGTTCATTAACACGATTTTTAATCTATTGATTCGTGTTCACCAACACGATTTTCCCCTTTTTTTCGTGTTGCACAGCACGATTTTAAAAGCAATGTATTTCTACTGGTAATGTTTTTCGTGCCTGCAGCACGTCTTTTTCTCCGGTCGGGTCGTGGAAGACCGGAAGCTGTGTGGTTCATAAAAACATGTTCTTACTCAATATCAAGCCACAATTATTGCTTTTATTTTAAATCGTATAATTTCGGACTTTTGTTGCCGTCTGTGAGGAAAATAAATGGGGCTCAGAGCCTCAGGATACTGAAATCTGTATTTTTAAAATCTTTTTTTTTGTTATTCTTTTCAAAATAACACACTGTTATTTTTTATTTATTGGTTTAATTCCATAATCTCGGGCTTTTTTGGCGTCCGTCAGGAACTGAATTTCAAAATAAAAATAACCGGAAACACATGTAGGCCTCTAGGAGTTTAGAATGGCCGAAGACACTACACTACCCATAATCCTCAGCTATCGTTTAGGACTACAGTCCTCGTGATTAATCTTCAAACTCTGGGATTGGATGTTGGAGTGGCAGTGCGCCAAGGTTACGCTGAGCGTCAAACAGCTGTTTGAAATGGAACGAAACCACGCCAAACTATCCAAAACTGGAATCGAACGCCCCCCCAGAACTACACACTACACTATTGTGTTTCGCAAAATGTTCTATGGGACGTGTCTACTGTACGTTTTCGTTTATCCCACAATTAGAAGTTGCCAGTATTAAACACATTGGTGTTATCAAATGTAAAACATATAATTAATAAATGGGTGAAAATCGCTTGTGTCCATAATGCGCAGCATTAATATATACCCACATGACAGCTCATTGTTACTTTGTAATTCTCCTCCACTACAATTCAGAGGTTAACCTGGTATTTTTACTCCACTACATTTATTTGAGTTACTTTGCAGATTCTGATTAATTATGTGAAATATAAACAACCCTTAAATCAGACTTTAGTTACACCTGAGTAAAATGCAGGTAAGGTGATTGTCAAGTGCCAACAATCAGGAGAGATATTTGATAGTTGGTGCTTGAGAAGACTAAACATATATCTGCAATTGACATGAATGGAAACGAGTAATAAAGTATATTCATTACTCGTTATTCTCTACTAATAGTTCATTAAAGACTGTATATTATGGCTATTTTGCACATCCCTTTCAAGATTTCAAGATTTTCAAAGGTGTATTGACATATCATATACACAACTACAGTGTATACAATGAATGAAAATCTTAGGTCACAGGTTCCTCAACAGTGCATTACAAGACATCTATCAATATGTGTGTATACCTCCACCATTAAACTGTCATATTCTGCACATTTCTTATACTATCTACATACATAAGAGTATAATACACATGTATAATATCAGTTAAAAATAAGTGCTTCAACATAGTTAACATTGCAGGAAAGCAATATATTAGACGTTAAGTACTTTGTCAGGCTTAATATTTATCTGTAGATAGATGCCCCCAACGTTTTTTTCTTATTTAAAAGAAGACCTTAATCTAAAGTATTATTTAATATTTAAATAAAGGTTAATTCGTGTTTCTGTTTTGCACCTCCTCCTATTAATATCTTTGTACATCCTGCACTAAACTGTTTTATTGTAGAGATCACTTACAGTATCTTCTTGATTTTTTATATTCTCTATTTCTATCACAGACCTTCTACTTTCCCCCTGTGAAAGTATGTACTCTTAATATTTTTTTAATCAAATATAACACATAAAAACAATAATTCAATAACGTGCTTTAACCACTAGGCGGTGCACACAAGGTACACACAGCCATAATAACTTATTAGTGTAGGACACTTATGTATGTACAACATCTGAAGATCTGAAGATGTGTGGTTTTATTCATGCTTTCACATAATTTTACAGCATATTGCTATACTATTTCAGACTCAGTATTTACATTCTTATATTCAAAGAAAATCAGTAATATCTTTAAAAACTACAAGTCTTTTTATATCAGCTGTGCACCGTTATGGTGTAAATATAACCTATCTATGAATTAGATCAAATGTAAAAGTCAGCCGAATTAGTGTTGATACTGCAAGGAGACGTATTGTATGAAGAGAAATTGAAGATGTGGTTTAATTGTTGATATATTTATGATCCACGTCAAGTATTCATTTTCGGGGCTCTATACATAAAGAACTACGGCAGATCTGTAATATGTAATACAGCCGAACCGTGTATTACAATGCCGTTATGTGATGACTTTCAAAGAGAAAAGCAAGAGCACTCGGAATTAAGTATTATTTTATTCTTTTAAAATGTTTTCCGGATTTCATATAATATAAACACCAAATCCCAGCATGCATTGCGGCTAAAACATCCAATCAGCGAGCTTAAACCATAGCTGAGGATCTTGGGTAATTGCTCGAAATGCCTACCTCTGTTTCCGGTTATTTCTATTTTGAAATTCAGTTCCTGACGGACGCCAAAAAAGCCCGAGATTATGGAATCAAACCAATAAATAAAAAATAACAGTGTGTTATTTTGAAAAGAATAACACATTTTTTTTTTTTTTTTTTAAATACAGATTTCAGTACTCTGAGGCTCTGAGCCCCATTTATTTTCCTCACAGACGGCAACAAAAGTCCGAAATTATACGATTTAAAATAAAAACCAGCTTCCGGTCTTCCACGACCCGACCGGAGAAAAAGACATGCTGCAGGCACGAAACACATTACCAGTAGAAATACATTGCTTTTAAAATCGTGCTGTGCAACACGAATCAATAGATTAAAAATCGTGTTGGTGAACACGAAATGCCATGAGACTGGGTTGTGCATAGTCGTACCTTTAAGGCCACAGCAAATATGAGCTATAAACATACTACTAACATCACATTTGAAAAGGACCAATGTGTGTTAGGCAGGTTTATTAACATAAATAAAATATAGTATTCATATTCATTCATTCATATTTATAATCACTTAAACAAAAAATATTCATTTTTTCAACATGCTTGTGTGGCGGTGTGGCTTTCATGTAGAATGCTTGGTTTGCTGACAACGCCACCTGGGGGAGTTTCGCCCCCAGGAAATTACTAAAAACTAAAGTTATACAATTTAATAAAAGGCAATCAGGTTCGTTTGAACACCACAGGCAGAGACAGTATAAAGGATATTACAACAATTGTTATTTTATTGGTACATAATTATATTCCTAATAGTACACAATATAATGTTATAAAAGTTCTCCAGGGAGGAGGGAGAAGGACAGTGCTGGGGCTTACCACGGCGGCAATTAACAAAACGGGGAGGAAGGGGTCAAATCAAAATCACCCGTGACACTGAACATCAAACAAAACGGACACGTGAAGAACACCACCACCAGGGATTGGGTTTGCCGCCTCGAGCCCACAGCACCTGTCCGGCACAAGAGAAACAGTTAAAAATCAGTAAGATTATAAAACTTGGTTGGAGATGAATAAATAAAAGGAAAACAACTAAAATAAACCAAATCTAAATAACCGTAAACAACAAAGACTTGAGTAAACTAATTAAACCAAACGTTAACAAAAGAAAATAAACAAAATCACACAATAACAAAATACTATGAATGTACTCAAAACATGAGATGCACAAAACAGCTAATCAAAAGAAATCAACTAAACAATAAGTGTCCTTGCAATTCCGCGACCTCAAAACGGCCCTGGTGACAGTCCAACACAGAGTAGTCAGGGCCTGTCAATTATATGACGCCACAGCTCGGTGCGAGAGCTCGCCGAGCCAAAACAGCAGGTAGGGGGGAGGGAATGATGACCAGAGGTGGGGAGAGTGGTTACAGCGTCCCAACTTTTACAGCTAGGCGCTGCCACAGAGCCCACCAGGAAGGGAGAATGTTTATGGCACCCCTGGAAAGAGGTTTAAAATGACTGGTGAATAGCCTACTTTATCCATGAATAAATGACAGAAATGCAAGATGTTTAACCTGTCTGGTAGAGAGTGTGATTAGCGAGCTGCCACGCCAAACAATCCACGCGGCCACAAAGGAGAAGCGGAGAGGGAGGGAGCAGATTTGTCTCCTCCAGGGCTGCAGTCGAATAGTCCAAAGATCAGCTCCTAAATTCTAACCCTATCGTCTATTCCTTGACCTCTGAGTGAAACGTCACGGGATTAAGGGATAGTGGACAGGAGAATTCAAAAGGATTTAGGAGAAGAGGCTGCGGTACTTTAGAGAATCCGAATGCACTTTCACTATCCGACGTGTTGATGATGCGCCAGCTGAGGTCATGAATGTGCGTCTGCTGCTGCTGTGGGGAAACTATGGAAACTACAGTTTTCTATACAGCGGACTACAACATGGATGTTTAATAAGAAGGAGGGACTACTGTGAACTCATCTAGAGACTCTGCACCGTGCTCTGATGCTGCTGCTTTATGAACGTGGACAACAGAGAAACATATTCTTCAGGACCAAAGTTGGAATTGAAATAAAAAAGGAAAGTGAAACTTATGCTCGTCACCCTCTCCCTCCGGTCCACATTAATACCAATGATCCCAATACGTATGATTGTATGAACTAAAGATCTTAAAATCAATACAAATGTATTTATTATAAACGTTAGTCCCTAACATCTATCACTGTGTATATCACCGTTCAAACATCTTTTAAAAGTTGAACAAACCCCACACAGCTCAGTAAAGACTGTGAAATGTTGACTTTATTTGATAATTTCAGTAAAAACTAACGTTCATATTTCTCTGTTTGATTATAATACTGATGAACGTTAAAAAAAAGCACTTTGGCAACTTACCACCTATGTTTTAAAATGCTTAATAAGCACCGTGACTTTCATGATATCATTTCTCGGTCATAATCGGTTGTTTCCGTGAACGGCCGACTGTTGAGTGACGGCAAATGCTGCAGCTGCAAGGCATTGTGGGGCAGCATTTTCGCTTCTCCTGTCGGTTACGGAGGTCCAGTGGTTCCTAAGCTAAAGGAGGTTATAAAGGAAGTTTGAAACCTCCTTTCCTATCATTCTCATCATTCAAGAGAATTCGAACGGCACTTATCATGGCTGCCACTGAGGGACTTCCGGGTCATTTCACTCCTTTAGGAAGGTTCCTAAGCTAAATGGACTATTCGACTTCAGCCCAGGTGCGCTAGCATGGTGCCAAGCAGCGTCACAGAGGGAGGAGACGTGACGTCCGGTCACACTTGTAAAGGTAGAAAGGAGTCGAAGGGTATTCCGTTGAAGCCCCTTTATTCCTCGCCACTGGAGCTTTTAAGTTGCTGTGATAAGCAGTTAGCTTGTAACATGTAACGTTAGCATTTATTTGGCTTCACATTTACGGTGACCTGACCAATGTACTTTTAGCTTTGTTGTTGCTTAGCGAATCTATATGACAAATGTTGCTTCAATTCTAGAATCGTTGGCAACTTCAACTTCACAAGATGTTGATGTTGGAAGCAAGTTGCTTTGGCTGGAGTTTTGACCAATTAGGTTTGAACAGTCTTTGGTTGAATGCAGGCAAACTGTCCATGTCGACAGCAAAAAGTGATTTAGCTATAGTTACAAGCTAGCTTTGAGTTAGCTTGTAAAAAAATCCGGTCGTAGTCGTCGTCTCTCAATTCACAATGTTATTCTTGCATATCAAGTTGCTAACTGTAAAGAATGAGCTGCTACAAGAACCTCACAAATATAGCCCCAGCAGCCTATCATCTTTAGGGCTGCAGCAGATGAGTTCTGAGATTGCTATTATGCTAATGGAAGACTCATAAACTTCTAAATGTTCCACATTTTTCTCGCTAGTTTCTAATTAGGTGTTTGTTGTTTGGTGCTAAAACAGTTAGCCTATCGGTCTGTAGAGCTCTTTTCAAAATGGAAACAATGAGAGCGGTAAAGTGAACCAAAACAGTTAAAGGTGGGGTATGTAATTTATTTCAGAAACACTTTTTGTTATATTCCATGGAATGCTCTTAACATCCCGATAGCAATGAATATATTAAATGCTTTGACAATAAAACCAAACATTTGATCTGGAAGCCGTAGCGCTGTAAAAAGCACGACCAATCATTTTAGCCGGCCCGGCTAAAATAACTGGATGGCCTACCTGCCTGTCAGCCTTCCATCTGTGCACAAACTTATCTCGTGCCATCATTGGTCATGTGCGCGTTCGTGTGTGTTGGAGGAGGGGCTCTGTAAGGAAGTGGCAGATTTTTTCCGGTTGTGTATTTTCAAATTCTAGCGCACTCGAGCTGGTTTCTCCAAAATGACCGACCCCACCTTTAAGCTGTTGGCTAAAAAAGCTGATTTACTGACTTGTATCTCAACAAATGTAACTATCCAACCCAGTCTCACGGCATTTCGTGTTATAGTCACACACTCACCCCCATCACACAGAACGGAAACACAGAAGCAATGTAAATAATAACAAATGATTAAAAATACAGATTTCAGTATTCTGAGGCTCTGAGCCCCATTTATTTTCCTCGCGGACAGCAAAACAAGTCCGACATTATACAATTTAAAATAAAAACAATAATCGTGGCTTGATATTGAGTAAGAACATATTTTTATGATCCACACAGCTTCTGGTCTTCCAAGACCCGACCGGACAAAAATACATGGTGCAGGCACGAAAGACACTACCAATAGAAATACATTGCTTTTAAAATCGTTCTGTGTGACACGAAAAAAATGGGAAAATCGTGTTGGTGAACACGAATCAATAGATTACATTTATTTCGTGACTATAACACGAAATGCCGTGAGACTGGGTTGGCATTTCACTTAAATTACTGTTGCCCTGCTCTATGCCACCCTTCTGTCCATATTACAACCTTTTTAAAAAGTATATAACGTTGCTGCGAGTCCTACAATTGCACACATGAATATTGCCACTAAATACAGTTCAGTAAAACACAAGTATGCAGCTCCAGCCACGGCAAGGCAATGATTTAAAGCAAGCGACTGGTCAAAAGATTTCACATTGGGTTTATTCAAATAGCTGCTGTCAGATTTAAGCATTGGATGATAGTCCAGTCTCGTGGAAGTTAATATAACTTACTGCAACAGACGGCAATAGGAAGTCATTAGAAACATGGCAAAAAAGTAGAAAATACTCAACTGCATTCGGTCAGTTTTTCCCTTTTACAATGTAGAAATGATTGAAAATGTCAAAGTTTATCAGCTTTACAAAAGAACAGAGGCTGTACAGATATTGCTCAGCACTTAAGCATCTGGTATTCCTATATGGAACAATTGACCAGATGCTTTCATGAAATGCCTACACGCTGTTTGCCAGGGCCACATTAACAGTCTGGACTTCAGAGATATGGGAGGACTTCTGGATGATGCGGCTGGTGAGAGTGGGACCCGTGGTGCAGCTCTGCCTCAGACCCGCGTTGGGTCCTGTGACACGTATCCTGTCCAGGATACTGGTAACCGAGGTGGGACCTCGTGTGCTGCTCTGCCCTGTACCAGCTTTGGGCCCTGTCAAGCTGCTCTGCCCCTGGGCCAGGTTGGTAAGAGCCACGGCGGCGTGAATCTCCCTCCAGTCCTGATCACCTCGACTATGCTGACCTCGGCCCTGCTGCTGCTCCCTGCAAGTAAAAAAAAAAAAACATTGATACAAAGCAGAAATGGTGCATTTGCCTTTTCATACAGAGCCAAAATGATATGGGTGAATGAAGAGGTTGCGGTTCAGATTCAAGAAAAACTTCCAAGAGGGATTATGTAAGGTATTACTTTTCAAGCTCATGAAAATTGAAGAGGGCAAGGAGCTGATTGGATTGCAGATTGAGCGAGGAATAATTTCACTTACCTGTCACATTTAGTTGACGTATAGTCCATTGTGTCTGTAAGAGAGAAGAAAATAGTTCACCTACATATCCCATGAATCTGTTAACTTGATAGCAGTGAAATTGCAAACAGGATAATCAATGTTGAGATTAGGCCTGTATGTTAGTGATCCATAGGCCCAATTCCAAACCTACCCCTACACCCTCTCCCTTCCCCATTTAACTTGAGTTTGCGTGGAGGGTTGGCTACATTAAGTGCTGTTCAAAACCAAGTGTAAGCGTTGCATGGATTTAGTAGCTTAGACCTTTTAATTCATTGTCAAGTTTGTATATTGAATGGAATCAAGCAACAAGAAGAGGTTCACACAAAAATGGCACTAACGTTTTTTTTTATATTATCATAATGTATTATATTTTAGTATATACAGTGGGGCAACCAATTGTGCAAATTCTCCAACTTAAAAATATGAGAGAGGCCTGTAATTTTCATCCTAGGTATACTTCAACTATGAGAGACAAAATGAGAAAAAAAAGCCAGAAAATCACATTGTCTGATTTTTAAAGAATTTATTTGTAAATTATGGTGGAAAATAAGTATTTGGTCAATAACAAAAGTTCATCTCAATACTTTGTTATATACCCTTTGTTGGCAATGACAGAGGTCAAACGTTTTCTGTAAGTCTTCACAAGGTTTTCACACACTGTTGCTGGTATTTTGGCCCATTCCTCCATGCAGATCTCCTCTAGAGCAGTGATGTTTTGGGGCTGTCGCTGGGCAACACAGACTTTCAACTCCCTGCAAAGATTTTCTCTGGGGTTGAGATCTGGAGACTGGCTAGGCCACTCCAGGACCTTGAACTCCTTCGTTGCCCGGGCGGTGTGTTTGGGATCATTGTCATGCTGAAAGACCCAGCCACGTTTCATCTTCAATGCCCTTGCTGATGGAAGGAGGTTGTATCTCACGATACATGGCCCCATTCATTCTTTCCTTTACACGGATCAGTCGTCCTGGTCCCTTTGCAGAAAAACAGCCCCAAAGCATGATGTTTCCACCCCCATGTTTCACAGAAGGTATGGTGTTCTTTGGATGCAACTCAGCATTCTTTCTCCTCCAAACACGTCTAGTTGAGTTTTTACCAAAAAGTTCTATTTTGGTTTCATCTGACCATATGACATTCTCCCAATCCTCTTCTGGATCATCTAAATGCTCTCTAGAAAACTTCAGACGGGCCTGGACATGTACTGGCTTAAGCAGGGGGACACATCTGGCACTGCAGGATTTGAGTTCCTGGCGGCGTAGTGTGTTACTGATGGTAGCCGTTGTTACTTTGGTCCCAGCTCTCTGCAGGTCATTGACTAGGTCCCCCCGTGTGGTTCTGGGATTTTTGCTGACCGTTCTTGTGATCATTTTGACCCCACGGGGTGATATCTAATATAATCATTGATATCGCGAAACCCGCAGGTCCCCACCAACCCGTTCACGTATCTAACAGATATTCCCCACTCAGCGAGACACCCGCTGAGAAGCCAACTCTGGTTATTGGTAGCTCTATTATGAGACACGTGAATTTAGAGACCGAAGCCTCCACAGTCACATGCATTCCGGGGGCCAGAGCGGGCGACGTTGAGGCGCATCTTAAACTGCTGGCTAAAAATAAACATAAATACGGTAGGATTGTTATTCACGTCGGTGGTAATGATGTTCGTTTACGCCAATCAGAATGCACCAAACTTAATGTGGAGTCGGTGTGTAGTTATGCTAAAACAATGTCGGACACCGTAATCTTCTCTGGTCCCCTCCCCAATCTGATCAATGATGACATGTATAGCCGCATGTCATCATTTCAGCGCTGGTTGTCTTGGTGGTGCCCAGCAAACAATGTGGGCTTCGTAAATAATTGGACAGCCTTCTGGGGAAAACCTGGTCTGATTAAGAGAGACGGCATTCATCCTACTTTGGAAGGTGCAGATCTCATTTCGGCAAACATTTCAGGGCTTTGTGGACTTAATCCATGACAAACTGGAGTTGAGACCAGGAGGCGGAGTCGCAGTCTTACACGCTTCTCTGCGCTCTCTCCTAGGCAGTCATCCATAGGAATCCCGAACCCAATAAAATACCCAATATTAGTGGTGTGTGTGTCTGCCCAAGGACAATTTAAGGTAAAACCTAATAGAGGTGTCATACATAATAACCTAATAAAAGTAAATGTAACAACTACTACAGTGCAACAAAACAGGAAGATTAAATGTGGTCTCTTAAACATAAGATCTCTAGCATCTAAAGCAATATTGGTAAATGATTTAATATCAGATTATAATATTGATATATGCTGTCTCACTGAAACTTGGTTGAGACATGAAGAATATGTCAGCATAAATGAGGCCACTCCACCCAGCCATATCAACACTCATATTGCTCGAGGCACGGGCCGAGGAGGTGGAGTTGCAGCAATCTTTGACTCAAGTTTACTTATCAATACTAAACCAAAATTAAATTATACCTCCTTTGAAAGCCTCGTTTTTAGTCTTACGCATCCGACCTGGAAAACTTTGCAGCCAATCTTATTTGTTACAGTGTATCGTGCACCAGGTCCTTATTCAGAATTCTTATCAGAATTCTCTGAGTTTTTATCAACTTTGGTTCTTAAAACAGACAAAGTAATTATCGTAGGTGACTTTAATATTCATGTTGACGATGATAAAAATAGCCTTACTGTTGCATTTAACTCTATATTAGATTCTGTTGGTTTCTGTCAGAGTGTAAATAAACCAACCCACTGCTATAATCACACTCTCGACCTTGTTCTGACTTATGGTATTGAAATTGAGCAACTATTAGTCGAACCGCATAATCCTGCTCTATCCGACCATTTCTTGGTAACTTTTGAAGTACTTTTACTAGACTACAAAGCATTAGTCAAAAGCTCCTGCAGCAGAAACCTATCTGTTAGTGCTATAGCCACATTTAAGGAAGAGATTCCACCAATACTTAACTCGATAGCATGTCTGCATGAAGGGGAGGAAACGTATACAAAATGTACACCACCCCAAATTGATCATGTTGTTGATAGTGCTATAGATGCGCTGCGAATAAAATTAGACTCTCTTGCTCCTTTCAAAAAGAAGAAAATAAAACAACATAGATTAGCTCCATGGCATAATGCCGAAACCCGCAAAATAAAGCAAAAGTCTAGACCAGTGGTTCCCAAACGGTGTGCCGCGGCACACTGGTGTGCCGTGAGGCAAGTCCGGGTGTGCCGTGGGATTTTGTGACAACCATACCTTTTTATTGCAATATACAACTATACAAAAATAATAAAAAATTAATTTACTATATCAGTACTTTGTAGGTTTATATGTACGTAATCTGCGCGACTTGCGCGTCCACATCTCCACGTGCAGTGCTGCATACACATGGCTGAGTCAGCGATAACTCTCGAGGGGTGGAGGTATGCCCATTATTTTGAGTTCATCCGAAGAATAGACAGGAATGTGACGGTGAGGTGCAAACTGTGTCCAGGCCAGAAGCTGTTATCCACTGCTGTAAACACCACGTCAAACCTCAACAAGCACCTGCAAAGAACACATGCTAAGGTGGAGCTACCGCACACGCTATTTGTTGTTTGTTTATATCACAGTCTGTTCTTCTTCTCTGTCTTCCGGTTGTTGCCTGTTTTGAATGACGAATACACACTACCGCCACCTGCTGGTAAGGAGAGTTATTGCCACTCACGCATGCGCAGTTCGTACGTGCTCGGCTGAAGTCTTTGCGGTGTCTGGTTCCAGTGCAACACATGGCCAACACGCAGGAGAACACGCCGACGCAACAGAGTGAGCAGAGATAGACTGCACAAAATATACAGATAGCAGGAGACAGAGAACAGCCATGGTCAGATAGGAAAACATTCAGGATCTGGATCAGTCTTATGCGACAATGGAAACTGAACTAAAGAGAACATTTGAAACTTTAGCAGTCTGCGTGATCTGCTTGCAGGGAGGGGCGGGCCGGCCCTGCGAGTAAAGTAACGAGTAAAGTAACGAGTAAAGTAACGAGTTACTTTATGTAGAGAGTAACGAAGTAGTGTAATATATTACTTTTTTTACTTTTTTAAAGTAATATGTAATATATTACTTTTTTTTAGTAACGACCCCATCTCTGCTGAAATGTTACATTTATAATTTGTAGTTCAGGACCATGGACAATGCAGCTTCCTTGCATTGACAGTTCTCTGTGCTGAATTTCCTTTGTCTCATTTTTAATGTTGTGACCTGTCTGGTTTAAATGAATGTGTTGCTGCTTTGATGAAGCCTAATTTGATAACGTTTCAAATTAATTTCTGAAATATTTCGTTAATAAATATTTCATGAGTAATATAGTTGTCTTTGTCACATTTTATTTGGCATTAGTAAATAATTATGCACATTTACAGATATTTTACATGATATCAGTGATAACACGTGTTATAAGGGCT
Source organism: Pseudochaenichthys georgianus (assembly GCF_902827115.2). Taxonomy (NCBI): domain Eukaryota; kingdom Metazoa; phylum Chordata; class Actinopteri; order Perciformes; family Channichthyidae; genus Pseudochaenichthys; species Pseudochaenichthys georgianus. Next base: position 12,326,672 of record NC_047519.1, on the reverse strand, counting down.
ATTTTGCACAATAGGTGTGCCTTGAGATTTGTACTTGTCCTTTGGTGTGCCTTGGGCACAAAAAGTTTGGGAACCACTGGTCTAGACAACTTGAAAGGATATGGCGTTCCACTCAACTTGAAGAATCTCGTTTAATTTGGCATATTACTCTCAATGAATATAAGAAAGCACTGCGTAAAGCGAGAGCAGCCTACTACTCTTCATTAATAGATGAGAATAAGAATAATGCAAGATTTCTTTTCAGCACTGTAGCCAGGCTGACAGAGAGCCACAGCTCGATTGAGCCTTCTATTCCCATAGCACTCAGTAGTAATGATTTGATGTGCTTTTTTAACGATAAAATTGTTACTCTTAGAAACAAAATTAATGACCTCTTGCCTTTGACCAGTATAGTGTTATCAACAGCTCCCGGAAACGTAAGTTCTAATATTACACTAGATAGTAAACTAGAATGCTTTTCAGCCATTAACCTTGAACAATTACATTCAATGATTCTCTCTTCTAAACCATCAACGTGCATGTTAGACCCAATTCCAACTAAGCTGTTGAAGGAAGTTTTTCCATTAATTAGCACTTCTTTATTAAATATTATGAATATGTCTTTATTATCAGGCTATGTTCCACAATCATTCAAAGTAGCAGTGATAAAACCGCTTCTTAAAAAGCACAACCTCGATCCAGAGGTTTTAGCCAACTATAGACCTATTTCTAATCTTCCGTTCCTCTCAAAAATTCTTGAGAAAGCGGTCGCAAAACAGTTGTGTGATTACTTAAAAAACAATGATTTATTTGAAGATTTTCAGTCTGGCTTTAGAACACATCATAGCACAGAGACAGCTCTGGTTAAAGTCACAAATGATATTCTAATAGCCTCAGACAAGGGACTTGTCTCTATTCTTGTTTTGCTCGATCTCAGTGCTGCATTTGATACTATCGACCATGATATCCTATTGCAAAGACTAGAGCACTTAGTTGGCATACAGGGAACTGCTTTAGGCTGGTTTAGGTCCTATCTATCTGAACGCTCTCAGTTTGTACGTGTTAACGATGAATCTTCCACGCAAACCAAAGTTAGCCATGGAGTGCCACAGGGCTCAGTGCTCGGACCTATTTTATTCACATTATATATGCTTCCGTTAGGCAATATTATAAGGAATCATTCTGTAAACTTTCATTGTTATGCGGATGATACTCAACTATATTTATCAATCAAGCCTGATGAAATTAATCATCTAAATAAAATTCAAGACTGCCTTAAGGACTTAAAAACGTGGATGACCTTAAACTTTTTGATGTTAAACACGACCAAAACTGAAGTTATTGTACTTGGCCCGAAGAATCTACGAAACAAATTATCTAAAGATATACTAACTATGGATGGCATTAATTTGGCCTCCAGTGAGACTATAAGGAATCTTGGTGTTATATTTGATCAGGATTTATCCTTTAATGCCCACATAAAATCAATTTCAAGGACCGCCTACTTCCATCTACGTAACATTGCAAAAATCAGGCATATCTTGCCTCAAAACGATGCAGAGAAACTAGTCCATGCATTTGTTACTTCTAGGCTGGATTATTGTAACTCTTTATTATCAGGGAGTACCAAGAAGTCAGTCAAGTCGCTTCAGCTGATTCAAAATGCTGCGGCTCGTGTACTAACCAGAGTTAGGAAAAGGGACCACATTACTCCTGTTCTGGCTGCCTTACACTGGCTCCCTATAGAACACAGGATAGAATTTAAAATTATTCTTCTCGCCTACAAAGCCCTTAATGGGCAGGCGCCATCTTACCTTAAAGAACTCATTATACCCTACTGTCCTACTAGGGCATTGCGTTCCAAGAATGCAGGGTACAATGGGAGCCAGAGCCTTTTCTTATCAAGCTCCACATTTGTGGAATCAGCTTCCAGTTTGTGTTCGGGCGGCAGACACCCTATCCGTTTTTAAGAGTGCGCTTAAGACCTTCCTTTTTGATAAAGCTTATAGTTAGGGCTGATTAGATTCAGCCCCTAGTTTTGCTGATATAGGCTTAGTTTGTCGGGGGACATCTTACTTCTTCCTTCTCTCTGTCTATACCTGTGTACTCTCATGTTCCGATTAACCCAGCTTCCCCAAATGTCTTTCTTTTTGGTGTCTATATACGCTGGGATCCGGAGTCATGGATGATCCTGCGGTCCTGTGTCCTGGATCGCGAGCGCTGGATCTTGAGTCGTGGCTGTGGTCCTGGATGGATATCCTCGTGGATTCATCTTCCTATTATACACACATGCATTTCCAAACATTTGGACTACCTATGTTGCAAATGTATTATCTTTTCAATTTACACACGGCATCTATTGCACGTCTGTCCGTCCTGGGAGAGGGATCCCTCCTCTGTTGCTCTCCCTGAGGTTTCTCCCATTTTTCCCTTTAAACTGGGTTTTCTTTGGAAGTTTTTCCTTGTACGATGTGAGGGTCTAAGGACAGAGGGTGTCGTATTGTCATACTGATATTCTGTATAAACTGTGAAGACCACTGAGACAAATGTAACATTTGTGATATTGGGCTATATAAATAAACATTGATTGATTGATTGATTGATTGATTGATTGATTGATTGATTGATTGATATCTTGCGTGGAGATGTTTCCTGGAACTATCTAGTAAATCGCGTTCACACCGGAATAAGTCCCTTAGGGAGCCGCTGACGTCTCTTCTTCTTCTTCTTCTTCTTCTTCTTCTTCTTCTTCTTCTTCTTCTTCTTCTTCTTCTTCTTCTTCTTCTTCTTCTTCTTCTTCTTCTTCTTCTTTGGGTTTACTGGCAGGCCGCAAACAACTTCACGGCGTATACTGCCACCTGAAGTCCCCGGCTGGAAGTCCCCGGAGTTGGGGACTGGCTTGCCTTCCGAGTAAATCGCTAGAAGCGCCGACACCTCCTCATCACTCCACCGCTCCCATGTTTTCTTTTGTGTTGCCATAAATTAGTCTCTCTCCGTTGGTGCGCTGGGCTAATGCTAATAATGCTGATGCGAGCAAAGAAAATGGCGGCTTCACAATTTTTTTTCAGAGTTTTACGGGCCGTGGTTTGCAATTCGCCCAGCCAATCAGATATTGGAACCTTTTTCTCCCCAGGGAAAAAAAGGGTGAAAAGGTTTGCAAAAAAAAGTTCTAGTTCCAGAACGCAAAATCCCAGGAACTATCAGAACTATTCCTGGGAAAAGTACTCCGGTGTGAAAGCGCCTATTGCCACTTTCTTCCTTTAAATAAAGCATACTTTCGTTTTTTTAATTGGCTAGTGAGCCATTTGAATTGTAGCGTTAATAAACAACATGTTTTGGTTTTATAAATCACTTTTCTCTCTTTTCCCCCAGTATGTTTAACTTTTTCTCACTTTCCTTTGCCCCTAGATTGTTGGGGAATATAACATATGGTATAAATGTTTAATTTTCAGCATGTGAGTATGTATGTAACTCTCAGGATGGGTTTTCCAGTGCCAAAAAGGTTTGCCTCAGTGAAGTGTATCAGTCTGCTTGTGCTCAGATTCTGTGGCCAAAACAAACGCAATGCTCTGTTTGTTTTAAGATTTTGAGAGGGGAAGAAAACAAAATCTGATATCTGCATCATGTCAGGAGGTACGGTGGCCCTGATGTGCAAGTCAAAACAACATTTCACAAAACACTACAGCATTTCACAAAACACTTCAACATTTCATAAAACACAACGACATTTCAAAAAACACCAAAGCATTTCACAAAACGCTACAGCATTTCACAAAACGCTACAGCATTTCACAAAACACCACAGCATTTCACAAAACACTTCAACTTTTATGGAAAGGGTATTCCTTCAAGCCCCTGTCACACTGTCCCGAAATTGACACCACACGGATATGGAATTGTGAATTTCGCATGAAGATGGTGCCGAACTTGGTCAACAGCCAAGCAACAGCCGAAGCAAGTACGACTCCTACAGAAGGCCACACAATGGCACCTGAACCACACACGAAAATATGGTCGTAGACCAGTGTTTCTCAAACATTTTCATACCAAGGACCACTTAACCAATAAAAAAACACTCGCGGACCACCTAACTCCACAGATATCCAAATTCACATCGTTGTTCTAGAACAGATTACAATCGCCTGAAAATGGTACAAACAAGTGGCAACATGTCTGACGAAGGTGTTGCGCTGGGCTATATCATGCAATCGAAAGTGAAACTTAAGCTCACTCCATTGCGGAGATATTCCCGTGAGAGTGCGGAAAACTTAAATGTATTTATTTATTTCAAATGTGAAATGTTACCAATATACTTACGGACCACTAGGGGGCGCTCACGGACCACCAGTGGTCCGGGGACCACACTTTGAGAAGCACTGTCGTAAACTTTACTGATGATTTATGTATCCAGCTTGTGCCTCTTCGGGGGGTGCTAACATTTAAACATACACTTTATTCTTTACTTTCTCCGTCTTTATATGTAGATTAGAAGATATTACTTATCTCCGTCATGTTGTTTCCATAGCAACAACAACTTCCTGTCAACAGCGTAAACTCGCCTTCAAAATAAAAGCATCTAAATAAAAGAGGAAGTTAATCTAAATTACATTTAAAGGTCCCAAGTCATGCTTTTCCGGTTATTACCCATCCCCTTGTGTGTTATGAAGGTTTTTATGCATGTAAACGGTCTGCAGAGTCACAAACCCTCAAAGTACACCCTGTAGCGAGTAAAACTTAACTTAATCTTAGGGGAATATTTTAACAAAGGATATACATATGATGTTATCCTCTACATCAGTGCTTCTCAAAGTGTGGTTCGTGAGTGCCCCCTAGTGGTCCGTGAGTATATTGGTAACATTTCACACTTTAAATAAATAAATGTAAGTTATCCGCACTCTCGCAGGAATATCTCCGCAATGGAGCGAGCTTAACTTTCACTTCTGATTGCATGATATAGCCCAGCGCAACACCTTCATCACACATGTTGCCACTTGTTTGTACCATTTTCAGGCGATTTGTAATCTGTTCTAGGAAAACGATGTGATTTTGGATATTTGTGGAGTTAGGTGGTCCGCGAGTGTTTTTTTATTGGTTAAGTGGTCCTTGGTATGAAAAACTTTGAGAAACACTGCTCAACATGCTGTCAACCCATCACCACATCAACATATCCCAAAACATCAGCCGTTAGCTGTTAGCACACAGAGCTCACAGCTCCTCATATCTGTTCAGAAACTGGACAAAAGTTAAACATATACAAACCGGGCGAATACAGTCGCTGCTTTATTTCTGTCTGTATCATGAGTTGTGAGTTTGGACGGAGCAGCTACAGGTTAGTTTAGCCTGATTGATCCGATCTCCATTCAGAAAACACGCATTGTAAAAGGTTTTTCGCCTGCCGTCTTGTCTGCACACTTGTCAAAGCATTAATTCATGGTTTTTGCTAACCATACGGTATCAGTATGTTGTTACTTCGGCATTATTTTGAAATGTGTATTACAATGAAATCACGGTAAAATATGTTCATTTTGTTGGTATCTACCATAGTATTTACATGGGGTTGGGAGATAAGCCCCGAATATTCGCATCGCTCTAATCGCTCGAGTTTCACCGCCGCTGTCAGCTGTGTTTACTCCTGTCATTCAAACAGGAAGTGCTGGAGAGGGGGCAGGGCTTATATAAATATGTTGAAATTAAAGTTGAAATAATACAAATAAAGTTGAAATGTTAGGATCTTGATCGTGTTATATACTGAACATTGATTTTTTTTTACAGCAGATTTATTTTTTAAATGCATTTCTTTAGTTGTGCCAGGCCAGTGTTGTAGTCAAGTCACCAATTCACGAGTCCAAGTCACCCTCGAGTCACCACTCTTCGAGTCCGAGTCCAAGTCTGAGTCACCAAGGGAGAGTCGTAGTCGAGTCCGAGTCCAAGTCCGAGTCACCCAAGGAGTGTCCAAGTCGAGTCCGAGTCCGAGTCATCATTACCTGTGTTCGAGTCCGAGTCCAATTCCGAGTCCGAGTCACAAGTCTTCATGTATTAATCTTCGTGGATATATGTTTTGAAATGTAGCTGCTCCTCTACATTGCTGTTATCCTGTCTATTGAACTGCTGTGAAGCGAGTTTGGCTACAATTCTTGTAATAGGTGCTATACAAATATAAAGCTTATTTCTAATATTAATATTATTATTATATATAAATAAACTATATTTAAAATGAGTTACCTTTTAGAGAAGTGATTATATTTGTATGCCAATATTTTCCTATGGTAAAGTTTTCGTTTTGCACTTTTATTTTGATAGTAATAAGATCGGGACTCTTATTTTGAAGGAACTTTTACGGGTTAAATCAGTTTACCGATAAAGATTTATCCCCAGAAAGCACGTCATTCTGCATGTTAAGTAGCCATGTGCTTTCATTATCGGCTGAATCTTTATTTATTGATTAGATCACGTTACTCTGATGATAGTGTTCAAGACAGCCTATATGTCTGAACTCGACCCTTAGAGTAATGTGTTACGGAGCCTTCTCTTCTATATTGTTTCCACATAACGAGCATTTTGCGCTGCTCTTTTCCAATGTGGAAGCAGAATGTGTGAAAGCATACAGCATGATGCGGGGTGTGTCTGTAGATATCTCTAGACTGGAATAGCGGGGCCCAGTACGTGAACTCGCCATACAGGATAGAGGACATCAGACTCCAGAGAAAATGTGCTCGAGTCCGAGTCCAACTCGGAGCGTAAATGTACGAGTCGAGTCCGAGTCATCGTGGGGGGGGGGAATTCACGAGTCCGAGTCCAAGTCATCCTGTGCGAGAATTCACGAGTCCAAGTCCGAGTCGCGTCAATCAGTGCGCGAGTCCGAGTCGAGTCACGAGTCCCGAAAATCGGCACTCAAGTCCGACTCGAGTCCGAGTCCAGGACTCGAGTACTCCATCTCTGTGCCAGGCCCTAAATAATCTCCTGTAGTTCGAGGTCTGTGCATCATTTGTAAAACCTATTTTCCATTTCAGTTCTGGAATATGGCCTCTTTTCATCCGAGCAGATAGCAGCTGGTCAAAAGAGATTTTTCTTCAGAGAGAGCAATAGACAGGGAAATTAAAGGGCCCGCTGTGAAACATAGTCTGTCAATGCTAACAGTCTGAAACATCCCCGTCTCTGATTCCTTCAGCCAGGCTGCGGCCAAGAGCAACTACATGCTGATAGTAAATCATCTTCCTGTTTTATACTTTTTTTGCTACTGAACGTCCCTGAGCTTTTTTCTCTTTAGACATAATGTGCTTTGCCAAGAACGTACTTCGGTACCTCTGATGTATTTATTACCAAAGAAAAAACTTAGTTTTACCTCTGGTGAGTCTCAAATGTATAGCCAAGATCAGTTACAACTCAATTTGACAAGGGGTAGTAAAGTTTATTTATATAAATAAGGATAAATCTTCTCATCTAACTTTCAAATATTTAAATTTGTATTTTCTGGAAATAACGGTATTATGCCTTACCATAAATGCTGTCTCGTGAAATACTCTCAATGTAGAATGTCTCAACCCAGTCTGTTCACTAACATGATTTTTAATCTATTGATTCGTGTTCACCAACACGATTTGCCCCTTTTTTTCGTGTTGCACAGCACGATTTTAAAAGCAATGTATTTCTACTGGTAACGTGTTTCGTGCCTGCAGGCTGCAGCACGTCTTTTTCTCCGGTCGGGTCGTGGAAGACCGGAAGCTGTGTGGTTCATAAAAACATGTTGTTACTCAATATCAAGCCACAATTATTGCTTTTATTTTAAATCGTATAATTTCGGACTTTTGTTGCCGTCTGTGAGGAAAATAAATGGGGCTCAGAGCCTCAGGATACTGAAATCTGTATTTTTAAATATTTTTTCCTTCTAATTCGTTATTCTTTTCAAAATAACAGACTGTTATTTACTCACCAATAACACACAATTATCCTTGCTTTTATTTATTGGTTTAATTCCATAATCTCGGGCTTTTTTGGTGTCCGTCAGGAACTGAATTTCAAAATAAAAATAACCGGAAACAGACGTAGGCCTATAAGGGACATTTCGAGAATCATTGCGATTGTCAACTGTTACGTGCCAGGCAGGCTGTACATGTGTGGTTTTCCTTCCCTCCTGTGTTTCTCTCTTCTCCCTGTCTTCTGCACAGCTAATCAGCAGCTGATCGGTATCTGCCTGTGCACCTGAGTCTGATGGCTGATTGGATCCTCTCACCCTCAGCTGGCCTATCAGCAACCAGGGCCGACCATAAAGGAGGCACCCAGGAAGTCTTCTCTCTCTCACTCTGGGCCTGTTGCTGAGGAAGGAACACGGCTGTGTTTAGCAACTAAAGCTCTTTGAATACTCTGAACTTTGTTAATGTGTGTGTTGAGAGGTGGAGGAGTTAGGTAAGTCTGGGGTACCCTGTACATTTCTCACCACCGAGCTAACTATTGTTTAGACACACTAGGTAAGCGGATTGTTGCCACCCCTGTATATTGTTTTGTCAAATTCTTTGTAGTTAGTTAGTGAGGGTTTGAGTTTGGTTTCAAAGGATAGTTGTAGAGATAGGCCTGGTTTTGTTATGCTTGTTTCTTTTGTTTGGCACAATCCTTTGACTCCTCCTCCTCCTCCTCCTCACAAACAGAGTGTTTCTGTTTAATTGTATTATGATAGGTTACAAGGAATAAACCTTTTGTCAACCTTTACTCTGACTCTCTCATAATTATTGGTTGTACGTTATTGTCTCCAGGTCCCCTAGACCTTAGTGGGGACGTAACAAATGGGGGCTCGTCCGAGAAATCTATTTTCCTGAAATAAAAACAACCAATAATTGAGAAGTCATTGTAGGTGTTGTACATTGGCTGAAAAATGGGTTTTGACTTACAGGACTTTATTGAAAGTCCAAGTGTTGATACGTTGTATTCCTGTCGCAAAGATGACATGTTATGTATTGCAGCTCACTTTAACATTACAGTAGACAAGTATAAAGTAAAAAAAGAGATAAGAGAGAAAATCCTGCAAAAACTAGAGGAGTTAAAGATTCTTGAAATCCCAAGCATGTCAACTCAGCCTAGGGCTGAGGTGTCTATTGAAGATGATAGGGAAAGAGTATTAGCTACACCTAGAGTTGACAAGTTTAGTCCTCAAGCTCCTCCTGCAACGCTTCCTAGGTTTGAGGCTTTCTCTCCGAGTAGCTTAGGTGCAAGTAGTGATGCCAAACTAAAAGTTCGTCTTGTCCGTCTTCAGATGGAGGGCCAGGAAAAGGAGCGTAGAGCGGACTATGAACACAGGCTGCAGATTCGCAAGTTAGAGATAGACGCTGAGAAAGAAATCACGTTAAAGTGGCTTGAAGTTGATGCCCTGAGAATCTCTTCAGAGCAGACATTTGAGAGGTCAAGACCTTCACATACAGTCTCTCATACAAAGAGTTTTGATGTTAGTAAAAATATTGCTTTAGTGCCAACTTTTAGAGAGTCAGAGGTTGACTCATATTTTTGTGCTTTTGAGAGAATTGCTACCGCACTGGTCTGGCCTAAAGACATGTGGCCAATCCTACTTCAGTGCAAATTAGTAGGTAAGGCTCAGGAAGTGGTATCTTCACTTTCTTTGGAAGAAAGCTTGCAGTACGAAGTGCTTAAAGAGTCGATATTGCGTGCTTATGAGCTTGTGCCGGAGGCCTACAGACAAAAGTTCAGAAACCATAAAAAGTCTGCTACGCAGACATTTGTTGAGTTTGCGCGAGAGAAGGGCATTCTCTTTGATAAATGGTGTGCGGCTAATGAAGTGAAGGATCATTTTGAGAGTCTTCGTCAGTTACTTCTCTTGGAAGATTTTAAGAATTCTTTGCCTGAAAGGATGGTGATATTCTTAAATGAACAGAAGGTTACTTCACTGGCTAAGGCAGCTGTTTTAGCAGATGAATTTATGCTCACTCACAAGACTGTGTTTTCTTCACCCTTGCGCCCAGATAGTGCTTCAATATCACTAACCGGAAGACCTGATCTTGGCCCAACAACTTTTGAAAGGTCTAGAGGACCACCATCACCTCCACGGGGGCCCCGTGAGTGTAACTACTGCCATAAAACAGGACACCTTATTTCAGGGTGTCATTTCTTAAAGCGTAAACAACAATTTTCGCAACGCTTTCAAACGCCAAAAGGCATGGGACTCATTAAAGGAGTTTCCCTAGCAGACATAGAAATGTCCCAGGAAGAAGATGTACCTGATCCCTGTTTCAAACCCTTTATTTCCAAGGGCTTTGTTTCTTTAACAGGGGATCCTAAAGACCAGCTGCCAGTACAGGTACTTAGGGACACAGGAGGTTCTCAGTCCATTATTAGGGAAGGCATCTTACCTTTAACCTCCAGATCATCATGTGGATCAAGTGCTGTTGTTCAAGGGGTAGGCATGACACTAGTTGCAGCTCCTTTGCACAATGTTTATATTCACTCATCTCTTGTCAAAGGATTCTTTAAAGTAGCTGTCCTCCCTGCCTTGCCCATCAAAGGTGTTGATTTCATCCTCAGTAATGACTTGGCTGGGGGCAAAGTTAAGCCAGTACCTGAGGTCATTGATTCTCCTGATCTAAGTTTAGATGCAGAGAGATCAGCTGAAGTACCTCCCGAAATCTTTCCTGCTTGTGTTGTTACAAGGGCACAGTCAAAGAAATACGGAGAGGACTTGTCTGATTCTTTTCTTGCTACAGGGCAGTTTCTTGAAGACATGACAGTGTCGGACCGACTGCCAGAGGAGGCCCGGTCTGCTGGTGCTGGATCACCCAGTAACAGCTCAGAGCTTGTACAACTGCCTGCCACTCGGGAAGAATTCATGGCAGCCCAGTTAAGTGATGAAACACTTTCTAAATGTCTCTCTTCTGTTATCAGTCAGGAAGAGGCCAAGTCAAAGAAGATGGCCTACATTATGGAAGATCACCTATTAATGCGTCGCTGGATTAGTGATACGTGTGAGGAGTCGGACTCCTTTGCAATTTATCAGGTTGTCGTGCCAACAACCTATCGTTCTCAGGTGATGTCCTTGGCTCATGATCATCCATGGTCAGGTCACATGGGGGTAACAAAAACATATCAAAGAGTTTTAAAACACTTCTTTTGGCCAGGACTTAAGTCTGATGTAGTTCTTTATTGTCGAACATGTCATGTGTGCCAAGTTGTTGGTAAACCGAATCAGGTGATTCACCCTGCTCCTCTCATTCCTATTCCGGTAATGGGAGAGCCATTTGAAAGGGTGATTGTGGATTGTGTGGGACCCTTACCTAAAACTAAAACTGGAAACCAGTTTCTCTTAACTGTCATGTGTGCTTCCACTAGGTTCCCAGAAGCCATCCCACTACGGAAAATTACTGCCCCGGTCATCACCAAGGCACTTCTGAAGTTTTTCTCCATGTTTGGTCTACCGAAGGTAGTTCAAACAGACCAAGGTACCAACTTCATGTCTAAAGTGTTTGCCCGGGTACTTGACACCTTAGGTATCAAGCATGTGACATCCAGCCCATATCATCCTGAAAGTCAGGGGGCATTAGAGAGGTTTCACCAGACTATGAAATGCATGTTAAGAAAACATTGCCATGAGTCTCATAAAGATTGGGATGACGGTGTTCCTTTAGTGTTATTTGCTGCCCGTGAAGCTGTTCAGGAGTCTCTAGGTTTTAGTCCTGCTGAGCTAGTGTTTGGACATGAGGTCAGAGGTCCTTTAAGAGTTATTAAAGAGCATTTGATCATGCCCACGAAAACAGTTTGCAGTATCCCGGAGTATGTCGCCAAACTTAAGGATCGTCTACATCGTGCTTGCTCCTTGGCTAGGGAAGCTCTGACCTCTACCCAGGGGAACATGAAGAAACGCTACGGCCAGAAGGCGGTAGAGCGCTTGTTTCAGCCAGGTGACAAGGTGATGGTTCTATTGCCTGTACCTGGTTCTGCTCTGTCTACTAAATTTGCTGGTCCTTATGTTGTAGATAAGAAGCTCGGTGAAACAAACTACGTCATTCAAACACCTGACCGCAGACGTCCTACCAGAGTGTGTCATATCAACATGCTAAAGAAGTACTGCACCAGGGAAGACCAAAGTGAGTCTTCTAAAGCTCACCAGGTGGAGACAACCGTCTCTCCTATGGCTTCAGTTTCAAAGGTGAGCTCAAATAAAGATGAGGATGAGTTGGTGATGCGCAGTGCAACACCACAGGGGGCAAGACTAAGCAATACTGAGGTATTAGCTGATTTGCCCAATTACTTGTCTCATCTTCCTGATATCCAAGGAAGTGATATACAGAAATTGATATTTGACTTTGCAAGTCTTTTTAATGACACTCCATCACAAACTTCTGTCCTAGCTCATGATGTGGTTTTGACCAACCCCTCGCCCATCAAACACCATGCATACAGAGTTAACCCAGTTAAGAGAGAGGTTATAAAAAGGGGTCCGATAATGTTATTGCCGATGCACTAGCTCGTGCTATGTAAATAGAATGTTCATTGTAAGGGCCAAACATACTGTTTGGATTTATATGTGTGGGGGTGTTACGTGCCAGGCAGGCTGTACATGTGTGGTTTTCCTTCCCTCCTGTGTTTCTCTCTTCTCCCTGTCTTCTGCACAGCTAATCAGCAGCTGATCGGTATCTGCCTGTGCACCTGAGTCTGATGGCTGATTGGATCCTCTCACCCTCAGCTGGCCTATCAGCAACCAGGGCCGACCATAAAGGAGGCACCCAGGAAGTCTTCTCTCTCTCACTCTGGGCCTGTTGCTGAGGAAGGAACACGGCTGTGTTTAGCAACTAAAGCTCTTTGAATACTCTGAACTTTGTTAATGTGTGTGTGTTGAGAGGTGGAGGAGTTAGGTAAGTCTGGGGTACCCTGTACATTTCTCACCACCGAGCTAACTATTGTTTAGACCCACTAGGTAAGCGGATTGTTGCCACCCCTGTATATTGTTTTGTCAAATTCTTTGTAGTTAGTTAGTGAGGGTTTTTGTTTGAGTTTGGTTTCAAAGGATAGTTGTAGAGATAGGCCTGGTTTTGTTATGCTTGTTTCTTTTGTTTGGCACAATCCTTTGACTCCTCCTCCTCCTCCTCCTCCTCCTCACAAACAGAGTGTTTCTGTTTAATTGTATTATATGATAGGTTACAAGGAATAAACCTTTTGTCAACCTTTACTCTGACTCTCTCATAATTATTGGTTGTACGTTATTGTCCCCTAGACCTTAGTGGAGACGTAACAAATGAGTTTAGGATGGCCGAAGACACTACACTACCCATATTCCCCAGCTATCGTTTAGGACTACAGTCCCCGTAAGGTTACGCAGAGCGTCAAACAGCTGTGTGAAATGGAACGAAACCACGCCAGACTATCCAAAACTGGAATCGAACGCCCCCCCAGAACTACACATGCTGGCTATTGTGTTTCGCAAAATGTTCTATGGGACGTCTCTACTGAACGTTTTCGTTTTTCCCACAATTAGAAGTTGCCATTATTAAACACATTGGTGTTATCAAATGTAAAACATATAATTAATAAATGGGTGAAAATCGCTTGTGTCCATAATGCGCAGCATTAATATATAGCATTAATATATACCCACATGACAGCTCATTGCTACTTTGTAATTCTACAATTCAGCGGTTAACCTGGTATTTTTACTCCACTGCATTTATTTGAGTTACTTTGCAGATTCTGATTAATTATGTGAAATATAAACAACCCTTAAATCAGACTTTAGTTACACCTGAGTAAAATTCAGGTAAGGTGATCAGGAGAGATATTTGATAGTTGGTGCTTGAGAAGACTAAACATTTATCTGCAATTGACATGAATGGAAACAAGTAATAAAGTATATTCATTACTCGTTATTCTCTACTAATAGTTAATTAAAGACTGTATATTATGGCTATTTTGCACATCCCTTTCAAGATTTTCAAAGGTTTATTGACATATCATACACAACTACGGTGTAGTTATGCAATGAATGAAAAACTTGGGTCACAGGTTCCTCAACAGTGCATTACAAGACATCTATCAATATGTGTGTACCTCCACCATTAAACTGTCATATTCTGCACATTTCTTATTCTATCTACATACATAAGAGTATAATTAGTGTATAATATCAGTTAAAATAAGTGCTTCAACATAGTTAACATTGCAGGAAAGCAATATATTAGACGTTAATTACTTACATTTGACAGCATATTGCTATACTATTTCAGACTCAGTATTTACATTCTTACATTCAAAGAAAATCAGTAATATCTTTAAAAACTACAGTCCTTTTCTATCAGCTGTGCACCGTTATGGTGTAAATATAACCTATCTATGAATTAGATCAAATGTAAAAGTCAGCCGAATTAGTGTTGATACTGCAAGGAGACGTATTGTGTGAAGAGAAATTGAAGATGTTGTTTAATTGTTGATATATTTATGATCCACGTCAAGTATTCAGTTTCGGCGGCATTTCTTCCAGTTTTTCCAGAGGTCTTCTCATCAGGGCGCTCTAAATAAAGAACTACGGCAGATCTGTAATATGTAATGCAGCCAAACCGTGTATTACAATGCCGTTATGTGATGACTTTCAAAGAGAAAAGCAAGAGCACTCGGAATTAAGTATTATTTTATTCTTTTAAAATGTTTTCCGGATTTCATATAATATAAACACCAAATCCCAGCATGCATTGCGGCTAACACATCCAATCAGCGAGCTTAAAACCACAGCTGAGGATCTTGGGTAATCGCTCGAAATGCCTATGTCTGTTTCCGGTTATATTTATTTTGAAATTCAGTTCCTGACGGACGCCAAAAAAGCCCGAGATTATGGAATTAAACCAATAAATAAAAGCAAGGATAATTGTGTGTTATTGGTGAGTAAATAACAGTGTGTTATTTTGAAAAGAATAACAAATTAGAAGGAAAAAAAGATTTAAAAAACACAGATTTCAGTATCCTGAGGCTCTGAGCCCTATTTTCCTCACAGACGACAACAAAGGTCCGAAATTATACGATTTAAAATAAAAGCAATAACTGTGGCTTGATATTGAGTAAGAACATGTTTTTATGAACCACACAACTTCCGGTCTTCCACGACCCGACCGGAGAAAAAGACGTGCTGCAGCCTGCAGGCACGAACCACATTACCAGTAGAAATACATTGCTTTTAAAATCGTGCTGTGCAACACGAAAGAAAGGGGCAAATCGTGTTGGTGAACACGAATCAATAGATTAAAAATCGTGTTGGTGAACACGAAATGCCGTGAGACTGGGTTGAATGTCTACATGATGTGGGTGTTCTCCCCCAGCATCAGTTTAAAACCCTTCAAATGTCAATGGTATCCATGTTGGACAATAACGGTGTACTTGTAAAATATTGTTATACAAAGTCTTTTCAACGTGGATATGAATTTGTGAAAAAGAGACTCCCCTCTCTGCAAGCATTTTTTTTTTAAAGGTTGGAAAACACAGTAAGGCCAGATATGTTTGAAATAAAACATGATTCTGGTCATATTTATGGCCCTCCTGCCTTTTTAAGAGGAATACTGAAGTTGATGCGAGTACCATATGATACTGTGTAAACACCATAACATTCCTGCTGAGTAAATAGTCACACCATTAAACTACACTATTGGCCTGTGGGATTCAGACTGATTGATTAAAGTGTCCTTGTAAGACACAGTGTAGTTGCAACACTTATTACCCTATCACTAGACGTTCCCTTTAAGCCGTCTCCCGGATGGAGACGTGTTAATGGTGGCTAGTGCCTGTCATGAATCTGGCAGCCTGACTTTCCACTTCACCTCCACAGAGGAGCTGTACTGGGTTGCTAACACCCTTTATATGAACAGCAGGGATACATTAAAAGTTTGTACAAACATTTCAACAGTGCTGGCCACATATGTGGTGACATCAAGAAACCTCAACATGTTCGGAAAGATGTTTGATTTCAAGTTAGCATTAACATGTTACAAGAAAGAGTGTAACATTTTTGGGAAATACAGTAAATATAATTTCTTGCTCTGAGCCAGATGAGAAAAACGATACCACTTTGACGGTTAGCTTAGCATAAAGACTGAAAACAGGCGGAAACTGCTAGCCTGGCAATGTCCATTATGTATTTTAATAACAGCTACCAGTTAAGCTCCTCTAAAGTTTACAAATTATAAGTTGAACCTTATTTCATATTATTTAAATCGATGTTTATAGTTGTATGTGCTAAGAATTCTCCCAGCACATAACTTTATGTTAATCTTGTCCTTTTTACACATTTTGAACAGATGGAACACATTATTTTAAAACAAATTATTGAGTTTTCTTTGTATTTATTGACAAAAGGAATTAGATGTTAACTAAGTTTTAATATACTGGTAGGTGGATTATGTTACCTTTGAACAAAGAAAAGCTAGCTGTCTCCTCCTTTGCTAAGCTAACCATCTGCTTGCCGTAGTTTAGTAAATTCAACAACTCTTGGTAAAACAGTGAGTAAAGGGATTTTTCCAAAATGTCCAACTATTTTACTAAAAGTATTAGGGTAAACTAGAAACATTACATTTCAAAATGTTACAAACTATTCTACATAAAATGATACTATATGATTAATAGTTTAGGCCACACGGTGCCTAATTAAAAATAAATACCATTTCTAGTTGAATGTACACAGGCCTGTTAAAATGATAAATTATTATTCAAGTAACTAAAATGTAGGGCAAGTGGAGGTTAAAGTGAGTTTCCCGGATACAGATTAAGCCTTGTCACAGAATATAAAAATATCCATTAAATATCTTTACACAGAGAACCAGGAAATAATGTTTGTCTGGAGAAGGTTCTAAAATAATAATAAAAAAGGAACTTTTCCATGCCGTTAGTATTTGATTGAAACTGATTGGGTGTGCTTTGGAGTAGAAATGGTTTCAAAAATCTTTTCACAACTCCTATAATGTAATGTTCATTTAGATTGATATTGAGTAGAAAAGTAACACTCGGGAGACGGCGCCTGCCAAAGCGCACATGAGTCAGAAAAGCAAAGCTCAAACACCCTCAAACAGCGCAGGGAAAAGCCAAATGGATAAGTGATCTCGCTCTGCGTTAACTCACAGATGAGTGGCAGCTCTGAGTCTGACAATCCCTCTATGAAATGTCTTTACTGACAAATTGATCCGTTTTGGCTGAGGTCCCCACTTCTCACCCGGGGAAGAATAAAGTCTCAGACATTCTGTAATTGTCCTTTAGACTGGACTGGACATTTCCACCATGGCAAGAAGTTGAAGCGGAACAAATGGCACATTCTAGTATATGGAAATGATATTTGTGGTGTGCAGTGCAGCGGCAGCCAATTCGAGATCCGTCCAATTTTAAAATGAGAGATTTCAGCGTCTGCATGAGTCTTTATTAGTAATATTTGTAGAGGCTTTGGCTCCTATACCTTTAGCGGGTTTGAGGGCTGTCAGCAGGGGCGGACTGGCCATCGGGACGTTCGGGACAAATCCCGATGGGCCGGTACTGAAGTGGGCCGGTCGGACGATGTGGGCCGGCCGGTAACCGGCAGGGCTCGACATTAAATGGCCCGCTGGCCCGGAAGCACTATTTAGACACCCCGGGCCAGCATAACGTACTTTCCACTTGCCCGCTCGGGCTACTAAAAATATTGCTTTAAAAAAATTGTCCTGTGGTATTGGTATTTTGACTAGCAATTTAGTTAAATTGTTTCGTTCATCAATGCTACAACATAGCGTTCCGTGAGTCGGTTGTCGTTGTTGGGTGGAAAAGCAAACAGCTGTTTGCTGCGGAGCGCAGCGCGAGCAGGCTCCCGTGAGCGGGAGCGCGCTCCTTCACTACAGACTATCGCGCCACCTAACCATTCGCCAAATGTTTTTAATACCAGCGGTAACCGGCCAAGCGCCGTGCAAAAAAACAATCTTCAAATAAAAGAAAGTCACCGGAGGAGTTAAAGGAGAGTGACAGGGAGTATGAGAAGAAGAGGGAGAGAAAGTTTCAGCCAGCTTGATCGATGGAGTTGGCTTCAAGTGGTGCAGTGACGCGTCCTAAAACCCTTTTATAATTTATCGATTAGATTTATGATTCGAACATTATAAAAGTAGGGTAGACATGTGGAGATTATCCGGCTGAACAAAACGTGCATTTATCAAACAGGTTTGTTTTCCACAGACCTTATTTCCAGCTATTTTCCAAAACCCTTGTCGAGGGAACCATAGACATATAAAGAGTAGACGCCGCATTGGCTGCTGGGGCGCAAGAAATACGGCCGCCATCTTGGACCGGTCATCCTACAGACATTCTACCCATAGACAGCAGAGGTTTCAAGATGCCAGAGCACTGTGCAGCATATTGCTGTGCAAATCGGCGGACGATTGCGAACAGGGGTCGGGGGATTACTTTTCACAAGTAAGATTCAACATTATAATTGGTTGTATTTTGTAAATAGAATATTATTGTACTGTATTGATGTCCGCCAGCGAAATCGTAGCCAGCAAACATTATGTTCATGGCCAACTGAGACTTTATAAATCGCTGCTGTAACAAGTGAATGTCCCCGTTGTGGGATGAATACAGTAAAATCTAATCTATCTAGGAAGAAGAAGGAAGAAAATAAGCTTGACCTCCTTCTTAAAATGTTTTTGTGTTGACTCTCAAATCTCCCGTTTTTATTTTGAAGGTTTCCCAAAGACAAAGATATGAGAAAGAAGTGGGAAGTTGCTTTGAGGAGGGAAGGGTTCACTGCAAGCGAGTCATCCGTGATTTGCAGTGAGCATTGTAAGCAGGACGAGTTTGACAGGACAGATTGTCCGACTCAGAGATGGTGTTATTCCCTCCATCTTCAGCTTCCCGGTTCACCTCCAAAGAGTAGGTGTATCATCATACGGTTATTAGCATTCATAAATGTAAATATTCTATTATCAATAACAGGGCTGTGTGTGTGTGTGTGTGTGTGTGTGTGTGTGTGTGTGTGTGTGTGTGTGTGTGTGTGTGTGTGTGTGTGTGTGTGTGTGTGTGTGTGTGTGTGTGTGTGTGTGTGTGTGTGTGTGTGTGTGTGTGTGTGTGTGTGTGTGTGTGTGTGTGTGTGTGTGTGTGTGTGTGTGTGTGTGTGTGTGTGTGTGTGTGTGTGTGTGTGTGTGTGTGTGTGTGTGTGTGTGTGTGTGTGTGTCTGCTTTTTCATTTTAGCCAGAAAAGGGCAGGACTACGTCTACTTCCAGAAAAGCTGAAGAGAGCCTGTCTGTGGCCCCTCAGGACGACCCAGAAGCTTCAACCTCACACTCACAACCTCAGCCTAATGATGTGAGTATTTCTATTTTCAACATCATATCATAATGGTCCTAGACAAAGTCAAATCTCTCTTGTTTGCTGCCACTCATATTAAACACACTCACAAATAAACACATACACACACAATTGAAGACATGTTGAACATGCATTCCTGGCACACACACACACACACACACACACACACACACACACACACACACACACACACACACACACACACACACACACACACACACACACACACACACGCATGATGCTGGCAGTGGCTTTGACAGGTGATGACTATAAGAAAGAATGTGGGCCATACTCTAGTTGTGTCAAAGTGATGTGTGTGAAGTGAAACATCACTCAAACCATGTTCATCCCTCTTTCTACTGGGATCATAGCTATGTCTCGCCTGCTTCTCCTACTGCTCTTAAGGCCAGACTCAATGAAGCTTTAGCAAGAGTGGAGAGTCTCGAGCGAGAGAGGAAGAATGCCATGGCTAGAGAAAAGAGGGCAGAGACCACAGTGAGGACTCTTTTGGGGGATTTGAGGGAAAAGAACCTCATTAATGAAGAACTCAAAGAGGCTTGATTTCTACTCAGGGAAGATGAAAGTAGCACTTTGAGATTCATGTACATCTTACTCTTACACTCTTTATTAAACTCCTTTGTTATTATATGAAGGGGACTTATTAATTTTTTCTCATACAATTTCAGATCTTCAAATAGACTTGAAGGCAAAGCAGGGCCATGAGTACTCCAAGGACCACAGAGAATGTGCCCTCACACTCCATCTACATGGTCCAAAGGCATACAAATACCTCAGAGAGACTACAACAAAAAGGTAGTCTTAATGTTGTTCAATTTCATTTTTGGAAATTACGGTTGCAAGTACGTTAAATAGCTACTTCTCAATTTTTGTACAGGTGGCTGTGTTCGGTGGATGGCAAGCCTGGCCTGAACAAGATGATGCTGGATATGCTGGAGAGAAGATGCCAGGACGACCAGGCTAAATATGGATGTGTTTCACTCATGTTGGATGACATGGCCATCAGAAAACATGTGCAATATAATCCACATAACCAGTCAATGTCTGCTTTTGTAGACATGGGTGATGGAAACAATGAGACCGATGCTGCTACTGAGGCTCTTGTGTTCATGGTGGTTGGCCTACACGGACATTGGAAGGCTCCCATTGCATATTACCTGACGAAGTCTTTGTCACCTGAAACACAAAGGGTCCTAATCTAAATCTAAAATCTAATCTAATCTATCTAGGAAGAAGAAGGAAGAAAATAAGCTTGACCTCCTTCTTAAAATGTTTTTGTGTTGACTCTCAAATCTCCCGTTTTTATTTTGATGGTTTCCCAAAGACAAAGATATGAGAAAGAGGTTCTCAGTCATGCTTTGGAGGAGCCGCATGCACGGGGCATTCGGGTGTCATGAGCAACTTTGTGTAAATATGGTTTGGGCGGGGTGGTGTCATGTTCTTGTGTTTTAACTTGAACATTTACATTTTTTATATAGATGTAGAAGTACATTTTCATTTTTTATGACATAGATATTCATTTTTACTGATATATAACTTCTGTCTATGTATAATGTATTATTGTTTCTTCATTTTTCAACTTATTAAAATAGCTGAGTATAGGCCTACACAATATGCTTCTCTATCATATATATAGACCATTAGTGTTTTTTTATGTGTGTGTGTGTATATATTATATATCGTCTGTCTTTTGCAAAATACCTATCATACATAACATAGGCTATCAAATACCAGAATATTCTATTGCTGTTAAGCCTACTATGAATATTAAAATACGCCGAATTATGTGTCCGGTATCATGCCTACATATATGACGTTTGCAGAAAACCCCCCCCCGTGAAAATCAGTTTTGTATTCAGCGAGTTATGATTGATAAAATGCGCTGACACTTCATTGCGCCTGCCAGACAGATTACACTGAGTGGAGCGGGTGACCGGTCCAAGATGGCGGCCCCACGGCTCGTCAGCGCCAATAGGCAGCAGCGGTCGATGCGGCGTCTACTCTTTATATGTCTATGGAGGGAACCAGCAGCTTACTTCCTGGTTTTAGGACGCGTCACTGGCTGCACATCTCAATATGATGCCAATATAAACAAGGTCTTCTGTCGGCTCTGTCCATCAATGCCGACCTATGCTGACAAGTAAGTGAAGAGTAGAAAATATAAAGGTATTGGCGAAATGTCCCAGCAGTTTAGGATAATGAAGGTTCTAATCCAATCAATTACATAGCCATTACATGTCTAACTCCTAATGACAGGAAGGCAGAAAGTGCATTATACAAATAATAATAATAATAATAGCATAACTTTTTTAACAATGACCACAATATCATTATTTTAATAAACCAAATATGAACAATTGAGGAAACGAGGAAGAACTGATGATTAAAATGTTGTAGTACAAGTAGTAATGTAGTTAGTGCATACATTACTATTGCAACAAATGTGTTAATTTTCTTCATTATTAGTCGATTTTATTTTTTGGACGAATGCTCCGGGCCAGTGGTTACAATGGTGGGGTCAGTGATAATACAAGTCTACCGGCCCGGTAGACATTATTTACCCTTAATGTCTACCGCTAGTAAATTGCGGTGGGCCGGCGGTACCGAAGTGGGCCGGTCGAGAGTCACGGGCTGATTTGTAGTCCCAGTCCGCCCCTGGCTGTCAGTGTGCCGGGCTCCCTATTCTTTCACACACAGTGACGTTACGAGCTACCCACAATGCAACGCGCTCCATATATATATATATATAAATACGCCATTTTCCTGGAGGTGCAAATATCCTGGAGGTGCTAATATAAACAGCTAGCTAATGTAGCCAGGCAGAGCGCACTAGATTTTTTTTATGAATTAACAACCGAAGAAATCGCTGCATGTCTTCGGATTACATCTCTGGACTTGAGGGGTGTGCTCTAGGTCGTTACCAGCGTAAACTAGAGCTGTGTGGGTTGTCGGATTGCCCTTACAGACTGCCTGCAAATGTATGGAAAAACGACTCTTGAAAGTGGCCTTCGGACGATTTTGGCAGCATCTACGTCTATCTTCTGGAAACACCAGGTGAATACCCCACTTGTCACAATAATATTATCATGCCATTGCATATATGTGGTATTTTAGAGTTGACTAGATATTGATTAAGGCAATAGACTATGATATTCTACTTGCACCTCGCGTGAAATGGCGGATACCGGAAGTACGGTGTCGCCCTCGGCCCAATACCCGTATGTGTGTGTGAAAGAATAGGTCTGAAAGGGCACCCAGGTGTCAGCCTACCTCCAATATTCGCTGAAACTTTATAATTGAATCTCGCAGAGCTTCTGACTTTCAGTGGAATGCCAGAGATTTAATGTCGGGGAGCTCTGAGGAGCCTTGTGGAAGTTTCTGTTCAGTCTGCTCTTATTTTACTGTGCACTGTGGTGTGTTAAAAATGAACCAAGGGGAAGCAGGGCAGTTAAAGTGTCACTTTAACTCTTATTCCACATAAATCTGCAATTAAAAAGGAAGATACTTTTATTATTTCTATGGACAGGGGGTGTGCTATCATCTGTTTTCACTCCCAATTTACCATGTATGATGCAATATTTCATGCATTCCCTAATTCTATTTACACATGTAAAGTGCAGATTCTTTGCTAAAGGCACAATATATTCTAATAGATCTTCTGCCACTAGGGGCATCTCAAAACAATAACAAAAGACAGATTTGTTTACCTGGAGCCAATAATTCTAGGAGTAAAGAATAAAGCGGTGTCACATAATAATGAGTGTTTCTCCCTCACAGCTCAGCAAACAAGGGATGTCTCGGAGGGGACTGCAAGCTGAGTTGCTACAAATGTTTGCTCAGCTTGTTTCTCGTAAAACTTAAGATCCAGATGTTCAAAAGGTTTCTATCGTGAGCCGAATTATCCGCAGAGATCTTCTCTTCTCCAAAACAAACAAACATGGTGAGTAAAATCAGTGTTTCTCTAAAAGCGGTTCAGCAGACATACATAACATTGAGAGATTGTGAGCTAACCGCTAATGTTAGCACAGCTTGTTTCTCTTAGGTCAAAACGTTCAAGGACTAATAGGCCTACTTTCGTTTGGCTGAAATACAAAGTTAAAAACCAACCACATTTTTTAAGTCGTAAAAAAGGAACTATAAACTGAATAAAAAGTACTTTTATGGCAGCTTTTGGAAGCCATTCCAAACATTAACGCATGCTAAAAGGTGCACGCATGAAACCTAGATTAAATTATTTCTCTAGGTTTGAAATTATAGTTAAATTGTTGCTAAGATTTGGGTTTATTTACATACAAATCCCTACAAAATATATAATATAGGTCTATTTGTTTTTAAATTTTTAATGCGGATATTTCACATATTTTTAAAGTGCAATTTTCCACTCAAGTAAGAAAACTGTAGGTTACTTACGTAACCCCAGGGCTCAGAGTAACATGAAGTGAGATGTCTCACTATGGGATGCGCCTCATCGTGGAGCAAACAGAAGCATCAATCTCATTACGCCAATCCTGATTGGCTGGTGATCTTGACGTCAGCGTCAGGGGAAATCACCCCCTATAAGTAGCTTGCGCCACAACGCATGCGTCATTCAAAATAAGCACCTCTTCTCGCTTCACCATACCAAGGAGGGCCGTCTGGTGAGACATCTCACTTCATGTTACTCTGAACTCTGGGGTTACGTAAGTAACCTATAGTTCTCATTCATAACACTCCGTTCGATGTCTCACTATGGGATATTGTAGCTCCCGTATTGCCAGACGAGCTTATCTCAAAAATCACCGATTAACCAGAATTTAACAGGTAGAGTCCCGACTCAACAAGGTGCCCAGCACTGCTCGGGCCACGCTTGGAGCAGAGACGTCTAGCCTGTAAAAGCGGACAAAAGTGAGCGGCGAGGACCAGCTCGCCGCTGCACAGATGTCTTGGATGGAAACACCCTTGAACAAAGCCCAGGATGTAGCCAGGCCCCGAGTCGAGTGAGCCCGCAGACCCGAAGGTGCCTGCAAATTCTGACTCGTATAGGCCAAAGCAATTGCCTCCACAATCCAGTGTGAGAGCCGTTGCTTAGTAACAGGCTTGCCCTTGTGAGGGTTAGCCCAGGACACGAAGAGTTGGTCATTAAGACGAAGCTCCTTTGATCTGTCCATATATGTGTGTAAAGCCACGACTGGACACAACAGATCCTGCTGCTGCTCCCCGGAGGAAACCAGCGGCGGAGGAAATGCCTCAATGTCAATTGGGGTACACGAACCAACCACCTTTGGTGTAAAGGCAGGGTTGGGCTTCAACAACACTCTCGTTTGCCCTGGGGCGAACTGAGTGCATGAGGGATGTACAGACAGTGCATGAATATCGCTGACCCGCTTGGCGGATGCCAGGGCCAGTAACAGCACTGTCTTGAGTGACAGATGTTTCATGTCAGCTCCTTCCAGGGGTTCAAATGGGGTCATTCTGAGCCCATTCAAAACCACTGCCAGGTCCCATAAGGGCACCAGCGACCTGGAGACAGGGAGGAGCCTGCGAGCTCCCTTCATAAAACGGCAAACCAAAGGGTGTTGGCTAGCCGTCTTACCCTCAAAGCCCACATGGCATGCAGCAATAGCAGCCAGGTATACCTTGATCGTGGAGAAAGCTCTGTGTTTATCGATCAAGTTCTGTAGGAATGATAAAATCACCCCGACATTGAAAAGAGATGTGTCCTTCTTGAAGGCACCACTCCTCAAACACCCTCCACTTACAGTCGTAAAGAGACCTGGTGGAGGAAGCTCTCGCACTCTGAATAGTGTTTATCACCTTCTGAGGGAGTCCCACTGTATTCAGATTGTACCACTCACGGGTCAGGCCCATAGTGCCCCGCGCTCTGGGCGTGGGTAAAGGATCGCCCCCCCCCCCCGCCTGAGACAATCTGTCCCTGCGTGGTGGGGGCTGCCATGGCTGCCCGCACAACAGCTGATATATCTCCGCCAGCCCGTACGTTGCGGGCTAGGGCGGAAACATCAGAGTAAGTGTGTGGCTTTGCTCCTTCACTCTGGCCAGAGTTGGGGGTAACAGAGCCAGAGGACCCGGAGGTCAATCGTGTACGAGTGCGTCCCCGCCTAACAGTGCGTTTAAATCGTGCATTAAAGAGAACAGCTGTCATTGAGCATTTTTTCTTAATGCGAACAGATTTAACGCGGCTCCGCCGTAACGCACCCACAGCGGACTCACGATCCTTGGATCTGGAGTCCAGTCTGCATAGAGTGGTGCACCTCTGGACCGTAGTTCTGTCCCGAGGTGCATCACTCCCGGTACCTGTGTCGCTCTCAGAGAGAGGAGACGTCTGCCGCTCCAAGGGATCAGTTTGTGTGCCAGTGTGTGTGACTGGAGACAACGCAACCTCCCTTGGCGGTTCATACACGATATCGTGTTGTCTGTCCTCACGAGGACATGGTGTCCTCTGAGAGAAGGCAGGAAGCGTTTTAGTGTGGGGAACACCAATAAAAGCTCCGGGTAATTTACGTGCGCCCGCTGGAGGTCTCTGCTCTAGAGACCTCTCACCGGGCGACCTTCGTAAATACCCTATCAGCCTGTCAGACATGCGTCCGTGGTGACCACCTTCCGTGAAAGGACAGCACCCGTAGGCGCTTCCCGTACTAGAAAAGTCGGGTGGAGTGCCACTACGCATTACATAATAACCAATACTCTCCGCACGCCGTGGCGCGCGGGGTTTAGTTTTATGATGAGACCCATGTTGAGCGGGTGCTTTACGAGGACATTTGTCTGCGTAATCTGACTCTGCTCGGCAGGCATTATAGATAAAACCCTTCTTTCTAGGAGAGAGTGAACCTCTCTCTCCAGAATATGGGTTGACTCTCTCTGGGCTTGTGAAAACAGATAATGTGTAGCTGTTTTGAGAAGCCCAGGCAGATGTCGTGAGTATCTCCTGCTGTATGCTCCTTAGAGCGAGCTGAGATGTCACGCTTACGGCTCCAGCCGGCACTGCGCATGCGTGTGACGGTGGTGCCTTCACAGCCCCAGCCGGCACTGCGCATGCGCGTGACGGTAGTGCCCTTAAAGCCCCAGCCGGCACTGCGCGTGCACATGGTGGTGGTGCCTTCACAGACCCGCCAATAATCCGCCTTTTGAGAGATGCCGTAGCTGCTCTCAGAAGGGGAACAATTGACAGGCTGTTTATTGGCTTCATTGATTTTCTTTTCATTTTTTTGAGCTGCGCCCTCGGCCTGAAGCCTGGATGCGTCAGCGGCAAATGTTTTATGACAGAGGAATCAATCAATGTGTGACATGACATGTGTTTGTGCGGACTTGAGGATGGTGTTTAGGCATCTCTCGAGGCGGCGGGAACACATTCACGGAGGGGAGAAGGAGGGGCTGTCATGCCGCTCGCTTCTTCTTCCTCGACTGCTGGCCGAAATTCTGGGTTGGCTGAGCCTGAGCTGCAGCCGGAACCGGAGATTTTCTCGGCCAACTTGCCCTTGTCTCCAGCCTGGGCTGGGGACTCGGGTGGGCTGCGACCTCTGCTTGTCCAGTGCTTTAAACCGAGCAGAGTTCGAGACAGCTTGGGTGAAGGACTGCTGCTGCGAAGGCAGCGGCTGGACCCTTCCAAATGTCCGTGACCGCTGGTTCTGAGGCCATCGCTGATAATGAGCCCCAGACCGACACGGAGAGGGGTTCGCTCTCTGTGGCGGACGCCCCCGTGTCCTGACTGCCGGCCGGCGGGTCCATGGATACGGGGGGGTCCTGTTCCGACAGGCTAGCTTGTCTTGCTAGCCATCGGTGGAGGCTCTTGACTGTGAAGCGGACACAATGTCCGCATGAGCCGGGGTTGTCGATAGCGCCACGGGCGTGTTCCAGCCCGAGGCAGGACAAACAGACCTGGTGTGTGTCTGTGCCCGAGATCTTCAACCCGCAGCCGCAGAGTCGAGCCACCGAGTCCCTGACTCCTCTGGTGTGAGGGAGAAGGGCGTCCGTCTTTGTCGCCTCGAGGCGTGGAGAGGGCCCACTCTCGACAGGTGGGACGGGAAAAAAGTTATTACCACCTTGTCCTTAATCCGGAGAAAAAGGACGGTGTGGGTCTTTTATTCCCGGAGAATACTGACTGGTGTGGCAGTATGCTCCTTTTTTAATCCTTTTACCCTCCGTGGGGAAGAGAAAAGAAAAACGTCCTCGCTACCGTGGTGTCGGTAGAGAGGGAGAGGGAGAAAAAATCGGACCTACCTTACTTTCTCGTAGAGAAGGGCGAGGTCGATTTTTAAGTACTAACGGCGTTAGTACTACCGTCTTCCTGCGAAGCAGAAGGAGTAGCCGGCTAGCGCCCGTCGACCGAAATGAGTATTTGGGTTCAGTCTGTGGACAGTGAAGCTTGCCCGGCTACTGTGAGATGTGCTCTGAAGCGAGAAGAGGTGTTTGAATGACGCATGCGTTGTGGCGCAAGCTACTTATAGGGGGTGATTTCCCCTGACGCTGACGTCAAGATCACCAGCCAATCAGGATTGGCGTAATGAGATTGATGCTTCTGTTTGCTCCGCGATGAGGCGCATCCCATAGTGAGACATCGAACGGAGTGTTATGAATGAGAACTCATCTTATTGCTTTACCTTGTAATATTTTCTTGAACAGTGACAAACACTGACATCTCTCACCCATGTGGTAGACGAAGTTGGCCTCCGTTTCGTACGATGACGCCGGAGAGACAACATCTCGATCGCAGTCATTGGAGCTGAACGACTCGGAGTGGCTCCTCCTCTTGCGGGCCGGAGCAACGCCATTGGCCTCCCCCACGATCATGTGTCTCAGGGTGTCGTTCAGGTAGCGGTTCAGCAAACTGCTCTTGTACTTGGATGGAGGTGAAGCGCTGTCGTCACTGTTGGCAGAGTCCGCCATGGCGAGGACGCCGCCCTGCTTCTCGAGCGCACTCTTGTGGGACCTGCAAAAGTCTGATTGGCCGATGGGAGTTTGTAAGGGACAGTGTTCATCTGCAGCAAAGGAAACAAAACAGACTTATCTTAATGTTGTACTGATTTAAATCTCACCTACACTGTAAAACAAATCTGTAATCTAGGCAGTAAATTACTGTATTACCCACAGTAATTTACTTTGAATTTGTAATACAGTGTAATACTGTACATTATGCTGCATTGTGGGAATATTATCTTTAGGCGGGAAATGTATACAGCACTTTAAAACCATACTGTAATATTACTGCAATACTGTAATATTACTGTACAATGTACAGTAACATTACAGTATTGCAGCACTATGTACATAGTGCTGCTGTATTGTGGGAATATGTTCCTTAATGAGCAAAATAAGTCTGTGAAGTGTTTTCTGATTCGTTATTGCGTTATTTTACAAAAGTGGGTTAATGCAGCACTATGTAGGCCTACATAGTACTGCTGCATTGTGGGAATATGATCCTTAGGCGGGAAATGTAGCAAACCATACTATACTATTACAGCAATACTGTAATGTTACTGTAACATGTACAACAACATTACAGCAATACTGTAAATAGTGCTGTAATGTTACAGTAACTTTTGTTATTACTGTACAATACTTTGGGGTGTCATATCAGGAGCAAGAGGAGAGAACCGCTGTGTCCTTTAACGGATTATTTAGATCTATTCACGTTATTATTGCCGTTTTTTCCCCTCAAAAGTCCGAATTTTATTTCGAGATAGAGTTGTATTATTATTTGGCCAAACAGCTGTTGAGGTAGGTCCCATTCATGAGTTAATTGTTTAGAGAGCAAGCCAACTGACTCTACAAAATGCACTGACTGTTTAGATTAGTAATGTAACGTTGGTTTCCGGTAGCCTATATTGTTAATTATTTTTGAAAACTGTGTCTGTTCAGCGGGGGATAATGTTACTGCACGCAGCGGGAGTGAATGATCGTTTAGCTGCAGATGAAGGCTCAGACCTCGGAATTGTTGTGATATTAGGGTAATGCAGAATCAGATCGCTATCCCTTTGAGAGAGAGAGAGAGGGGGGGGGGGGGGGGGGTGGCGCGTGCATGGTAAAGCGAGCGAGCGGTTGTATGTGTTGTTTTGAAGTGAAACGAAGCAGCTGCAAAATAAGTCTGTGAAGTGTTTTCTGATTCATTATTGCGTTATTTTACAAAAGTGGGTTAATGCATTGTGTACTTACAGTTCGTACTTTTAGATTGCCACTTTACTTTTGAGGTGTAAAGCTGAACATGTATTTTAATTCCACATTTTAAATTGTTCAGTTTTGAAGTAGCAAGCAGTTTTGCCTTTTCCATTTTGTCCACTTCTCTTGACCCCTTTTATTTTCAGGAGGGCTCAGCCTCTTTAATGTTCAGGAAATGTGACAACATATTCAATATATTTCAGGAAATTCCATTTTGGGAGCTTCGAAATGGATGGTGTCGCTTGAATGTAGAGTCATCTGCACTCTGCCGAACGAGGCCAACTTTGTGGATGCATTCACGGTCTTCTTTGGGTTCTTCTTTGTACTCAATATCCAGGACCAAGAGGAGGCCTCAGCAATCCTGGAGTTCATTCAGAGGCAAGTTCTAAACTCACGATAACATGGAGCTTAGGAACTGTCTTTCTCCAGTAATACTGGTAGTTGAAAGAATGAACTTGTTTAGGCTGATTCTGTGAGCTGCAGCTGACCACGCCCCCCTGCAGGAGAGGGGAGCGTGCTTTGAGATCAGCTGTTGGGCTGTCAGAAGAGGTGGAGGAAAAGAGATCTCCATCCTCCGTGTTTTATTCTTATATGATTAGAGTCATTATTCATTTGTTTTAAAGCTCAATAAATAACAAAGAAGACCATTGACCGGCAGTTTTCTAATTTTGTCCTGAAGATTTAAACTTTAACGGACATGTTGACCAGGCGGAGAAAAATCTAACTGAAACTCTGCTGCACGGTCCCCTCGTTCATAGAAGTGTCGGAGCATATATGACGTTAGCTTAGCCAAGCTCCATTCAGGGAACAAGCATTCTAAAAGGTTTTTCGCCTGCAGTCTGTCTGCAGACTTGTCAAAGCATTAATTCATGGTTTTTACTAACCGGTATCAGTATGTTGTTACTTAAATCACGGTCAAATATGTTACTCTTGTTGTAGCTGTAGCTCCCGAGCCAGCGCGTCTTGTTTGAATGATGCGAGTAAACACAGCTGACAGCTGCGGTGAAACTCGAGCGACTAGAGCGATGCGATAGGAGCGTTTAGAGCAAAGCGAATATTCGCATCGCGTCCGGTCTGAACGCAGCATTAAAGCGAGCTCCGCGCTGCACTGGAAACGCGCCATTACATCACCAGAAGTCCTAATTTAAGGGGTCATTTCTCCCAAAAAAAAATTGTTTACTCACTCTATCAATAGCCCCACCACAAATATTTTCCACCAGCCGCCACTGACCAGAGCTATATCCAAAAAATGTAAATGACAATATTCTTAATAACTCCACAAAATGTGCCCGTACCATCTGATTCTGAGTTATCGCTGCACACGCTCAGTCTCTCAGCGTTTCCCTGGATGTATTTATTGTACAGTTTGATCCTCAGTGCCCAGCTCAGGTCTGGCTGTCTCACTGTGTTCTTCAGCCTCCGCCGGGCGTTTGCAAACCAGTTGGAAACCTGCACAGATGCACCATGTTATATAACAGCACTGGCTTATTTTGAACCCACAGAATACAAATCACATCCCCTGCTTTCTGGCACAGGCTAGTCTCTCACCTGTACTAGAGTCATGTGAGAGCCCAGAGCCAGCAGGACCTTCTCCGTCTTGGTGGGGTAGGGGTTGTCCCGGTGTTTGTACAGCCAATGTTTGAGCGGCCGGGCCATGTCCTGCAGCACCTGTCTCTTGTGGCGAACTTTGACCCCACCCAAACGAGACCTGGAGGATTCACATGTTGACTCAAAGTATCACAAAGACCACCTACAATCCCCTCTACACATGGAATAACATGATGCTAAAAGTCTGTCAATAATGTCCTTGGGAGTCTTAAATATGGGTGTGTGGCAATCTGCCAGGTGGCACTTGAAAAGTTCTCTTTTCTGTGCTTTAATTTATGAAGTTTTTATTTTTTTCATTTTTACAAAGACTTAGTAGTTCAACAAATACAATTTCAAATATTAATATTTTCAAACTAAAAAACTTCATTTGTCCCTTTCTGTATAATGACTA
This sequence comes from Pseudochaenichthys georgianus, assembly GCF_902827115.2. Classification (NCBI taxonomy): domain Eukaryota; kingdom Metazoa; phylum Chordata; class Actinopteri; order Perciformes; family Channichthyidae; genus Pseudochaenichthys; species Pseudochaenichthys georgianus. The sequence continues at coordinate 12,295,240 of NC_047519.1, read as the reverse complement.
ATATTGTATTAATACAAATTTAAATCCAATTTTATTTAGCCTATGTATACACCAAAAAAGGAAACACTTCTTATCACTTCACTTCTTATGTATGTGTACGTTTGTGTCCTGAAGTGCCTTTCAAATTCTGTTTTAACAAATCCGTGACATTTTCTACGGTATGTCTTCATTTTGAACAACTGTTTTGTATTATTTAGAAGCCAGCCTTGTGTCTGTGTGCCAACATGCTGTTTACTCTTTCATGGTGTGTATGGGAGCCTATTTGTTGTTTATTGTAGCTAATTAAATGTATGTCCCATGCATTGGAGTTTTTCTGTGTTTAGATTTTGCAACTATTTTCAATACATGTCCAATATCTTTCTGAATTTTTCTTTCTCTGATGTAAGAAATATAAGAAAAGCGCTACATCAAATTATTCCAAGAGAAACAAATGATGGGTCCTTGCTGAAAACAATTGAACACCACTGCAGTAAATAAATACCAAGAACTATTGAACTATGTAAAGTCAGAAACAACACTTTAGTGCCACGTCACTTTATCACTTTAAAAAAAGGTATATTACAACTGTAAACAAAATATGTGCCTCTGTTTAACGGCTTAAAACAATTTCCAACACAAACAAAAAGGGCATACCCGTATCTTCTGATGGGAGAAATGTCCCCGTTGGTCTCCTGGCTCCTCAGCAGGTCTGCGCTCTGCCCGTCTGGTAAACTGCTCTGAGGCAAATCCACACAGCTCAGTCTGCTCCTCTCCTCTGCCTTAATGTCGTCCTCAAAAAGAAGAGTGTCACACTTCATCTCAGCAATTTTGCTCATTATCAAACACGTAAAGTTCTCCTCGATCAACAGGTGCATCTCGGGACTTCTAGATAGAGACAGCTGGTTTCCATTCTGAATACACCCAAAAGTGTAAATATAATAAAAAAAAGTATTTCTGTCCCCACAGGAGCAGGGACTGAGCAGATGACAGACTCTTGTGAAAGAATACAGTTTGAAAAGTCAGAGGATGGTTTGGTTGAGCTGTGTGAGGAGAGTTCAAATAACCTGCTGCTGTGCTGCCTATTGGCTCACATACCGTCCAATCACTTCTCTGGAGAGCCCTGTAAAAGCAAAACCTTGCAGAGAAAGCAGCCTCTGCTGCACACTCTGGGATATGACAAATATTACACATGATGCATGTTATACCAGGGGATTCTGGAAATGTATGGGTGTAATTGCATGGTTGCTAATAACCAGAAAAACCACCAATCCCTGCCTCATGTTAAACAGTGAATCCTGCTGAGCTGAAGTGGATTTCACTACAAATTGGCTCATCACGTGGGTAACACAAACACTGGAAAATGAAAATAAATCCAAGCCTGTGTAATCCTCAGACTGTTGCACATACGGAGTCAGAAAGTGTGTCAGCGTGTGCATTTGAGTGTCAGAATTATACATCTAAGCAGGGCTTATCCAACCATAATGCTTATTTTTCTGGAATATTTTCATCAATTTCGAGACAACAAGGACTGTAAACAATTACAAAATGGGTCTGACAGAAGCTTAGCGTTGTCAATAGCGTGACTTCATGACAACATGCTGGCAGTTCAGTATTTAAAGACTGTGGTTTGACTTTAGTTGTAATCTACGTATTTTTTCCCTCTTGATATCCAAACAGTACTATGTGCTGTTTGGATATATAATGACTTTACCATGCACATGCAAAACGTGATAATATTTATGCAAACACGTGATAAAATGCGTGCCTTAACTTTTGAAGGTTATGGCTACAATCCGAGCAGCACTTGTTGAACCGTTAAACATATTAAAGGGCTCCTTAACTCCCGTTCCCACTGTTCCCAATTCAGTAGTATCAGTGGAGAGGTTGAGTTTCAATAGTTTCAAAGCTGAAAAACATATGGAGCAGAAGCATCCCCGTTAGGTGCAGTAAATTCCTCGCTCACATTCCTCAGCAGTGGTTGGAGAATGCTAAATGCTATCACACACCATTGACTCCCGTCCCTCTGTGATGTGTTCACCGGCTTAACTGTTGATACTAGCTGGGAACACACCTTCATTCAGCAGCCAAGAGAGCAGTACACTGTGAACGGACATATATCTTTTTTTGGCACTCTTGTGTGTGTGTGTGTGTGTGTGTGTGTGTGTGTGTGTGTGTGTGTGTGTGTGTGTGTGTGTGTGTGTGTGTGTGTGTGTGTGTGTGTGTGTGTGTGTGTGTGTGTGTGTGTGTGTGTGTGTGTGTGTGTGTGTGTGTGTGTGTGTGTGTGTGTGTGTGTGTCTTGCAGGTTCACAAACTCCAGACCAGGCTTCAAACCAGGCCTATTCAAAAGACCAAACATAAAGAAAAGTGTGTGTTATAGAAATATATTGTATGTTCAGATATTCTGAAGGATTGGCTTATTATGAAATGCTACATTCCAGCCAGTTCAACAGTTTTTAGCTAAAAGCTCTGATAAACCTATTTATGCTTTAATCTGCCTGGCAACACACAGCAAACTAACAAATTAAGTGACCAGCTGTTTTTTATTTAGAAAATAATGAACCAAATATTTGCAGACCTAAAAGAAGAGTGCATTTTTACTAATATGCCAGATGAAAAGCATAAGCAAATATTGCTAATGGCTTGTATCTGCTAGATGCATTGTGTTGATAGACACAATAATGTTGTTTCGAGCTTTGGTTAAGAGCAGCTTAAGACATCTTAAAGGGGACCTATCATGCAAAATGCACTTTTGCATGTCTTTTATACATGAATATGTGTCCCCGGTGTGTCAGGGAACTCACGTGTCAGAAAACACAACCCTCTCTCTTTTCCTCCATACCCAAATCTCTAAAAACGGGGCTGCAACCGAGCTGATTATTATTTGAATTTTTCTGACGTCAGAATAGGGGTGCTCCGCCTATATGGGCAACTCTCCACCTATCAGGGGAATGAGAGATCGCTCGGAAGCGCTGGAGACGCTGTAGTACATATGCCAGGTCTGTAACTGGAGCTGTAGTCTGTCACAAAAGCAGAATCAGCCCTTGCAAAAACAGGGCTGGAAAAGAGCAAATAGAGCGAAATGAGGCATGGACTTGAAACTGATCAATGTAAAGCTAACACTAGCTGAGATTCAACATAGCCCTAGGCATTCTGCAAGATGTATCTGGACAAATTGTTACCTGATCTACTTTCTGATGCCAAAGCAGGTATTAAGCTACTGGCTATAGCTTTTAGCTTAAATCCTTTTTAGCGTGTTTTGTTAAAGGAGGAATGCAGAGGCTAAGGACAGATGACTTGGTGGATCCCTAGCAAAACTATAAACTAAAAAAGACAAAGACTCAAACATGTTAACTTGTAGTTTAAAAGTTGAAAGGTAAGCTACATGTTAGCATGTCACTGTGTCATACAGCCAATGAACTGAGGAGATGGTTTTAGTTCCACAGCAGTATCATCATTGTTCTAACATTAGCTTAAATGATCTTACTTAAAATAGATCTTTCTAGACCTTTTATTTTTCTAGACCAAGAAAGGCTGTAGCAACAAACCATGTCAGTGTATTTAATTGAGCAAGGGGTATGAGAGTTGCATAGTCTGGCTTTAAAGGTGGGGTAGGTAATTTTGGAGAAACCAGCTCGAGTGCGCTAGAATTTGAAAATACACAGCCGGAAAAAATCTGCCACTTCCTCACAGAGCCCCTCCTACAACACACACGAACATGACCAATGAGGGCACGAGATAAGTTTGTGCACAGATGGAAGGCTGACAGGCAGGTAGGCCATCCAGTTATTTTAGCCGGGCGGGCTAAAATGATTGGTCGTGCCTTTTACAGCGCTACGGCTTCCACAGATGACATTTTTTTATGGATTTTTTGTCAAAGCACTTAAGATATTCATTGCTATCGGGATGTTAAGAGCTTTCCATGGAATATAACAAAAAGTGCCGGTTTCTCAAACTTACCTACCCCACCTTTAATGTGTCAATACAATTGTGTTTTCTATTTAACTTATTGTACTAAGATTATTTTTCTAATCATGCATGGTATTTCTTTTTATTAACCTTTTTTTTATCTCACATACCCACGTACCCCCATTTGAGAATCACTGCTCTACTGTAGCATGTGCTTTACTGTGTTTTAAGTTATGGATATTTCATGCAAAGATGAAGATATTGTTTGACATCAGTCATATTTATTTTTACATACCTCCGACAGATAGATGATTGAACCAAATTATCCGAGACCAATTGACATCATACGCCTGTGTAGTGTGTGGGAGCTGCAGTGAACATAAGGCGGCAGTGGGTTTTCATTGGATCACTCCGGTGTCTTAAATGGCATGGTTATGATCTCAGAGGGTGCCTGCAGATTCTCAGTGGTGTGATGAAGTTATACTGCCATGGTTTGGCACAGGTCAGATTCAGGCCTGGCAGAAGTGCAACTGTTTTGTCTCGTATGTGCGCTTTGGTAACCAGGAGTCATGAAGACACACTATTGAGTGCATCTCCACACATCTATTTGGGACAGCATGCCAGGGTAAAATAAAAAACCTGAGACAAAATGTTGTGTTCCCTGCAGCCTAGTCAGCCTCACCATGCTTTTACAGTAAGCTTTTATGTGCCCTCGTAACTTTTTCTCTGCTAAGAACCAAGTCCCTAGAAAGCTATTACTGTCTCCCTATATCATGCTGCTCCCTCTTCCTCCAAAACACGACATGATAGACCCATTAACACTCCTTCACACCCAATTGAGCACAGCATTCAAAAATGGGAAGGAAACACCATGGATGTAGAGGAATGTGGCCATTAAACAGAACAAGATTAAGCAGTTTGTGTAGAATCAGTAGAATCTGCACCCGAAAGGCAGCTGTGATGCTCAAATATGAGTATTTGTTAATGGGGTGTCACTAATGGTGGCTCTCTGCCAATATTCTTTATTTTCTTGATATCTTTGTGTATAAAAAAAGACATTACAGTTAATGGTCCATAGAGTATATTTTTTGCGTAGGGCGCTTCAAAATACAAACACTTAACCATGTTTCTACAGTGGTACAATAATTGTGAGACATACACAAAGCATTTATAATCCTTGAATATATACACAATTATTAAACTTAGAGCCATTAAAACATGTTTTACTTCTTGGTCATTCTTTATTTAACTCCTTTCTTGTTTATGTCTCGATTTCGTATAGCATGTTGTTGGTACAATGCCTGCCCGACTGCTACTAATAATATTTCTCTGGTGTACATTACAGTTAATTGAAGTGCAGCAGCTGTCAGAATAATTACATGCTGATGTTTGCAACTTGGCAGGGAAGGATTACACTTAGCCACAAGCTCTGGAGAGTTTCCTTATTTTTACGTTCTTTCCTCTACTTCTCGGCCCTGTGAGCCATCGTTTTTAAGCCAACAGAAAAACTGAGTCTCAAATAGACGGAGGAAGAGATGGATTCTGTTTGCCTAATTAGAGATACACTAAGGGACACTTGGTGTAATGGTGGTAATCCCAGGATTTGTTTACAAACGGACATTTTCGATTTTCATGGTATTGAATTCTAACTAAATAGAACTAATACATTGTTTTTGGGGTTCTTTTATTCTTGTAAGTTCAGAGTTCAAATCCAGCTGTCCAGGTGACTGCAACTTTTGCGTGCTTTCGTTGGTGATGACGAGCAATTCCACTCTGCAGGAACCCAGTGGACTTCTGCCTTTTGTACCTTCTCGAGGTCCACCTTCAGCTCTCTGAACGCCACCACGATATCTCCATTAACAATCACCTTGTCAATCAAGTGCCCGTACTGCTTCTCCATGGTTTCAGCCAAGGTAATCATGTCCTCAAAATCCTCCTCCTGTGGCAAGAGAACGCCTTGGTAAATAAAATGTAGCAACATGAGGTACAGTGGTTTGGGCTAAAATCAGACTTGAATCATCAATTTGATGACTTAAGGACTCCGACTTTAACACTTGTGGTTTCATTTGGACTTGAGAATGTTTAACTTGAAACTACTTGTTTCCTACTCAAAGCCCGAAGATAGAGTGCTTTAAAAAGTGTTCCAAAGATCCATACCTGATTTCCCATTATTTCCTGGATCTACTAATGTTCGAACACTATTCATTCAATTAAGTCGACATTCAATTTCCAAGATATAATTTGTTTGAAACAATCTAACATCATCCAAACAAGAAGTAAGAAAGGACAATGGATACAATTTTTTTTTTTACAATTTGAATACTCAAAGTTTAGAACTTCCGAATTGACTTGGGACTTGAATTTACTGTCTTGACTAAGGACTTGAGTGCAAAGACTATGACTTATTGTGACTTGGAAACAAATGACTTGGTCCCACCTCTGGCTATATATTACATCTAATCAGTTATTTCCAAAGCTTTACTTGTGTGTTCTTTAATTAATCATCGAGTGAAAGATGAAAGTAATCTATGCAGAAGGAAAAAAAACAGCAATAGATGATTAATGATGATTTCAACGTTCATCTGAGAAATACTGTTGATGGAAACAGAACAGCGAAAGCCTGACCATACGGTGACGTTCTCCGAGAGGTTGTTTTTACAATAATCTGCACATACTGTAACCTAACAGGACATGGAACGGATCCCTGTGACCATTCAGCTATACAGACCAAGGCGTAACACGTCGTTACATGCTGGGAGTAAAGGATAAGAGACCTTTTCACACCAGCTGTGGTACAAGTTGAACGCAATAAGAAATGCCTGAACCCTCTGAAGACTGTGGTGGCACCGGGGAAACTCCAGCCATGTTGCAACACAGGTGTGTGACCTCATGGGTTTAATAAGGGCACCATGGGCAGCCAGGGTCAAAGAGTGAAGGAGAAGCCAGATGTAGATTACCAAAGTGTCTTGGCCTAAACACGCTTCATCACACATATGTGCTCGTGCTTTGACACAAGTCCTGTAAACCAACACAAGATGTGCCCCTTTATCTCCTGGACAAACTGTACTCACCTTAGTAATGGAACAAGAAGCCACCCACCAAGCAGGCTTGTAACTCCACCTATCTATTAAACGTCTCTTAAAAGCAAACCAAGGGGTCAACCATATGTACGGCAAGGTGTGCGCAAGAGTCAGGGGGGTTTTGGGTGTGTGCATGTCTTTGAGGTTGGGTGGGTCCATCAAGGCCAGAGTGTTTAACCTCACACCGCCTCGCATGTTACAAGACATGGAACAAGCACCCGTTTTCAAACATGTATACGTGTTTCTGTTTTTGTTTCTCTTACCGAAAAGACCCTGACTGAGTTCTTGTCGACTTCATCGCAGACAAAATGCACTCTCCGTCTGGTGAGGTGTAGTTCCTCGATACACGGAGGTTTCACGAACACCACGTATGGTTTGAATTCAGAATTGTACACTTGCTTTATTTTCTATGGTGAGGAAGACCAAAAAGAAGGCAGAAGTAGTTGGTGATCTAAACAATTTCAACACATTAAAAAAATACGGTTACATTTCATCTTTAAGGGATCACTTTCCAGACTATAAATGCCAAACAGGCAATGATGTGTAGCAGATTACAAACCTACGGTAAACAATTCCCCTATGTTTTGCATTTGATCACCCTTTCTTTCCTTCAAATGTCCACACATGGACAGTTATTGTGTACCAAACGGTACCAAAGCACTCATAACTGTTCCCACTGTTTGGGTAGGTCTAGTTAAATGCCCTATATCATTCCTCTGATGAAGTAAGTAACAAGTTCCTTCTTGTTTAAAAGGAACCCATAGCATTTGATCCCATGCTGGCTTCCCACCTCTTCCAGTTATTAATAGATCTGTATGAATGAAGAATACAGTATCTGGGGGCAACAAGACAAGATGTTGGTATCAAAGCGGTCTTGTTTTTGTTAGTAGTCTGAATAATAATGCCCATCACATTTTACTAGACTTTTTCTGAACTTTCTGTGTTTAACCCTCCTGTTGTGTTCGTTTCCCCCCCCCCCCTTACTTTGGTGTTCGCGGTCACATTTAACCGGTCCTGTTTTAACTGCTATACATTAACACAAAAACCATTAATCATCACCAAATTTCATTTAACACCCTTTCAAACTGTACATATTGTATCAGACTACTGGTATACACGAACAACTGCAGTAAATATACAAAGAATAGACACTGAACATGTATTGCGTGTGCCAGGTGTGATCCATGTGGGGGGATGGGCACATAAGAGCGGGAAATGTGTCACATTGTTCTGTGTGTGTGTGTGTGTGTGTGTGTGTGTGTGTGTGTGTGTGTGTGTGTGTGTGTGTGTGTGTGTGTGTGTGTGTGTGTGTGTGTGTGTGTGTGTGTGTGTGTGTGTGTGTGTGTGTGTGTGTGTGTGTGTGTGTGTGTGTGTGTGTGTGTGTGTGTGTGTGTGTGTGTGTGTGTGTGTGTGTGTGTGTGTGTGTGTGTGTGTGTGGGTGTTTGTGTGTGTGTGATCTGATCCGGATGGTTACTAATTCCTTTTCTTTATGGCGGTCACCGGGAACACCATGGGTGTTACAAAGTTGACTAAATCATCCAAAATTCAACGAAAGTGGTGACCAGCAATTTTACATGTTCAAATGTCTACTGTGAAGGATATCATAAAGCCTTAATGCAATCAAATGTAAAACAAATGATTGTTATGATTGATGAAAGTAGTAAATCGGTCAGATTTGACCCAAAGACAACAGGAGGGTTAAAGCAAAACATTGTGAAATCTTGGATCGAATGGTGATCAGCTGACAATAGCTCTTTGTTAGATTGTAAACAGGACACAGTCTCGCAACTCCATTTCCATTCTTGAGTCTCAAGTTGCTAACTGTAGACATGATAGAGGAAGCTTTGACTGAATGCTACACCAAAACCCCAACATAATATAGCCCCTTGCCCCCAGAGGCTTATTGCCATCACCTAGCCAATTGGTTTCGAGATTGCCAAGAACTAAACCCTGTGGCAAACACACATGGGCTATTGGAAACTTTATTTTATTAGTTCAAACATGAAGTTGAAAGATGTTGAAAGACTAGGTTTATAACTGAAAGGGCAATGGTCGCAATTAACCTTGTCAGCACAATTGTGGTGTGATTTACCATCGAAAATGATTTACCATCGAAAATGTGGATTATTTGGCAAAGAAATTCCTACTCCTCTGAAAATTGTCCAAATTAATTTCTGTAAACATGAACAATTTTTAAATGGCTTAGTACTTACAGTAGGGTGCACACACAGAAGGCACACCTTGCCCTCAGCCATCAATTTGTGCACGGAATCTACACTTGTTCCATAGTAGTGTCCACTGTATCTTCCATATTCTACAAACCTAGAAACAGAACCAAGCAGTCCGTGAACAGACAGAGAAAACATCATAACATGTAATCAGACAGCAGTAGAGATGAACATCACTCTCATGAAAGGGGACAATTGTTACTATCATGGGAAAGGAAACACCTCCTCATGTACCTTTGATTGAGAATATCCTCTTCAAACATGGATATTGACACAAAATTATAATCCACCCCTTCATTCTCCTGCCTTTTCTTCTCACGTGTGGTGTCTGAAAGAAAAGAGACGAGAGGCTTAAGACAGCTATTCGGGATGAGAAACCATTTAGTGCGCGGGAGGTAAAGGTGACATTTCTGGAAGTCTATCTTACGCGGTACAGTCACGCCATAGTGGTCAGGGTCTGAGAGCAGGAGCCTCCTCTTCAGTTCATTAACGCCAACGCCACTGGGACCTGGAGACGGAGATAGAAACACTGTGTTCTGTATGTAGGTATTCATTCCCAAAATCACTATGTACTATTGTTTGCCTTACAACATCAAATAGGCTTAGTGATCTGGTGACACATCTGTCTTTATAATCAGAGAACGACAAAGGGGAGCGGGAGACAGTCAGACAGACAGAGCTCTGATTTCATACTGATTTCAGTCTGAAAACGGTTCGCCGTCTCTTTCTTCGCCGGTGTCTCTCTATTGAACATTAACTGCTCCGAAGCCCTCTGGAAAATCCATAGCATCCCGTCTAAACGTGACATCTGCAAAGCCACACAGTATCGGTGTCATTAAAGTGTAGGATGCACAGGATAAAGCACATACACACAACACACACACATACTGTAGCATCTGGGATTTTCTTTTCTAAAGCAGCTTTTCGCAGCCCCCAGATTGCATCACTCGAATGGAGCGCCGTCTGAAAGTAAGATTCCTGACATACCTGCCTTTTCCATCACAGGGTTGCATGAGCTCGATACAAAATATCAGGTTTATGGACTCTCCACTCTTACACCACTGATGTCTTCCACAGCTGCTCCACCGAGCTGGAGAGGAGCATCATCGGGCACTGTGGATACTTTCTCCTGACCTTTTTTTATTCAAGAGTTACACGATCTGTAGAGCTTAAATCGGCTGGCAGTCGCTTTCACCAACTTTCCTATGGCTATTGTTCCATTCAAAGTGCGTATGCAATGCAAACAAAAGAGGACATATTTCTAACCTGGTCCAACATTATCCATCTGGTGCTGCTTTAGCCATCCAGGTTCTGGTATTCCTGTCCATAAATCTCACTGCCAATAAGCTATATATTGCTAATGATGAACTCCGGTCAACGAAGAGCCTTCACAGCAGAAAAACGTAGTCCAGAGTTAGGGTAAACTCCAACTCAATTAAAGAGGTCTAACTCTAAATCCAAGCTGTCTTAACGGTTCCAGTTTAATGATGGAGCACTTCGCTGACATTATGAGGAATATAATTCACAATCCACTCTTCCCCTTCTCTCCATTTACTATCATTAATCTACTATATCTGGTTAATGTTTTTTCGCCTCTTTAATTAACTTTGTTTCACTTCTTTCTGCCCTCCACCTTCGATTTTCTGTCCCTCTTCTGCCCTTCTCTTCTTTCTTTGATTTCCCTCGGTCACAGACGACCAGTCGTATCATAATACCTTCAGCGGGGCTCAATGTGAAATTCCCGTGGGAGAGATATAGCTCAGAAATACATAGAGCAGACCGGCGAGGTTGGCAGGGAAGTGAGTCTGGGGTGGGCCACTTGGTAACTTAAGAGAACAAAATATATTCTGACTTGAGTTCTCTGACAGTGTTTACGTGCTTATGACGGGAAAGGATTATTCTTGCACTCAAGAGTCGGGAAATAAATCTTCATCAGGACATTACTTTTTCTTTTGATCAACAACTGCTACAATATAAATAATAGTGTTCTTTTAGTGAATGGGATCATGTTGTTTTTTATATGGACAAAAGAAGGCTGGGGATGATATAAAACAAAAAACTATTGCACATAAAGCCACAGTAACTACCATTTTTTGCTAAATATTAAATCAATATGAAATGTTATGAACACAATATACTACATTAGCCCAGTGGTTCTCAAACTTTTTCAATAATGTACCCCCTTTGAAAAAAACCCTCAGCCAAGTACCCCCTGATCAGCGCTAAAACAATTTGTTAGGGAAAAAATGTCTATATAAAGATGTACAGTACAGCGCTGCACCATCAGTGTCTGATTTATTAAAACAACAACCTTGTAACTGAGAAACACTTAAATGCTACATTTCAAATGTTTACAAGCCAAATTCATGGCAAGCCAATTTTAACATCATGCCATAACACTAAGACGACTTTAGTTGCATTGAACTGATCTTTTTAATAAGTTGTACTTACAATTTAGTGAGAAACATGGGCTTGTGCTTCACTGAGGATCTTTGTCATTCTCGGTGACAGGGAGGCAAACTGCAGTTATTACACTTGGCGTTTTGAAATATGTGTAACTTTGTTAATATAAAATCCACACTGCTCAAACTTCCTTACTCTTCCTAAAATGTGTATATTTATTTATTTTGGGGCATGGGGAATGAAGAGAAACAAATATATGAGCATTTTATGAACATGGGATTTTGACCCCTCATATAAAAATATGCATAATGCTGCTCTATACTTTGCGGCCGCAGGCCGTTGCCAAGCAACGCTTATTGTTTAGGTCCTTTGATAAGCAGGCAGTCATATAATTAACTAGAACTAGCTAGATCTGATAGATTTGGACATAAACGCGAGTGAAGTCTAACCGGACGTGAGAGAGAGATCAGAGATCAGATCAGCTGCTGCTGACAGAGAACATGCAGCTCTTCCGGATCACAGCTCCGCCGCTGTGACGGACCGTTGAGCGGAGCAAAATACACTAACCCCGGGATTCCACCGGGTCCGTCTGCGCCGCGTCATGGCTGCCCCGCGGTTTTGGTCTGACCTCCTCCAGCGCCATAACTTACCGGGCGCGTTTCAGAAGCGTTTCGGAAGCGGAGCGTCTTGTGTGCCGGCTCGCAGTTTTTGTTGATTTGGGCATTTCCTGGACAGGCTACTTTGTACAGACAAAGTTAGTAATAATTGTAATAGTCCAGTTATAAACGACATGAATCAAATCATGTTGCTGTATTTTAGTGGTAAAAAAATGCATTCATCATCATAATTATTCTATACATATAATTTACACACAGTGCCTGTAAACCGGAGGAGAACGCTGGCATTTCTCCTCCTACTTGAAAGATCATGCAAAACTAGTTTATTTTGGGGATTTAATGGATGCTCTGACCGGTCCACTTCCTGCCCGGCACTATGCAACGCCTTGCGTCGCGTGGAAAATAGACTTGCATCCTATTTTTAGCGGAGCCCAGCGCCGAGATGCTTCTGGGACGCTTCTGCGATGCTTCTAGCCGTAACGCGGCGCGTCTGGTGGAATAGCACCCATTGACTAGAGTGGCCGTGATCGCTGTGAACGCCGCGGCGCAGCCGTAACATGGCCGTAACGCGGCGCAGACGGACCCGGTGGAATCTAGAGGTAAGAGTTAGACACAACACACATAGCTAGTTTATCTACTATGGAACTAGCTAAACTAATTATAAATATATTTATTCTTTACTATCGGGTCACTTACAGGTTCAGCGAGCTGCACGAGACTGACGGGCTGTCAGGAGAGGGAGAGGAAAAGACAGCACCCTGTTTATTTTTCCCATTTTATTATCCAGAATTACTGTAACTTTTGAATAAAGTAGTTCATCTACTATTAGTAGTTTGTTTAAATGCCCCATTAACATACAATTAATTTCACATACCCCCTGCAGTACTCCAACGTACCCCTAGGGGGCCGCGTACCCCCATTTGAGAACCACTGCATTAGACTAGCACAGTAACCTATTTAACGAGATGTTGCCAGTGTGCTCTTAAACATCTCCACAAAAGATGGGAATATTCCTGTTTCTTTGTGCAACCGTATGTTAACCACATACTGTACGTACCAACCAGAACAACCAGACGGTGTGGGTCCTTGGGGTCTCTGTGGTAGGGGGTCACCTGTTTGTAGGCAGGGGGTCGAACTGAGCTGTGTACCCCTGTGCTCCAACTCCTGGACCGAGCCGCTTCTCTGGCCCAACTGCTCTTTCTTCCGAGTCGGAAACTTCTTCTCAACCCAGCTGGAAAAAAGAGATATGGATCTCAGACCTGCCAGGCGTATCATTGAAAACCTAGCTGAAAATTGCCTCATTGAAATTGCCCTGAAACCATTTTCATTGATTTTCTTTTGGGGCTTCGTGACTGCAGTACAGACAATGTCTGGAATTAATATAAAGTTACTGAGGTGAATCCCCTACTAATTTACACATGCAGGTACAGTGAATCAATACAAGTGTTCAACACTAACACAACACTGCCACCCAAACTCTTCTGTAAAGCACCATCCTGAAAAGCCCTAACCCTGCAGTAGACGACAACTCCGTCTGTCAAGCGTCGCTTGTAGGCTCTCTGACAGCCAGCGTCTGCCATGCAACTGTGGTCTGGCAGGCCTTCTCTTTTTCATAATGTTAACTGCTGCTAAGTGGTGCTGCCAGGCTTGCTTTGACGTCAGCTGTAATTTCTCTTTGTAAGCATATCTGTCCGTTCCCTCTCTGGGCTTCATTCTAAGAAACATGGCACAATTAGTAGAGATTTCAAACTTTTGTTTACATGGGATTGAAACTGATGAATTCACTGAGAAATGTCAGTGTAATACACACTGTCTAAAACGTATGTCATACAACAAATGAGAAAGCCTATAGCATGAAACAAGGTCTATAAGAAAGCATATTTGTCAATTTTAAGGAAAACTGGCAGTGAAGTTCATCATGTGTCACTGAAAATGCTCTCAGCTGTAAAACTGAAGGACATTTTTGGAAATGCTGTAAGACACATTTAAAATATGAAATAATGGTCAGATAAAACTGTCAGGAGATTCAATACATGCGATGCATGTCATGAACTGGGCCTGAGCCCTCTATGTCAAGATGATATGATATGAGCCTCAACCTGCAGTCCAATAGAGTGGACATATACTCTCAGTATGAAGGATTGGCGTCCAAGGCCATTGAGTCCATTTTTAGTGGTACTGAATACGTCAGTCCGACCATAAGAACTAAACAAAACAAAAAAACGTGGCAAGAAAGCAGATAGGCATATTTTCCAAAATGTAAGATAATTATACAAGAAGGTCACTCAGTCCAAAGTCACTTTGATACAGAAGTTAGCTTTATCAGAAGTTCGCTTATATAACGGGACATACTGTATTTCTGAGTGACGCAAAATATGAAGCTGCACGGGTTATTCTAGGACCCGACCTTAAAGGTTTCATATCATACTATTTTTAGGCATACATTATGTGTTCCAGATATATAAAAAACATGTCTACAGTATGATGTGTTTTGCTCAAAATACCAAACAGATTCTAGCCAAGCCTCATACCCCTCTGTGTCAGCCCTGTTAGAGAAGTGCTGATTTTGGGTCCTTAGCTTTAAAAAAAAGCTGCCATGTTGAAACGCCATATCATCTTCAAAACCACATCAAGGATTATTTCTGAAACAGTATGGAGCTCAAATGCTTTTTCTCTCACAAGGCGAGTTCCTTTTTTTAATTCCTGCTTTTTTACACATACTCTCTCCATTAGCCTACAGGTTAGCTCTGAGTGTTAGCGATGCTTGCTAATGTAAACAAAGACCATATTACGTCCAAAACAGTCAGGCATTGTTTCTGATAGCGACGTTTCTGATAGGGCCGTGGGTGTAAAGCCAGCCCACATTTCTGATATTACGTCATATCGGACGCAAATCTGGATCAGCTCCGTTGTACCCCCGTTTTAGAGATTTGGGTACGGAGGAATAGAGAGAGGGTTTTGTTTACTGACCACACAATAAAGTTGTTTCCAAAAGTATCTTAACTTTTTCACTTTGGCGACCTTAATTTCAATTACGTATACAAGTAGAAGCAAATGGACTAAATAAAGTTATGTTTATTAATCAAATCCCTTAAATATGATTTGACAAAATAAGACCTCAACAACAAATTATTGGAAATGTAAACAAAGATTTTACTGACTTAAATATTGTTCCAGCCTGGTCTCCAACAAAACTTTATAGTAAATTAAGTTTAAAAGGAAATGTAATTTTCTCCTGATCATACATTTGTTTTTGCCGTATCACAAATACATGGCTAATGGGGCTACAGTCTTTATGCTAAGCTAACTGGCTGCTAGCTTTAAGCTTAATATTCAACAGACATGTGTGCGGTAATCTTCTCGTCTCATTTCAAACAGTTCTAAGACCGACCAGAACCAAATCTTTAAGAAATAAACTAACCCGGGGACAAGCTGTTAGCCTGTTTCGCCCCATTAGCATGACTTTTATTGTAAACAAACCCCACTATTTGCCTTGTTGTTAAGCCCTCTCTGCTCAGATTCTTCTGCATTCAGTCAGGTTGTGCCGTATCGATAACATTTTACATGCCAGACAAAGAGGAAACACAGACTCTGAACCATGTCATCAGGTGGAAGCTGGCCTGAGATCAAATGAAATGCACATAATTAAATGCACATTACTTTTTGAACTGATATAACGCAACATCTGTAATTAGCTTTCTCGTACAGACGCTTGGAACCTTTTTACAAACAGCCGTAAGTGCACCCCCCCATATGAGTATCCAACATATGCACACACGCAATGCATGAGATCAAGACAAATGGGATACATGGGACAGCTAAAACCCTAAATCCCCAAACCCACAAAATTACATCATCATATAAACTGGTTTGTAATTTAAATATAAGCCTGGTCTCCTTTTGTTGCTGTTTTTTCTCAATGTATTTTATTGCTTCAAGTCCAATTGCCCTGAATCACATTAGTTCATTTTCACTTGGGACAAGTCAAACATCTCACCAATGTGGATCCCTGTTATAGCTCCGTAGTCTACGTCATCCATGACTGGAAAAACAGGAAGAGAGAAGAGGAAAGAGAGAGAAAACCATGAACACAAACCACAAGACATGACACACGTGCGTCGTTCTGAAATTTCTCTTTTAAAGCATTAACATATGTTCCGACCAATATGTCCTAATATCTTTGCTTTGGGAATTCTAATAATAGTTTCATTTAGAAATGATATCGACAATTTAGAAAATATTAATAACTACCTCGCTCTTACAAATTGGTTCATTGTTGTTAGCGAAAAACTAGCACAACGCAGAGGGCCAGATAAACCAGTTTGGAGGAAACAAATAACAGAATCCTTTCCGTACCGTACTTCCAAGAAGCATTACATCATATTATTTTTGGATAATCCACCTCTTTAAATCTTTAAAAACCCAAAACCTAAAATATACACGTGTATTACATTCGAGGTAAGTTTCAAAAGCAAATTCGAACAGACAGTACCTTCCGCCACATCTGTGGAGCATGTGGAGAAAACAAAAGCAGTGAGTACAACGGGAGGGCAGCAGAGTTCAGCCGTGACCTTGACTTGATCTTCAGACATGACCTGTCACCTCTTAGCGCCAAAGCAGCTTTAATATGTTTATTAGAAAGTGTTAAAAGTTTTTACTATTTTCAGGTGTGGTTGATTTTATTGACAAATGTCGACTCATCACCTGGTGGTTTGACTGGTCGGGCCTTGAACAGCGCTTTAGGTCGCTGTAGTGCAACTCTCCTGTACAAAGACGAAGGAAACAAGGGTGTATCAAAACAGAATTTAAAGGTGGGATAGGTAATTTTGGAGAAACCAGCTTGAGTGCGGTATAATTAGAAAATACACAGCCGGAACAAATCTGTCACTTCCTTACAGAGCCCCTCCTCCAACACACACGAACGCGCACATGACCAATGAGGGCACGAGATAAGTTTGTGCACAGATGGAAGGCTGACAGGCAGGTAGGCTCAAATGATTGGTCGTGCTTTTTTACAGTACTACGGCTTCCACAGATGACATTTTTGTATGGATTTTTTGTCAAAGATATTCATTGCTATCGGGATGTTAAGAGCATTCCATGGAATACAACAAAAAGTGTATCTCGAGCCGGTTTCTCAAACTTACCTACCCCACCTTTAAGATAGATGTTAGATGACAGTGTGTTTAAATAGACTAAAAATACTGCGGACCACAGGTCAGGTGCAAACACGTTACAACGGCCAAACGCATTTCCATTCGAAGAGAAGCGCTGCAGTTTCAAAAACAATGCAAATCAATAACAGGAATGTGCCAAAACAAATGAAGAAACATCTTAACCAATTTGACAACACATGCACAGCATTTATAAAACATTCACCAACTTGAAGAAACATGTGCAGCATTTACTAAAAGTGCTGCATTAGCGAAACGCTGCAAATAATAAACGCTGCAAGAAGCTCAAAAGACAGCAGGAACAAGGGGACACTAAAAAGTGATGCACACACCTGGGAACGGAGCACACATGTTGACGTTTTGGGATTATAAAGTTGGCCAGCAATCACTGTTACTGGAAACTTACCTAAGATGTAAGTTGTATTGGCTTATTTTAACAATGTGATTTCAAATCTGCTGTAAGCTAGCTAGCTAACTTAGCTAACCTAGTCATTTCAGGTATACTGACAAAACACTTGAAGCAGCCAACCGTTCCAACAGAGACAGTTGGCCAACTGTATACTCCCTGAACGTAATCGCTCAGGTCCCAGCTGTGTGCATCCATTTATAGTGTCACCTGGTTTCTGTTGTGTTTTGAGATTCTTGCAGCGTTTTTTTATCTGCAGTGTTTCGTTTATTGTGTGTGTTTGGCCGTTGTAGTTTGCACCTGTCAGCCACAGTATAAAAAATATCAAATTATGACCTCTCATGGAGCTGCTGCGAGGGGATGAGTCCTGCCCGATCTTTGCTGTCCCCAAGGTGACGGGCCTGCCACCAGGTGTCATCCTCCATGCTGACTATCTGGAGGACGTCGCCCTTTCTAAAGGCTACTGCTGCTTCTTTGCACGGAACGGTGGGATCCTCGTTGGGATCATAGTCGAAAAGAGCCTGCATAAACAGCTGAAGAAATATTATGTTCTTTTAAACAAAACAGGTTGCCGCGTAATCGATATATTCATTCTTATCTTTTCCTACTGCAACCCTATGAACTTCTGTATCCTAGCAATCGGCACAACAACTATGTCTGGTGCTTTGTAACATAAGTTGGTGTCATTTTTGAAATATTACCATGATCATAGAAAATAATTGATCTTAATCCAGAGCAAATGCTCCCTGCTCTAACAGGTTCCAGGTTGGATATCATGTATTTGGTAGTAGTGGCCTAGAACTATTCCAACACATAAAAGGATTTGCAATTGTTTCCACATACGGTGTGTAGATTTATCCTTAATGATAAATGAAGTTGATGTGGCTCTACATAAGTGATGTGTGGACAATCATAAATCAAGTGCTTAGATTATAAAAGGCAGGACATTGTAATAAAATTAGTAATGGTCTTACACTTGACTGTCTGATCTGAATTGAGTTATTGACAGTGCGCTGCTGTAGTGACAGCACCATGGCAAAAACACTAAATATAACCAAACACACAAGATACCACTGATTTAATCTCTTTTTACTGAAACCAGCTGGAGCTGCTTTCCTCATGCAGCCAGATTGCATGTTAAACTAACGTAAAAAACACACTGCATGGTGATATGTGTTTGAATATGTATTGTACCTTTTTATTTGATGACATTTCTTCCCTTGTGGAGGCAGGAATGATTGTGAATCTAACTTCACCTTGAGATCGAGCCTGCACGAGAAGAAGAGGTGGTTATACATTTTAAGAGATTCTTATTTGCTTTGGGCAAAGTTAGATTAGAAGACAAATACAAATCGCTAAAAAGCTTAAAACCCAGAAGCTAATTAGCTTAGCCTGGACGTAGGTTGACTGGAAGTAGGTTGAGCCAAATGCAGAACTATGGAACACACAATAAAGAACATGGCCATACAACAATCTAGGCCTACATCTAGCACTTTGGTCTGGAGGTTTAAAGTGCTCTATAAATAAAGCTGTATTCCCTTTAAACCTGTAAAGTGCTCTATAATACAATACAGTGTATTGTATTGTACATACTATAAGTAAGTTCGCCAAACGTGGATTCATCCGCAGCAGGAAGTAGTCCTGAACAAAATGTACTCTTTACTCCTGTTTGAGTAACATTTGCTAACGTTTGGTGCTGTTTTAGGAAATTACTGACATCCTTATATATTTGTACACTTGTGATTTAAAGGTGGGGTATGTAACTTATTTCAGACGCCCTTTTTGTTATTCCATGGAATGCTCTTAACATCCCGATAGCAATGAATATATTAAATGTTTTGACAATAAATACAAACTTATCTCGTGCCCTCATTGGTCATGTGCGCGTTGAAGGAAAGGGCAGATTTTTTTCAGCTGCGTAGTTTCAGATATTAGCGCACTCAAGCTGGTTTGTCCAAAATGACACACCTTTAATGTTCTATCATTTTATTTGAAAAAATTGTGCTAGAGTTAATAGGGATACAGATATGGTAAAACAGTTTAACGTTATTTACAGAAAGACTGAAGCTCTGTTGGTTTTTGTCTTTTAATCGATTTTGTTGACAGCGTCAGCATTAACCTTTGAGTTCACACATTTAAATTTAGAGAGATAAGGTTGAGAGCAAAAAGACAGAAGGAAACAGAAACACTTAACAAAGAGATGTATAAAACCAAGGCACAAAGGTGAGACTAACCAGAAGAGAAAGGATTTCCTTTGGCTTCCTGTGTTCCAGTGAGACTCCATTCACCTCTTTCAGCTCGTCTCCTTCATGGATCAGGCCTTCCAAGTGTTAGAAATACAAATGGAAATTACCACATGCTCCTCTCGTACATGTTATTTGACCATATAACTATTTGAAAAAATAGTTATTTAGCTTACCGCTTTTATCAGCTGCACCTCCTCTCATGATCCTCGCCACAACAATCGTCCCTGTGGATTTATCCATTTTAATTGTTGCACCCTTGAGGATGGCGATTAGCGAATGAAAGGATGATTGATGGACAAACAGAAGAGCACAGGCAAAGATGTCAAGCAATGGACGGTGAAAATAGCATGTTGGTTTTATTACAGTCCAGACAAGCTTCTCCTTTGGAGTCGCTTCATTCGAATGAAGGTTATTTGTTTCAAGATGGGACTATTAAGCTGACTGCCTTCATGTTACACACAGAGCACTGGAAAACGTTTTTTCAAAAGATGTTATTTATGTGGAGTGAATCATAATGGAAAGAGCATCTTATAGCTGAGTACAATCAGCTCACGCTCGGGTGTAACCCTGTTCTCTGGAAAACTGGAACATGCTGGATCGATCAAAGAGGCCGTGTCATAAAAAGGTCAATCCCCTTTCCAATCTAGTTTTGGGATCAATACAAAAGTATGTTCTCCATTATTGGTCCGGAAAAAACATTCCACTGTCAAAGCTCAAACATACACACTGCAAGAAATGTTCATCATTAAGTCAATTATTGTCATATATTTACACTTAAGATAAGCCTTTTTATCTCGATATGTTTTTGGTTCTGTTTGCCTTCAAAAACGTATCAAAGACTTATTCTAAGGAAACTTCTCAGGCCACAGGCTAAGACACACATGTTTTCGATGTGGATTCAGGATTATTTCGTTAAAGGAATTGTACCTTTGAATCTTGAAACATTTCTGTGTAATTCAAATGAGGAATTTAAAACAGGATCCACTTTAGTGAGGGAAAAAATAAGGCACATGTAAGCCCAAGTTGTCCGTCCCTATGTGAGTTTATGGAGATCTCGATAAAAAAAAAAAGCTGAAATGTATTTTATCAATAAAATAATAAAGTCAGAGGATTTTGCGGCCTTGGCGAAAGTATGCACACATTGTACTGAATTTATTGAATCCAGGAAATGTCCAGAAATAATTGACAATGGCTTGGAAGAAAGTGGTACCGACAGATCATTCCGGTATTATCAAGACAAATTTGCTATGATTAAAGATCATAAAAACTACTTGTTTTACAACAGAAACATAAAACAAATGATCCCAATCAATTTTAATACAGCCTTAAAGGACTCATTTAAATGACATAATTTATCAGTGGATAAACATATACACATGCTTCAATATGCACCCAAACAATACAGAAACTACGTTGTGCGTCACAGCAGAAATATGGCAAAAAAGATGTGGAAGAATTGACTGCAAATTCATGGCAGCTGCAGGAATCTACTCATGTGTTTCCTGTCGTTCCAAGGGCTGTATTCCTGCTACACCTTGGCAGAGGCTGCAGGGCTTTAGCAGTCACGCAGTTTGACAACACGACATCAATTCAGTCAACAGAGAAAAAACTTCAGCTGTCCTCTGGACATGTTTATTTATTTGCCCTGCCTGTGTGTGTCAGATATTGCAGCTGGACAAATGAGATATATCCAAGCGCAGTTGCCCTGTCATATGGTTGTCTTAACTTAAATGCTTACATTTGTATTCAGTTTGTAAACATTACAAGCCAAGGCTAGGTAGACCAAAACAGGCTGACAGGCTCTTAAGCTCTACTGAAAAAGAAAAAGAAAAGCCACATAAAAGTATTGCTATCTGCTTTCTTGCAGATTATATATTATATATTCTTATAAATATGCAGCTAAAGCCTGCAGAAGGATTGTCTTAGTTGTACATAGAGATTGGGAAACAGCGGGGGAAACAGCCCTAGCCTTAAAACAGCTCCAACATGTAATCTTGCATGTACTCTAATTGCCAGCAAGGTGCAACACCATAGGTTGCAAAAAGTGGTCCAGTTGTATAGAAGTCTATGAGAAAATATATCTACTTCTCATTTGATTATTTACCTCGGTAAATTAATTAGGTGTATTCAAGTCTTCTTCAATACAACGTGATATTTTGTAAATCATCGTTCCATTTAGAGTGAAAAAAGAAAATAAAGGATTGAAGTCGCTACCACCCAGAGGTATGAGTGCTGTCACCTCTTTCATCTTTTACTTTAACCCTTTCACAGTGTGTTTTAAGTTCATGAAAGTTTGTAACCTTACCGTGTTGCCTGAAATATAGCATATATACAGTATATACTATTGCATGCATAAGAGGCAAACTGTGTCAAACTTCTCACTACCTCTCATAAAGAAAGCCCATAAAATGATACTCTTTGTTCAAGCCAAATATGACCTTGACCTCTGAAATATGAAGACATGTTTACTGACCAGGGGGTCTTTGGTTTTGACCAGACTGACAATTTTGACAGAATCCTCATCGTCTTCCAGTACAGTGTCAGGTATTGGTGGCAGAGTGGGCTCAAAGGTTCTCTGAGCTACAGCATCATGGACACGCAGGAGACTCTGAGGACAGAACGTTAAAACAGTGAAGGATCAGCATTCAGGTAGGACACTGGGACACTGGGTCTAATATCCTGTAATGCATCTCACTTTGATACATGGCACTGGCTAAGGCAAAAACACGGAAAACCACACAACTTTAACCAGTTCAGGTTTAACCAACCTTCTGAAAACGTGCATTCTCGCTAGCCAGCAGGGGGTGACTTCACTTGTTTCAAAAGAAATCTTATTGTCTAGAAGTCTATGAGAAAATAACCCTGCTTCTAACTTGATGTATTCTATTGCTTAACAATTCTCTCTATATGTCTTCTTTAATACAGCATGATTGTGAAGCTGACAATTGAGCGGCCCGACCAAGCAAGGAGGCAGAGGCAGAACGTCCAAAAATATAACCTGGTGTGGGAGGAGACAACACAGGGCACCAGGTGCACACAATCAACAGCAACAGACGTGGGGGAAGGGGAACACTTTTAACATAAAACCAGCAAACAGAGACAGACAAACTAAAACACATACAGATGCACACACTACATACATTTTGCCACCAACAAAACTACACAATCCGTAACGGAGGCCAAGATCTATGGCCCCAGAGATCACCTCCGTTACAATGATGTTCATTTTGTAAATGGTCTCATTCAGAATAAATAGATGATACTGTAGCAGTGCTTGCTTTGGGGTAAGCCAATTTGAGATTGACAAGTGACTACTAGGATGTTGTTCGTCTTTAGTGCTCCACATGGTTTTATCTAAGAACTTTTACCCTTTCAGTGTGTTTACAGTTCAGGAAAGATAATTGTAACATTTTGGCCTCCAAAAAATGTCTTGTTCTTGGCGTTCAGTTGTGCTTAGCTTCACCTTCTCGAATGACTTTTGGTTCCATAGAAATAGGATAGTGATGGCCATCAACCAAAATGGCAATGGCCAAAGTGCCAAGCTCAAGCATACCGTAATCAGTAAACCAGGGGTGTCCAAACTTTTTTCACTAAGGGCCACATACAGAAAAATAATTTCACTAGAGGTGAGGTATATTGCCTCATAAGTTAAGTTAGAAGTTAGCAAAATCAATCAAATAAATTAAATGATGCTTGCTATTTGAATATATAGAGCATACATCACAGCTCCCCATAGGGTTTCCATTATTTTTAACATTTTTGGAAAATTGGGCTTATTAACACATGAATACTACTGTGTAATAAATGTTTACATAATGTTATATAAGTTCATTATAAGACAATTACAAGTACAAGTGCGACATATTCCATTATACTTTTAGAATTTACTGCAGGCCAATAAAAAATGCGCCACGGGCCTCAGTTGGCCCTCGGGCCGTAGTTTGGACTCCCCTGCCATAAACCAATGAATGGCGTTACGGTAACTATACTTCCACTTCTTATACTGTATACATTTTCTGCTATGAACAACAATGTTGGGCTAACTTGGTAGGCTTCAGATGGTATAATATAATTGTGAGGGTAAAAATTGATAAGCACTACACAAAAATGTCAACAATCCACATTGACTAATAAAAGGTGACTGCGGCTGTGCAAAAATCCCAATAGGTTTGGCTGGCCTGCCTGCACCCACTACAGCAACGTAATCCAAATACAGCAAACTCTTGGTTGCAAGCCTTCAATTTTGTCTGTGCCAACATGCCACAATTGATTTAGTCTGGAATGTACTGCCAGCATTTGGGCCACCTAAAAACAACCCCCCACACTGCTAACAGTCATACTGGCTACGCTCTTAGGAAAATAAATCCTTTGAAGGGACAATGAATTGATATTTAATGCCCAGTTTTGAAAATTTGAGTTCATTCTTTTTTAACTTTGGCCTTGCATAAACTCAAAGTTTGTTTGCCGAAAAACACTACTCTGGATAAATGGTTTTTCTCTCCCGTGAGCCTAAAGGTAGAATTTCAAAAACAGGGTATTCATTGTGATGATAAAGAATAAGAAGAAGGGGGAAATATGTGCTCATCAAATTGATTTTAACAACCAGCCAATACATCTGTCAGTTAGTCTACATATCCATGTTGTCCATCAACAATTGTCCGGCTCAGAAGCTGCCAGCGCGTGAGCAATGTGTTTCTGGCCACTTTCAGAGACAGGTTTTCAAAAAACAAACATCCATTCACAGAAAATTATACCCTGAGTTTCTCATACTGTAAGTATGTGTGAGCTTCAGCTTTGGGGCCAAGAACAAACTGGTCATTAGGACTGTTTAAACAAACCTGTTAGTTCTCGGCTGGCCTTGGCTCCTCATTAAGAAAAGCAATGATTTCTATAGTGTGTGTGTGTGTGTGTGTGTGTGTGTGTGTGTGTGTGTGTGTGTGTGTGTGTGTGTGTGTGTGTGTGTGTGTGTGTGTGTGTGTGTGTGTGTGTGTGTGTGTGTGTGTGTGTGTGTGTGTGTGTGTGTGTGTGTGTGTGTGTGTGTGTGTGTGTGTGTGTGTGGCCTAGCATTACTATACTTGTGGGTACCTAAATCTGTTTACACAGTCACGTGTGGGGACTCGCCTCCCTTATGGTGACAAATTGGAGGTCCCCATGAGGGGAATCATTCATTTTAGGGTGAAGACTTGTTTAGGATTAGGGTAAGGGTAAGGGTAAGGGTTAGGGTAAGGGTTAGGGTTAGGCATGTGTTGGTTATGGTTAAGGTTAGGATAAGTCTCCAGGAAATGCATGTAAGTCAATGTAATGTCCCCTGAAGTGATGTATACATGGTATGTGTGTGTGTGTGTGTGTGTGTGTGTGTGTGTGTGTGTGTGTGTGTGTGTGTGTGTGTGTGTGTGCGTGCGTGCGTGCGTGCGTGCGTGTGTGTGTGTGTGCGTGCGTGCGTGCGTGCGTGCGTGCGTGCGTGTGTGTGTGTGTGTGTGTGTGTGTGTGTGTGTGTGTGTGTGTGTGTGTGTGTGTGTGTGTGTGTGTGTGTGTGTGTGTGTGTGTGTGTGTGTGTGTGTGTCTGACATATGACTGTCAGCAGATCTGACATAAGGAAACATGCATTGGAGTTGTCTGGGCCTCTATGAGTGAAAACTAATAACCACAACTAGGGAGTTATTTAGCTTCATTTACAGTGTGGTTAATAGTTGTCAACACCTCTCAGTTGGTAAAATAATTAGGGGAAATACATACAAATAGAATTTACAGTTGGATTAATTTGTCATAATATGTGGTGTCGCCTGAACAGCATCAGAGTAGCTCAAATGAAGCATTCCTACTTTGAAACTAGCTTCTTAGATTGCAGTTTGTGTGTGAGCTAGATTAAGAAAAAATGACTGGACATGTAACAACACCAGAGTAGGTTCCTTATAATGAAGCGTTGGGGCTCTGAAGTAGAAAGAACTACTTATATTGGTGGATTATGTTCCTGCTTCATAAATGGTCCGTGTGAATGGAAGCTAAAGCATATGCTTCAGCAACAGACAGAATACTGCACAGTTAAGGGTCATGTTTACGTGGAAAATACTATTTTATACTTTCTAGTCAAGAGTTAGATGAGAAGAGCAATACAAATCTCTAGCTAGCAACAGGTTTTTCAGGCACTTTATCTGTCTTCAAGTCTGTAGATAAGCTAACCATTCCCTATCTGTAGTGATATTTATGTTTGAAATATTATTATTGGCAGGGATTCTGCAAAGCAATCTAGATACTCAAACAGAATATGGAACGTTACTTCAATTATAACACTATTTCCCAAAATGTTGTAAATTCAAAAAGAGAGATAAAGGAAGAGAAAGAAAATAGAAAAGGGGAATAAACCCAATGAACCACTTATTCATCCGCCATCCCAGCACTACATGCAATTTTGGAATATGTGTTCAATGAATGTGTTGTCCAAGAGAGAAAAAATGAATGGTCATTTAAAGAAGACGCTTCTGGTTATCAGGATACACCCAAGTCTCTCGAGGTTTGATGAATCAGTGCTATGATCTCTTTATTGCTGTTATTAGCCTGTAAGAGACACAGTGCTGTTGAGAAGAGGTCACCATTGGAATTGTCACAACATTTGAGAAGATTGCTAAATATGTCTAAATATGTCTGTCTTTTGGAGTATAAAGCCGTAGGTTAAAGGGTTAAACAAACATCTCTGATACCTCTTGGCAAGAAAGCAAAGAAGCATATTTTCCAAAATGTTAAGTTATTTTTAACTTTTTTTTTGGGTAGAAATGATGCGATACTGGTAAAAAAACTTGACTGGGGGAGTTTAAGGTTGACACACATTAGAAGCTACAGGAACACATCATCATCATAAAAGGAGATACTCTTCACCTTAAAGTCGGGTTGGGAAAAGAGGCCAACCAGTTCTTTGATTTCATCTGTCCAGCCTTGGTTTATCAGCTCTTCCGCCAGCTGGAAGTAAGACAGTATATCATTTCGAAATTAGAGGTATAAAATCATATCATGAGTGAGGTTTGCTCCAGTCTACACAGTAGAGCCAAGAGAGACAAAAAGGTTTTTTTGAAACTTGTATCTGATTCAGACTGTAGTGACACACTTTCATGTGGTCCGTTCACGTCACTGGGACTTTTTTGCTTTTCTTCTTGATGTCAATTATTTGTCTGTGTGCTTGTTATGGTTTCATGTCTTTCAGGCACTGTTGGAAAAAACGCTCCCAAATGTTCAAGGCTACACGGCATCTGCGGCAATGGCTAAAACAGAACAGCCTTGACCGTCAGTTTTGACTGGAGAGGCGGTGAGGGACTCGCCCGTCCTGTCGAGTGTATTACTGTTATGACTTCTAATACTTCAAGATGTCCAGGCACACTCCAGAGACACAATGCATGAAGGTCATTAGTTTCCACTGTGAGCAAACAGAAGCCTCTCTGAGGGGAAACAGAGCCGTGGTTTGGCCCGTCCAGTGGGTCCTGATCATTTAAGCCAGGCGGAGAGTGGCTGTCTAACAGAATCTGAAGCTAAAGGAGTGAAGAGAGGAGTGTCATGGCTAGGATATGGGGGTAAAGAGACAATAACATGGCGAGAATAACAGTCAGCAAGTTAGCTTAGCATCGCTAAGGGGCCCTTGACAAAACATAATGGGACATTTCGATTGGATTTTGGAGAAAAAAATTCATACATTTTCTTCATTTACACCCATTCCATGATGTTTTAGGCGTTAATGCGATTACGATAAGTAAATAGCTAACGTTAACATTTTGCTCAGCATGAAGTTAGGCTCAGGGCCTTTAGGTGAAGACGGCAAGTAACGTTTTGTTCATGTTCATGTGGTGACTTCGCCTGCTAGCTTCTCAAGCTTTTATCTGATTGGTTGCGCGTCAAAAGGTAAGTCAAAGTTTTCATAATTTGAACTTTAAGCACAGCGCTAGAGGATAGCTTTGAGCAGTGCGCTACACTGAGTTGCACTTTCCCCTAATATGGCAGCACCGCTCTCTTCATAGGAACACAACGGCAATGTCAGTGGAGCGCTGTTTACCACTTGTGATGTGAATGCAGCTTTAAAGTTAACAACTACATCACATTCGCATGGCTGTGAGTCACCACCGCTAAGCTAAAAGCAGACTTGTGTTGCATGATGACATGTATCTGTCTCGTTAAGTCACTCATTACCACCGCCGTTAATATGATGCATATTTACACACCTATTTTATGTTGTAGAACAATACGTGACAATCTCTTAAGCTTATGTTAACCACAGACCTTTTTTCAGGTATCTAACCGAAAGCATGTTCAAAAAACTGTCGGCTTCGAACGGCGTGAACCAGAAGTGCTAAAATGCGAACTAATTTACGGGTTTAGGACTCATTCCTGCACTCCTCTATAGTAGAGATAATTGTTTGATTTGGGGATGAATATAAGAAAAGGAGGAGAGTAAGAACAAAGTGTTATCTAGAATAGGGTGACCAGACGTCCCCGTTTTCCGGGGACAGTCCCCGTTTGTATTGGCCTGTCCCCGGTTGAAACTGTCCCCGGAAATGTCCCCGTTTTTTAATATACGTTAAAAACACATAGCAAGGTGAAATAACACGTTTCATGTCAGAAAACACTGGGTAAACAGACTGCGGTCCAGCCAGCCCCCACTTCGGAAAACACAGTCAAGCCAGCCCGCACGTTGTATTGCTATGCATTACGGTAGAGGCCTGTAAAAACTGCCTTCAAAATAAAAGCGTTTACTCGGTCAATAACAAATATACCTAAAAAACACACCAAACATATTCATATATACCGGAGCTTAAATTAAGAAATATGTACTATATAATGTGATCAATAATAATGTAAAACAAACTACGTATAACTACCACATTATAACTGAGTGAATGTAAAATGTAAGTATACAGTTATGAAGACATATCTGACATTTCCACTAGGTGACTAATTTCAATTGATGTTGACACCATCTCACAACACTCCTAAAATAAAATTACTTTCTGAAGCACAATTTAAAATGTATGCTGTTTAAAATCTCAAATTAGATCTATTGTCCATCTATATTTTATTATTATTTAATAGAAAGCGTCCATAATCAAAGAGTCACTCAAAGTCAATCAAATACTTATTTCACTTCAGGGTGATAGCAGGACACCCCATCTAGTCAACAGAGAGAATCTGGACAATCTGATGTACAGTTTCAAAATAAAAGACCTGAAGTCTCATATATGAGCTATCGTCCTTCTGTTTGTATCCAACAGTTCAAATGTTCGAATTACATTGAACCAGAATTGTCCCCCTTTTTTCTTTAGCAGTGAAGAAAATTGGATATGTTAATGATATATTGACCGCAAAACTCAAAATGTCCCCGGTTTTAATCTTGAAAATCTGGTCACCTTAATCTAGAATGTCCTTGTTTAACACTTTGACCAGGAACAAGAGGGGGAATGAGGAAATGAAGATGTAAAATGACCAAAGTGGTTCAAGGAAGGTAGTTGGGTGAGATGGAAATATAGCAGTGATTGGTTGGTAACAGGAACAAAAAGGACTGGTATTTGAAAGATGATTCACATCTATTTCATGGGAATCGAGACTGGTGGTGCCGCAGTGGGAGCACTCTCTGTCACTTCATTTTAAATCTGAAGTTAACTGTATTCATCCAACCTGCAACATTAGACTGCACACAAAATGGTTTTAGCAGCCTTTTGTTCTGCACCGTCCTCACTGACCTTACTCCTGGCTTGAAGACATAACACAACACTTCAAGTGACGAAATCAGAGGTGACAGTTTTGAGATAACATTTCATAATTTGGTGCACATAAGAAGGATGGTCGATCCACCCGTGCTTCTGTGTGACAGATAATATGTCTCGATGTGGAGGAAACGATTTGAACAATGTCTTCCCTGTTCCCTCTGCTGTCACACTGTCATCCTCTGCAAAAATGCTTGGAGAGAGTCACTTACTTCTGAAGCCAGACTCTCTGCGTGCTCTTGGACGGGGATGGGGCTCCGCTTCTCAAAACGCTTCAGACGCTCGTGGATCTGCCAAGTCAGGAAGGTATCACAATGAAGGTTTTCTCTACAGTAAAAAAGGCACTTTATGCATTTCTTAATACTGCTACAACTACTATTATAACTACTTTTACATCTTAAATGATTTATTTATAGAAATAAAATATAATTTATTGAAAGCTTGTAAATGAGGAGTTTTTTTTAATTACATTTATTTCTGCAAGTTAGCTTAGGTTCAATAAAGTGTATCTTAACTTGTAGTAAGACATTACAGATAAGATTACATTTTGTATTATTCATCTGGATCTGGAACTCGAAAGTAATTAAAGTTTATAAATAAAAGCAGTGCAGTAAAAATGCTTCAATTATGGTAATATATATACTTACTTTAGGTAAAGTACAATAAGTAAGAAACATAACATTGTACTCAAGTACAGTACTTTAGTAGATGTAAATGTTACTGTCAACAACTGCATATGGATAATACTTTTGTTATTTGACCTACTAAGTAAGAAGTAACAAGTGGAAAAAACTCAAGCACGAATCATTAAAGGGGCCTCATATTTGTATTTTGTGCCTCTACTGTGACATTTCTACAAGCTTTGATGTAAATAGAGGTCTTTATCTCATACTGCTTGTGATGCAGTAAACAAAGTCCAATGGAGGCGTTTCAGGCAGGGGGGGAGGGTGTAGGAGAGAAACACCCTCTGGAGGGATCTTTGGGATTTTATCCTTTGCAGACCATTTAGATGCACAAAAACCTGTATAGTACACTACATGAAAGGGAAAATCCGGAAAGCATAATAAGGCCAATTTAAAGCACAAATGTGTTTCCACCTTAAAGAGCAGGTGGAGCTTCTTCTCCATCAGCATGCCGTGGAGGAACCTGTAGTCCTCCTCTCTGTCCGTATGAGACTCTGTTCCAGACATCACTGAAGATAGCAGCCTGCACACGCCTGCAGGAGTAGCAGAACACGTACACCAATGAGCACAGCTCCTGCACCTGGTATTAATTTACTGATCCTATTTTAATATGAGGTGAGGTCAAAAAACCCAAAGACGGAGGTGATATCTTACAAGTTATAAGAACAACTATACAATATTACTTTATTGTACAGCTTTGCAAGTATTCTAAGGATAGGTTAAGGGAGGTGAAAAATGACATATCGAATCAAATTACCAACATATCGCCTCAAATAACCTGATAACCTGCTACACTTTGGACCCACCTCTGTTTTCTGTTCGGCTCAGCATTCTCATCACTCTGGGAAAAAAAGAAAGAAAAGGTAATATTATAATATTCTCCAGATTTATTTTGTTTTTATTATTGGTAAAGGAAAGTGTGGCAGAAAAATAAAAAATAAATGATTATTTTTTCCACAATATGCTTCTTCTGAGATATTACTGCCCCCTAATGCTGGAATTACATATTTCAACATCTGTTCTATTGCACTTTTTCACTGTCCATACACCAATGTCAATACATGAGTAAACATTAAATTGTTCATCAATTATATTTTTAATACCCTGTACATTTGCATTATATTGAGACTAGCCAGGTGCTAAAATTGCATCAAACGAAATATGAAAACATAACTCAAACCATATATGTATATATATAACGTTTAAAATAATGTAATGGTTGGTTGAATTGAAGATTTGTTCCATCTAATTTCCCTTGTTATACTTAAACTGTAAATAAATATTGTCATGTATCCTTCAATAAGCACAGCTAGAGAAACAGAATATTAAATGCAAGCTGATATTTATTTTAGTTTTATTATCTTGTCTCAATAGCAGTAATTTAATAATAAAATAAAAATATTGTGAGTAAATAATGAATTGTTTTTGACAAATAATTGAGTTTACAGATTAGGAGTGTAATGTTTACGACCAATCCAACACATTTTAAATTAAGTAAAGCAGCTCCCACACAAAATGTAAGATGCACTCACCAGAGACGCTCCATTCCATCAGGCCCAGTTCAGACAGGCCTTATCCCTTAATACCCAAAGAGTAGCAGCTGCATTTGAACATCTACTTGTAGAGACAGGTTGTAATGCGATCAACTGGCTGGATTTTAAAAAGAGACTGTCCTTTATTGTGTCAATAGGTGTCAGGTCTGACCTAAATCAAGCCGACAGATAATCAATACAGCAATCAAAGAGAATGGGGCGTAAAGTATGCCTATACTAGTTCACTTTCCAGATTTAAGATTACATTTATTTTTTAGGTCAGCATTTGCATCCTTTTAGTTTGTTTTTGCTATTTTATTTCAAATGGTTCTCTTTGGTAATGAATTATATAAATATTTTGGTTTTTAATGGAATAATAATTGTGTGTGCATCAACCTTAGCAATCATAGGAAGGGAGATTTTGGGTCATGCATGTCAAAATATCCAAATATTCACCCTATTTTGGGCAACCCGGTATCACGGCAATACTTGAACATGTGACGATTTACCATGCTGGGAGACGTGAAGATGTCACGATTTATATTCTTCTTAAAGCTTTTTTCTTATTCAAAAGAAGACCTTAACCTAAAGTACTCTTTAATGTTTAAATTAAGCCTTATTAGTTTGTCTGTTTTGCACATCCTCCTATTAATATCTAATAATAAAATAATACAATTCAATAACGTGCTTTGACCACCAGGTGTCCCTTTCTATCAGCTGTGCACCGTTATGGTGTAAATACAGCCTATCTACCAATTGGATCAAATATAAAAGTCAGCCGAATTAGTGTTGATACTGCAAGGAGACGTATTGTGTGAAAAGAAATGTAAGATGCTGTTTAATTGCTTATATATTTATATAGCAACTCCTAGATACCCCCTGGCGCCGCCCCTGACTGAGTAGCCTCTGCTTTAAAATGCGATGATCAACGGTGTCAAACGCTTGAAAGGTCAATATATATACAGAATATACAAACAATAATCAAGTGTTAGATTACAATCATTATAAGGAGGCTCAAAGGAAAAATAAAAAGCACATGTGATTTTAAGGAAATGTTTAATTTATTATTAACTGTGGATTATTTTGTTGCTTCTTCAAATATAAAAAAGTAATATATGTATATTATCAAATACAAATCTACTTTTGCTGAACAATAAATACTTTTTTTACACTACTGAAAAATGTGTGTTTTTCCTTTCCATACAATATGTTCTTAATAAACTAGGCATACATCAGCTCACCCTGTGTGTGTGTGTGTGTGTGTGTGTGTGTGTGTGTGTGTGTGTGTGTGTGTGTGTGTGTGTGTGTGTGTGTGTGTGTGTGTGTGTGTGTGTGTGTGTGTGTGTGTGTGTGTGTGTGTGTGTGTGTGTGTGTGTGTGTGTGTGTGTGTGTGTGTGTGTTCCTGTTCCTTAACAAGCCTCACCTGTGCTTTGTCATTAAGTGGAATATAAAGCAGCTGCTGATGTCTCAGTTAATCACCCAGTCCCCTTCCTTTTAGACTTGTGTTTTTGTTGGAAGGTGTGCTGGACATTGCCAAGCTCTGATACTGACTGTATTCTTTTTGGTTTTACTGCTTACAAACTGCAACATGCTGAGGCTTGGAAACATGTAAGTTACATTTCTTGTAGATTTCTTTCTATGTGTATACTTAATTGTCTCTAAATGATGTGTTTTATATGTTGAAGTTTGTTATGGATGGCTGCAGCTAACATCTTGGGTCAAGCCAGGCCTAATTTGAAGCTATATTTGCAGTCAAGTAAGCTTCAATTCTCATCAAGTCATTTTATACAGCATATTAAGTCTGTTTACATTCTCCTCACAAGCCTTTTCTTTTAACAGGCAGTGGGTTAAGGTCTGACTGTGCCGCAAATGTAATGAGACTGTCGTT
Organism: Pseudochaenichthys georgianus; assembly: GCF_902827115.2. Lineage (NCBI taxonomy): Eukaryota > Metazoa > Chordata > Actinopteri > Perciformes > Channichthyidae > Pseudochaenichthys > Pseudochaenichthys georgianus. The sequence continues at coordinate 12,261,358 of NC_047519.1, read as the reverse complement.
GGACAAGGCTTTAGCAGTGGGAAACCAGCTTGAGGTGGAGGCTATCAGTAAGTATTAACTGCTAATAATGCAGCTGATTGGTTCATCACTGAGGAAAGGGGTCCCTGACAAAGCTTATTGTCTCCCCTCAGATGGCACCAAGCACATGTTGTTAACACCTAGCATGGCTGCTCAGTGTGGATACAGCATGGAGTCTGACCCATGGGGTAACACCAGAATCTACACCTCCCTGATGGGCTGCTTTGTGGACAACAAGGTTTGTTTTGAGCTAAAGTGGTTTAACAGCATTCAATGTAATTTTCTACCAAGTTTAGCTGTGCTAATTCTGTCTCAAGTGACTGAATTAATGGCTCAACAAACACATGGTTGCTCCCATTTTTGTGTTTCCCTGAATTTATTTGTAACCCCTTACCGTTAAAAGACCCAAAGTACATTTCCCTCTTTGTTTGGTACATCCCTAAAATATTAGCACTGCTCCACTCAAAACTGTATTCCTCGATTAATCTACTAGGTACTTTCTTGACTTGTTTGTTACATACAAAAATATCCATTTAGACTTCAAATGTGTCCCTGAAGGCAAGGATATTACATTTTATATGACAAAGAAGCTGGAACCAAAGAATATTAGGGAGTTTCACTTAATTTAGTTTTTTTTATATATATTTATAGGATGATGCTACATTTAACGTTGGCTTGAGACTCCAGATGTACGGCGAGAATCCATCAGACGTGGTCAGTCATGACGTGTCTCAGACTTGCAGCTACACTCGCTGGGCCTCCAGGGAGATCCTCTGCGACAGGAACTACATGGAAGTAGGTCATCTTTATATTGATGAGTCCACCATCTTGTGTGTATGGAAACGAATGCTAAAACCACCATTTTCTGTTAGGTTTCGCACCACATGGCTAACCTTGATGCTGAAGCTAAGGGTCAGACTCGGGATGGTAAAGACGAGAAGCTCAACGCCAATCTTGAAGTATGTTGAATTAAATCGTTCAGATACTACAGTTTAATTCCTCCCTACACCAATGAGGATTTAATTATTTGTTCGTTCCTGTAGGCCTCTGGTGCATCACAAGGTATCTGGAAGATGACGTTTTACACCCCAGAACCAGTGGCCATGGTGTTGCAAGAGGCTGAACAAGCCGGCTACGCTGCCAAAACTACCTCTAGTCGTCTGGTTATGCGAAGCCCGTACAATACAGCAGAGACTTATTCAGAGGATGTAAGCAACACACTCCTATACAGTGTTTCTTTCCTTTCCCTCCTTGTCAATTATATTAAACCTCTCCTCTCTTTAGGTGGCTGGAGTCCCCATGGAAGTTTTCAGGGTGAGCGCCTACTACATGGCACCACAGGGTCTGAATGTAGTGAACTTCGCAGCTGCTTGTCCCAAAGGTGAGTCCTGAGCAACATATTGCCTTCACAGTAAGCTTAATTGTTGCACAGTTGACCTCAACAGCTCCATTTTGTCATTAACAGGTGGCGTCCTCTTCACCGAGGATATGATCTCTTGGCACGTACCTCGCCGTGTGACTCCTCTGTTGGACGGCAGAATTACAGTCTCAGAAATGCACATGGGAATCAACGGGCAGAGGCTTGATAGATCTCAGATGGCCGTACGGGGGTACACACTGAGCACCACAGACTTCCACATCGTCGTCGAGATCCCAGTGGGCTCGCCTGATGGTTACTACAAGGTTGGGGAAATCTATAGATTAGAAATGCAAGAGTCACTAGTGCATTTGCATTTTTTTTTTATTGAAATGTCATGAATTATTGCAGAGCCATGCCCCAGATTACCAGTACCACATCACCTACTTTGTGGAGCCCATGCTTGAGGTACTGTGGAGAGAAGATGACACCCAAGATGATACCAGATACAAGGTTTTGTTCCCCATCATGACCCCTCTGATGCCTCAATCGCCCCAAATCCAGGATGGTAAATCACATTTTCTAGTAGATATGAAAAAAAATGACATTTGAACTCGGGCTTGCTCGGATATATCCTGAAGACTGCTAAACCCATTAAATAAAGTCTTTTGTTTTTTTTAAATAGCACTCAATCCAACTACTAAATGTTTCTCTATCAATGTTGAGGCTGGTTTAGAAGTTGTAAACCTGCCACTGTCTGTTCCTCAGACACTGTCCCAGAGACTCGGGTGTTCAACGTTCTCTTGGGAACCTTCCTCCATGACGTTGAGCTGAGGAACATCACCTTCTCCACCGGGGTCCTCACTGTTGAGGAGAGCAATGCCAAAGGCTTCACAGTCCAGGAACACAGCTTGGCTAATGGCTCCAAGAGCTTCTCTCTTCAAGTGCCCTTTGATGCCGATGTTGTCTTAAAACATGTATGACATTATAGATTCAAAATATCACTTTGTACCAACATATTTTCAGTGTTGCTGAGCTTTTATTTCATTTGTTGCAGAATCCTGAGCGCTTGGTTACATCCTACTTCCTCCCTCTGATCTTTGGGTTGATCGTCCTGCCTGAAGAAACTCCTTTTGCTCTCCCGGTCGACCTGCAGGCCTCTCTGCAGGATGTTGGTGAGATCATATTGAATTTGCTTTTGACAATATCTTCATGCAAATTGTGTTTTCTAAAATTAAATAAAACATATTGGAGTAAAAGCTACACAATCAAATGGATAATGCATGTTTTGCTGCTCTAGTGCTACCCATCATGGCTGGCACCTGTGACCAGAACCAGTTTTACATCAGCGTGAAGTTCGGGAGTCACGGCTCTAATTTCAAGGCTATCGTTGGACCTCGAGAGCTGACTGCTGAGATGGCTGAAGACTACAATTTCTATGAGAACGGCACACACCTCAGCCTCATTCTGCCATACACTGCCAAGGACGCTGTTTTCGAGGTATGTCAAAACTACAAAATCCCACCATAGATCTTCTGCATTGGCTAACTTTACTTTCTTTTCCACAGCTGCTCACTGCAGAATCAGTCAAATCCAGAATTGACCTGCTTCTGTTGGATCGTGCAAACGACTGGGTGCTTGCTGATCTCTATCTGGCGTGCTACTTCCCCTTGAAAGCAACAGGTAAGATGGAACATGTAAGTATATTTGCTGCTTTAATTGATGGATTTGTGTTGCTTTACACATTGCCTGCTTCTTCCTCCAGAGTGCCACCCCAATGGCACAATGACCGCTGTGGCTGTGAAGGTTGAATCGACTCGTAATCTGAAGCCAAGTCAGCTGACGCTAAAGGACCAGTCCTGCACACCACAGTTCAGCGACGATCGCGTTGCATATTTCTCCTTCAGTGTGGATACCTGTGGAACCACCAGAACGGTGAGTGTGAATCACATTTAAATATCAAAAGGGTTTTTTTGTCAAATGTTAATGCGTTTTTGTTATTAAATAGTTCTTTGACAACTACATGATGTATGAAAATGAGATCCGCCTGTCTTACAACAACGCCAAAGCAGCAGCCAAAACATCACCAGTTGATCCCGATTACAGGTAAAATATTTGATTCTGTATAATTGGAGATGAACACTTTCAATGTATGCATTTATATATTTTATTTGTTCCCCTAATAGGCAAACCATTTCCTGCTTCTATGTGGTCAATGAGACTCAGACTGTTGCCTTCAGCGCTAAACCAAGAACCTATGAGCCCGCTGCAGAGATCGGCACCGGGCAGCTGATGGTGCAGATGAGGCTTTCCCAAGGCATGGTGGAATTTTACAACATCTTGTTCATGCATACAAAACACTGTTTGCAGGTCTCCGTAGAAAAAGAGATCTATGATCTCAAGGGACCAATCTGATTAAATAAAGGTTTGAAATGACGTGAAACTGTAAATGTCCAGGCCTCCTGTCTCTAACGGGACTCTTCTCCTGCAGATCCATCCTACGAGCTCTTCTACCAAGCAGAGGATTATCCAGTGGTGAAATATCTGCAGCAGCCTCTTTATTTTGAGGTGGAGCTGATGCATTCTACCGACCCGCACTTGGAACTCATTGCTGAGAACTGTTGGGCAACCCTTTATGAAGATAGGACATCTCTGCCAAGCTGGGACATCATTGTGGACAGGTAATGTTGTGCAAAACTAACTACTAACTACTCATCATTTGTTTAACTGCTGCCTTATTAACTTTTGAATTCCTTCACTAGCTGTGAGAATCGCAATGACAGCTATGCAACAATTTTCCATCCTGTTGTGAGTGACTCCAGAGTTTTAGTCCCGTCCCACATCAAGCGCTTCTCTGTAAAGATGTTCACTTTCACTAAAGATGACGAGGTTCTGAAAGACCAGGTAAGACTTGTAAATCCAAATCTGGAGTCTTTTGGCCACTGCTGCATGTAGCCATGTGTAATACATCATCCTGTCTGTCCACAGATCTATGTCCACTGTGATGCAGTGATTTGTGACACAAGCAGCCAGGCAGATGGTTCCTGCAGAGGCCAGTGTGTGCATCCTCCAGGTCAGAGCTACTCAAGACCTGCAGGTGTAAAAAAGGGTAAGTGACCGAGTCTGAACAAATGTAGTCGATCTGGATGTGCAGTTGGTAATCTTTACTTGTTTTGCAGAGCGAAGAAGCACCGACTCAACACGCCAAAGGCAGATCTCCTCTGGGGCAATTATTCTGTCTAACCTTTGAATATGTTCTACAAGTGTTTACATTTTGTCATTTGCACCTTATGTAATTGTGTTCATAGTTTTGTTTGGGACCAGGGGAACAGTTTTATCCATGAATGTACTGTACTGCCTTTTATATTGATGGATGACAGTAACGACTCATGTATTGTGAAAAAAATAAACGAATTTTAAAAAATAGCCACATTTATTTATATAGTCGCTTTTATCAATGTATTGCATCTTCTGTGGTCAATTTTAAGGGACATATTAATAAAAGCAGGTTCTGTGTCAACCAGTACCCTCATAATTTCAAGAAAATGCAGAGAAGCATCAACATATGTAGCAATGATATCCTATATAATAAACAACTAAAAATGATAAGTTGATTTAGGCGCTAAATGAAAGACGTTCTGAAGTTATTATTGCCCCGCCTACTTGAGACGCACTAAAACATGATGTGGTTTTTTTTGTTGCATGTAGTCACTTCCGCCTTTAGGGAACACGACAAACCTTAACAGAATTCAAAGCCAATGGAGCAAGACAACCCTCAAATACTTGCAAATGCTCACTCTGAGTTTAAAAACTAGAACTTCAAATGTGCAGAACAACTGTATACAAAGTTTATCTCCTACTTACAGTCCAGGTACTCTTTGTTCAATTGTTGGCGATGTCTGTACTAGCAGTACTCGAGTTGAGGCGGGATGGCATCCCCCCCTGAAATAAAAACGGTCAAAATCATCCCCCTTCTAAAACTGCCATTCCCCCTTTCCATCCCTTATGTAATTTTATCAATGAACGTGGCACTGGTATTACTATTTCAACATTAATTTTGCGCATTTTGAGTAAAATACTGTGGGCGAGGGAGCACGCACACACGCAATGACAATTTTACCAAGTCACTGACGCTATACTATGAGAGGGCGCCGTGATGCGCCCGTTTGATAGATGCCAGAAGCGCAGGTAACGGTCATCACAATGGCCAAGCGACCAGGAGGACAACGCAATCTGAAGGACTTCTTTAAAAAATAACATTTCAGGTAATTCAAGTCAGTAATCTTAGTCATCATTACTTTAGTCACCAAAGGTGGAATCTATGGACATAAGCAGCAATAACAACTTAGTTTGGAGTTTAGCTACGTTTTTCTCTCATATTAGCTAGCTGGTAAGACTCAAAACTGTTGATGAAGTGATACCACCAGCACCAGAAGAGCTGAAACCCCTCCTTCAAGCAGCGAACACTCTGGTCATCTCCACAGCTGAGTGTGAACGTGGGTTTAGTCAGATGAACATTTTAACCACAACTAGAACCTCCCTAGAGGTAAAAAGCATGTCAGCCTTGGTTTTCATCTAGTGTGTTGGCCCTCCACTGAACAGGTTCAGACCAGAGGTATATGTCAAGACTTGGCTTCAAAGCCATTGCTAAGCAAACAATCTGAAATCAAGAGCCAGAAAAATTGAGACCAAAAAGCATGATTATGAACATCTTTGGAAACTTCTATGAGATGGGGGAGAGTGGAGTAGGCCAACACATCCTCACTCCCAGGTCGGCCTATGTTGACGTTATGTCAAGTCCCCTGTGTCGGCTTTTTCCAACGCAAGGGGGGGGGGCTTTGAGTCCATTTCCAACGCAAGGGGGGGCCCTTAGCATCCATTTTCAGCTTTCCGGGATGTCCATATGCTTCTCTGGACGCTCATGGAAGCACGGCATTCGTTCGTGTCGGCTGCCCTTAAAGGCAATGTGAGCGTCCACTCTCATTGGATAACGGAGAATTGTACACCCGGAAGTAAGTATTCCTCTTACTGTCGATTGATTTTACAGTGATATCTGCACTACTCATCGACTAAAAAACACCAGATTATCCTTGTTAATTACACAACATTGATTGGTTTAAATTGTGTGCAATGCTTTTGTATTTTTCCCCTTCGATTCGGAGAAACAAATATTTGTTCAGAGTAAAGGATGGCAGAAGACACTACACTACCCAGAATCCCCAGCTATCGTTTGGACTATACCATGTGCTCTGTTTGACCAAATATCTCCCTGCAGAAAAAAAAACATGTCCGAACTTTGTTTTATTCTCGGTGTACAATGCCTATTTTAAAGTTAGTTTGGCCATTAAAATGCGTTTTGATGTCATTTGATGCGAGAAATATGAGTTGTTATTTCAGATTATGTGTGCAGTGGATATACATGATCTTTAGTTTGCTTGCTTTTCTCTTTGAAAGTCATCACATAATAATAATTGTAAAACACGGTTCGGCTGCATTAAATATTACATATATGCCGTAGTTCTGTATTTATAGAGCCCTGATGAGAAGACTTCTAGACAAACATGAGGAACTGAAAACGTGACGTGGATCATAAATATATCAGCCATTGAACAACATCTTACATTTCTTTTCACACAATACGTCTCCTTGCAGTATCAACACTAATTCGGCTGACTTTTATATTTGATCCAATTGGTAGATAGGCTGTATTTACACCATAAAGGTGCACAGCTGATTTAACCTAGTGGTTAAAGCATGTTATTGAATTTCATTATTTTTATTATTAGATATTAATAGGATCCCTATAAAGCAGGGATAGGCAAGTAAGTTTGGCCGTGGGCCAATTTTTTGCTGAGCCGCAAGATGGCGGGCCAGAACATAATAAAAGCCTGATTCAAGGAATTGATTTTGGTAAGAGGGCGCAGCGCCCCTGTTCCCCGGTTCAGAAAAAACTCTGATATTGCTGATGACCCTCCCCATCAACACTCTGATGCGCAGTCAGATCCGCTGATTGGTTCACTGATGATGCCCAATGGAGCCTCTGGCTAGACCCGCCCAAAGGGGGGCTCGTCCTCTCTAGCCCCATTTCAGTCCCAAAGCCAGGGCTATTATCTGTATTTTAACAGACTTATCTTTTAAATTGAGGTGTATTTATTGTTCTCTTCAAAGTTTATTTTTCTCTGAAATTTTAGGGAGGATGGTCCTCCCTTTCCTCAATGGACGAGCCTCCACTGAGTTAAGTAGAG